>NC_063336.1:109179919-109217455 GCF_021869965.1 Rhincodon typus
CTTGTTATCTCAGATTCTCCAGCATCGGCAGTTCTCACTATTTCTGTCAAATAGACCTTTATGTTTTGTTTGAATAGTTCTAATTCAGTAAATATGTTCCTGGATGCTGTCCAATCCATAAGCAAACATTTGCAACCCAATTACTTTTGTAGGTATTTTCTCTTTCCATTTTTTTAAGAAGTAAAGCACAATGTGGTGTTATTTATTTTACTGGTTTGCTTCTTTATCTTTTTTTCTTTGTTTGGTTCTTTTTCTTCCCCTATTTCTGCTCTTTTAAGAATTGGAAGTTTGCAGTCAAAAGTTGCTGCCTGATTATGGCATTTACACAAACAATATCGGCTTTTTTATTATTTTCTTTCAACTTGGAGAAAGAAAATGGTGGAATTAATATCTGGACATTGGTAGTCCTTTTTAATATTGGCAACCATGGAGGTTTTTAATGCTTTTATATTTATTCATTTGTGGGATGTGGGCATCATTGGCTGGCCATCATTTTTTGCCCATCCCTATTTGTCCTTGAGGAGGTGGTAGTGAGCTGCCTTCTTGAACTGCTGCAGCCCACCAGCTCTGGATTGACCCACAATGCCCTTAGGGAGGGAATTCCAGGATTTCAACCCAGCGACTGTGGAGGAATGATGATGTATTTCCAAGTCAGGATAGTGAGCGGCTTTTAGTGTTTTTAAGCTGTATTTTCCGCTGGGGTGTTTTTGGAGCTACAATTCAGGATATTTAACTGCCACCTTGTTGCTGGGTTTCTTATCTACCAATCAGTAGGACTGTTTGTATTCACATAAACTGACGCTGCTTGTCGTCTAAATTCTAATGTTTAAGATTGTTCAATTGGTCTTCAATTAGTATTCCAAATATCTACCTGAAAAATATTGGAGTTCTTTTTTATAGATGGCTGCCACTGCTAACCATGATATGATTTTGCTGCCTGTATTATAATTTACTTAATGCAGCGTCACTTGTATACTTCTCATCGCAAAAAAAAAACTAGGCATGGAGATCATGAAAAAAAAATCCAACAGGTATTTATTATAACCTATAATCATATATAAACATTATACAACTCAGGCACAGGTGTGTGGGGTAGTATTAAGCTCTTAGTTATAACAGAGCTGAAGGCTTTCAATAGCATGTCATGCTTCATTTGGTTCTGGGTAAGTTTGAGTATGAGACCTTTATACCTCAGGTCATATGCCATGATACCAAAGTGATATCTGAACACATGGCTTAAAGGCATGCTAACATTGACCATGTGACGTAACACAACAAATTACTTTAAATTTATCAATTAAATTATTGATTATTTTCTACTTCTGCGATATAAATTTACAACTCCAACTGTGAAAATGCACACAAAATATTTTTTTTCTTCTTTATTCATTCATGGGATGAGGGCATTGCTGGCTAAGCAGCATTTATGCCATAGGGCAGTTCAGAGTCAACCACATTGCTGTGGGTCTGGAGTCATACATAGGCCAGACCAGGAAAGGATGGCAGTTTCCTTCTCTAAAGGACATTAGAGAACCAGTTGGGTTTTTCCCAACTACTGACAATGGATTCATGGTCATTATTAGATTCTTAATTCCAGATATTTATGGAGTTCAAATTCCACCATCTGCTGTGGTAGGATTTGAACCGGGGTCCGCAAAACATTATCTGGATTTCTGGATTAACAGTCTAGTGATAATACCACTAGGCCATCACCTCCCCCTGGATAGTTGATAAAACAGGAAGTACTGGAGAAAGTCCAGCAGCATCTGCAGAGAGAAGAATGGAGTTCATGTTTTGAGTTCTACATGACTCTTCTTTGAACTGAAAGGGATGAGAAAACGATAGCATTTATGCTGTTGATGGAGGAGTAGGACCCAGTAGAATGGATTCTGAGAGTGCCCAAGGCAAAATATAAGCAAGTACTAATAGCAGTAAAGGATGATAGAGATATAAGATAAGTGTGAAAAGGGTAAACGTGTCCATTCTTTTGACAGCAAAGGCAACAAGATATAAAAATGATGGGTTTGGATAATAAAAGTGGAAGACAGAGGATCTCACACTCAGTGCTGAGACATAGAGGCTGTTTCTCCAGCACTTTCAACAGATTTCTTTGATCTGCAGTACTTTGCTTTTATTTGACTCAAAATATTTGTTCAATGTCTCTGAAATTTCCTATTTCCCATGACAATTGCTCCTGTCTCTGCCTTTAACGGACCAATGCTTATTCTAGCTATTCTGTTTCTTTATTATATAGTTGTAAAAGATCTTATAACTTGTTTGCTGGTTTTTTCTTCTAGTTAGGTTACTTAGTTTTCTTTTTTTAATTTGTGTCACATTTTTGGTGTCCTTTTGCTGGTTTCCAAATGTCTGTAAAATTGATGCATCCTCCAACACCTCCAATCCTTAGGTTTACTTATTCTTTGTAACTTTACAATCTCTTCCTTTTAATCTAACACTATGCTTATCTTAGGCCCAATCAGGGAGACAGAGGTTATTTGGATGAAAATCAATGTACCATGTGGAAGTAGACAACATTTTCAAGATAATATAACCAAGGACGAGCATATGAATGATAAATTGGAAGAGACCAAGATTGGAACCAGGGGTCCCTTAAGTTGCTTGTACATTTAGTTGGTCTAGTTCAGAGAGATTATGGAAGCCTTGACAAATTTGAACACTGACTGGTTTATTACATATAAAGGAACTATATACTGCTTTTTAGAAGCATGACCAACTTTGTTGAACCCCTGATGCTTTTTTGTGATTTGTTTTATCTTACACCAGTGTGGCGGACATTAATTCTTTCAAACTTTTATTAAGGAGAAGGAAGGTTAAATGAAAGAAAATCCCTGATATTCAAGTAACAATTTATTTATTTAACCCTAACAGTGAACAAATTAACAGAATTGCTAACAAACCAAACAATTCCCCGTTAGCTACTAACTATTCCCTAACTGAACTAAATTCTACTGGCATGCTGTTCCAATAAACACATATCTCACTTATATAAACGCAAGTAATACAAAAAAATTAAAACTTAGCCTCTCAAAATCTACATATCTTTCTTCTGCTGTTCTCAAGTCATAAATGCCTTCCTTCCACTGATCCAGTCAGGGATAATTTCTCTGTAAAGTCTTCTGTTAGTACTCTTAGCTAGAAGTGCCATGGTACCTTTTATGGATAGATGGTGCTTTCTTAGAGAGCTTAGTGATTTCTTGTGAGAGCTAGATGCTTATTTCTCAGATGGCGGTTTGCTCTCACACCGATTTTCAAAACTCCTCTCTTTATATACCTTGGATAACATATCAATTTTCTTACAATAGCGTTGGTCTGAAGTTGTCAAAGCCATCAGATTTAAATTTAAAACAAAAAATGAAAGAACTGCGGATGCTGTAAATCAGGAAGCAAAGTTCTGAGGAAGGGTTACCGGACCCGAAATATTAACTCTGTTTTTAACTTCACAGATGCTGCTAGACCTGCTGAGCTTTTCCAGCAATTACTATTTTGTTACCAGATTTAAATTTAATTGGCTTTCAATTGCTACGTGCTTGGTTTAAATTAATTGGCTGATTGCAGCCAGTTGCCAAAACATTAAAATAAATCTAAGGTTTCCAATCACACAGCCAATTGACACATGTTGCAATTTCAGACGTGGCTATACATCTTCAGCTGCATACAGACACATTTTTTTCTCTGTTTCAGTCTCTAAGCTCAAAAAAACAATTTATCTCTTAAATCAACCACGCACTTCTTTTTTTTACAAAAAAATTCTAGCTTCCTGCCTTCTAATTCATGATTACTCCCAACAACCTTGTAACACTTTGTATTAATTTAGTGATCATGTCGCAATGAAGTTATTGGGAGCAATTTAACGTATGAATACTTTTCTAAGTAGAACCGAGAAAAAGCAGTTACAAGTAAAGAGGGTGGAGAAGGAAGTCAGATGTTGGAAGAGTTTGGTACTGAATTTGGATCTTTTGTAATAAAGTGGAAAGTGATAATTGAGGGAGTTCTTGGAGGCTGGCAGTGCTGTGAGAAATTGGAACCTTGAGCAAAGTAACTTACCAAAATAAATTCAGTTTATTTAATTCAACAGTTCGTTACTTAAACTCAAGGACATGGTAGAATTATCCATTCATCTCTTCCAATCACCTATCAGCATTGAAATTTAATCAAACTACTCAAGGACATAAAGACAAGCACAAGGTTACTAAACTGAATAATGTATTGGCACCTATCTGAATTTTATAATAAGTTGATTTAGTCTGTCCTGATGATGAAGTTTATTTAGACAGCGGTTATAGTTGAAAGAACAACCCACGTCAGTCACAATGCACAATTCATGATAGCTTTTGGGGATGTGCAATGACAAGGCAGGAAAGAACCAGGTCATGTATTATTACTTCCACTAGTGAAGCTTCATCCTGAGTAATAAGTGTGGAATGTCAGGAAATTGTATACAGGTGTATTTATAATGTAGCACGACTTTATCTAGATCTCTAGAGGTCCTGAAGACACTGTGAGCGCATCCTAATCTTGTTTCTAATGGTTGACTGGTATTATATTTAAAAAGCTACCCCTTGGCACTTCCACCTCTGTGGAACACTTTGGAGTAGTGTTAGAAGCTAACTCCCAAGCCGTACTGTCACTTTTTCATTGCTACAGAGCAGAAACTGCTTCTCAGTTACGTAAAATTGACAATTTATCTCCATCCTGAGAAGTAAGAAAGTGATTAAAATGTGTACTCACCATTCAATACTATTGCATTCATTGACAGGATTGACAAATCACATGTATTTATACAAGTTATGGAGTTCAGGAAAGGTTGAAATGGCTGGGATTCTTCTTATTAGAATAAAGGAGGTTAAGGGGTGACTTGCTAGGTCTCATGACGAGGTAAGAACTTGTTCTATAGATTTAGAGATGTTTCCATTTGCAAGCCAGACCAGAACTAGGAACTGTAAATATAAGATAGTGCCTAACAACTGTAACAGGAAATTCATGAGAGGAATGTAGAACTGGATACCGTAAAGTGAAATGAATAAAATAGATGGCTTTCAAGGGAGCTGGAAAAGTTAGATAAGGGAGAAAGGAACAGAAGGAAACATTGGGGTTACATAATATAAGTGTAGGAGGAGGCTCATGTGAGGCAAAAGCAATAACATAGGTTAGTTTTGGTACTGTAAGTACCATGCTACCTCACAACATTGCATGCTCTAGGTGGCAAATTGGGAAGGCAGCCTAAGAGTGTCTCAGTCCTGAATTTCAGTTTGAGTCTTGCCATGGCCTCCATGAATTGACTACAAAGAAAAGGTACACATACAGAATGGCCAATTGACCACTACATGTTCATAACAGAGTTGTGTCATGACGCCATCTGTCTGTGATATTATGACATATAAATGCATATGGGTCTGGAAATATTTGTTGGTATCATAATGAGGTAGCAGACAGTGCACCAGAACAAAGATCACCTGTTACTAGGTAGAGTAATAGAGTCATAGAGACATATAGCATGGAAGCAGACCCATAATCCCAAACTAAACTAGTCCCACCTGCCTGCGTTTGGCCCATATCCTTCCAGATATTCCTTATTCACACACTTATTCAAATGTCTTTTAAATGTTGTAATTTTGCCTGCGTCCACCACTTCCACTGGAAGTTCATTCTACACATGAACCACTCTGTGTCAAAAAATTGTCCCTCATGGCCTTTTGAATTTTCTCCTGTCACCTCAAAAATATGGCCCCCCCCAGCCTTGAAATGAACCATCCTAAGCAAAAGACCCTGCCATTCACCTTATCTATATCCCTGATGATTTAATAAATGTCACAAAAGTCACCCCTCAACCTCCTACGCTCTAGTGAAAAAAGTCCTAGTCTTTCCAATTTATTTTTATATCCCAAACCTCTTCAGTTAGACTGATTGCAGATACTCAACAGTCTCTCAAAATATCAATTTTGCTTTCAATATTTTATGACCATGCCCTGTGAGGAGCTTGTTAAATTGTAACAGTTCTAGATGGATATCCAAAATTGTTAAGCTGCCAGGTGAGAGGGATAAGCTGGGTTTCCCTTCTTTATTCTCCTGTCCCTTCAGCTACTTGTAACGGGTCAATTTAAAAATGATCTCTTCCTTGTAGTTGCCTTTCTCCCAGAAAAAAAAGATAATTTATGTTTTCAAAGGAGCAAATTCAACCAGGCTTTCTTGAGTTCCTGTCAATTTGCACATGCACGCACGAGTTGATAGCATGCTGGGAGGGAGAGTTGTTCACAGCACACTAACCCAAACCCAGGCAAGTAAACATATGATGCTGCTTGGCCTGCTGTGTTCATCCGGCTCTACACCTTGTTATCTCAGATTCTCCAACATCTGCAGTTCCTACTATCTCTGAAGTAAACGTAAATCTCATTTCAATAGTACAACTTGTTCCACTAACACACGCTGACCGCTGAAAGGGTTGCAGTTGGTTTTTAATCCTCTCTTTGCATGTTCTTGGAAGGATAAATCGCAAAATTGTCTGCAAGGTGACTTTCTGCTAAGAGGGAGACGATAATCAGTTTCTCATTTTCTGTTCCTGTGACATTTATCTCTGTTTTGACATTTGCCTGGTTCTTTACAAACGTGATCTTCCATGGGTTCCACACAGGAGTTTCCTGACAGCACTGAATTTACAGAGTCATAGAGCCATACAGCACAGAAACAGACCCTTTGATCCAACCAGTCCATGCCAAACATAATCCCAAACTAGACTAGTCCCACCTGCCTGCTCCTGACCCATATCCCTCCAAACCTTTCCTATTCATGTACCTATGCAAATGTTTTTTAAATGTTGTAATTGTACCCACATCCACCACTTCCTCAGGAAGTTCATTCTATATGTGAACCACCCTTTGTGTAAAAATTTACCTCATGTCTTTTTTAAATCTCTCTCCTCTCACCTTAAAAGTATGTCCACTCCTCTTGAAATTCCACATCCTAGGAAAAGACAACTACCATTATTCTATCTATACCCTCATTATTTTATAAACTTCTATCAGGTCATCTCTCAACCTCCTACGCTCCAGTGAAAAAAGTCCTTGCCTATCCAGCCTTTCTTTATAGCTCAAACCATTCATACCCAGCAACATCCTGGTAAATCTCTTCTGAACCCTCTCCAGCTTAATAATACCCTTCCTATAACTGGGTGACCGGAATTGGACGCAGTATTCCAGAAGAGGCCTCACCAATATCCTATACAACTTCAACATGTCTTCCAACTCCTATACACAAGGAACTGAGAAATGAAGGCAAGTGTGCCAAGTGCCTTTTTAACCACTCTGTCTATATGTGAACCAAACTTTGAAGAATTATGTACCTGCACCCCAAAGTCCCTCTGTTCTACAACACTACCAAAGGCCCTACCATTAATTGTATAAACCCTCCCCTTGTTTGTTGTTTCTGCTGTCTTATTTTGTAGCAATCCTGTAGATATTCTTAAAAGAATGTAATTTGGAATTTATAGTAAAAATTGTCCATTGTACTTTGGGGTTCTGATCCATCATCATGACAATCTGGAAACCCAAGCGACAGAGTCTGTGATTAAATGTTATTGCAATGCAGGGTATCAAATGAGCAAAACAAGTCCATGATGGCCAAATTTATTAAACAATAGTGATTGGTGATTCAGAATGCTGAGTACTTTTTCAATTATTGTGTACATGTTTTTTCATAACAAAATTAAGGAAGGACCACAAATTCAATTTTAGCAGGCTTCTTGCTGAGCGTCTATGACAATACTAAATTTGATGGATGGATAAAGCTAGGTGTCACTTTAATTCAATTCAAACAATGATTGTAGAGAAAGTGAAGATTACAATTAGGTGAATGAACAGGTCTGATTGTTCTGCTTTGATTGCTGTCTGTATTCTTATGACTCGTGTAATTCATTTTCGCCAGAGCCTTAACAGCAATGCTCACTGTGGTAAGTCCTTGCTAGCTAGTTCCTTTTACTTACCTGCTAATCCAACAGCTAGCAATCAGCTAAGTTTCTATTTCCATGCGTTTCCTGCAGGGTCTCTCTCCACAAGGCTGAGTAAGCTTTCTCATATCATCTTCTCAAACTCAGCTCATTACTTGTGCACCAGGCCCCTATGGTACCCAGCTCATGTTCTCACTCACCTCTGCTGGGACATCCTGTGATCCCTGTCACAAGCACTATCTTTAAAGGGTAGCTGTGCACCCAGTCAAAATATTGGCAGTCTGGGCTTGCCCTTCACCCTGCATGTAACGGGAGGGCGATCACAAACAAATGCTCCTTGCACATACCATGCACATTCTAACATTAATTGCTGTTGAAGAACCAAGTGACAAAGTTTATCCATCCATAGCTTTATCCTGTCTTACAAACCTGTCAAAGGGAGTGCTACTCTTCCCCAGTATCCAGTCCATTATGACATGTTCTGTGGGACTATTACACGCTGGAAAGCCTTTGCAGTGGGGCGGCATGGAGGCTCATTGGCTAACACTGCTGCCTCACAGCACTAGGGACACATGTTTGATTCCAGCCTTGGACGACTGTCTGTGTGGAGTTTGCACGTTCTCCCTGTGTCTGCATGGGTTTCCTCTCGTTGTTCCAGTTTCCTCCCACAGTCCAAAGATGAACAGGTTAGGTGGATTGGCAATGCTAAATTGCCCATAGTGTCCAGGGATGTTCAGAATGGTAGATTAGCCACGGGAGATGCAGGGTTACAGGGATAGGGTAGGGGAGGTGGAGCTGGGTGCGATGCTCTCCAGAGTGTCAGTGTGGATTTGATGGGCCAAATGTCCTGCTTCCACACTGTAGGGATTCTATGATTCAAACGATTCAAAATTTTTATTCAGGAACAGCAAAAGTAAACAAAAAAAACCATTGCGTTCGCATCTGGGAACAGACAGGAGCTGTTTGCCTTACCAGCACCAACAAATTTATTGTTAATGAGTGATCTCTGCAGCAAGTTCACATCTTCTGGAACCGGGTGTCAATTAAGTTCTACCTGGCTTGTTGCTTCAGCACTCGATCATGCAGAAGGTGATGTTCAACGCCTGCTCAATGTTCTTATCTTCCTCCTTGGAAGACCTGCCACTGCTCTCCTAGCTCTTTAGCAAGCATCGCATTCCGTCTTTGCCTGTTCCCGTTATGCAGTGCATAACATGGAAGGATCACGTGGCACACTCTGTCAGGAATGTACTGCAAGACTCCACACCCCTGAACTCACCTGCATCTTCATGAGATCTATCACCTGGTCCTGTGAAGAATAACTGCATTGTATCTATACTCTGTCTAGTCAGGAGTTGCATAATTGAGACATTAACCGTCGTCACAAACCTTGTCTCAAGTGAGGAATCCAATCCTTGGAACAAAACAGGAACATGAGAACTCTCAAGGAGCTAAGCAGAATGGCAGCTGCCGGGTTGCCTGGCGCAGGCTTCTAAAATGTGGCACTGATGATTACAAATGGCATGTGTATTGGAATGAAGCCCTGCTTGTGTTGAGTCAAAAAATGTGGAGCTGGAAAAGCACAGCAGGTCAGACAGTATCTGAGGAGCAGGAAAGTCAACATTTTGGGTCAGAACCCTTCTTCAGGACTTGAAGAAGGGTTCTGACCTGACACATTGACTTCCCTGCTCCTCAGATGCTGTCTACTTGCTGTGCTTTTCCAGCTCCACATTTTTTGACTCTAGCTTACAGCGTCTTCAGTCCTTACTGTCTCTTGCTTGTGTTGGGTGCAGTTAGTTGCATGGTGGTATGGCATTCTTAATCTGACACGGGGACAGTTTATTGTGTCCTACACATTAGGGAAGCCAGCAATGTTGCTAGAGCCAACTGTCTGTAATGCAGCATCAACCTCCTCATGGAGGGTTGAGGTGCAGGGTGATTTAACACAAATGTATCATTGCAGAGATCTCACACAATTCTGCAGTGAATCCTTGGAAACACCAGCTTCATAAAAAATTAACACGACTGTTATGTTGATAGCCATTGGGATAGAATGATTATCCACTCTTTCACATTACAGTTCCCACTCCAGCAGTTGGATTCTGCACATCCTGAGGAGACATTCACCTTCAAGCCCTTCATGTCAAGACTGGTCAGAATCTGCTGGAGGTTGCATTGCAGAGTCAGAGACAATGATTGTTGTTTTAGTTAGATCCAATGATCATGCTTCCAACTAACCTGTGTGGAGACAGAATAGGTTCTTAGTAATGAGAGCAGTAGGCATTCATATCTCTTGCAAATCATGGTTTAATATATTCCTGTGTTCCGTGGGACATGGAGAACAGGAAGGGTTATATATTGTCTCTACATAAAAATTTAAGATAAGGACCTTCATCAGTGTTGGATCTACTGTTGTTTGTCATTTATACAATGATTTGCATGGGAATATAGGAAGCATGGTTAGTAAGTTTGCAACTGACAACAAAATTGGCAAAGAAAGTTATCTAAAGGTACAATAGGATCTTGGTCAACTGGGCCAATGGGCCAAGAAGTGGCAGATTGAGTTTATGGACAAGGGCAGGACATACACAGTTAAGGTAGGTCCCTGGGCACTGTTGTTGAACAGAGAGACCTAGGGGTTCTGGTACATAGTTCCTTGAAAGTGGCATCACAGGTAGACAGGGTGGTGAAGAAAGGGTTTGGTATGCTTGCATTTGTGGGTCAGACCATTGAGTATAGGAGTCGCAACGTCATGTTACAGTTGGACAGGACATTAGTGAGGCCACTGTTAAAGTACTGTGCACAGTTCTGGTTGCCGTGATATCGGAAGGATATTATTAAATTGGAAAGGGTGCAGAGGAAGGGTCTAGGCCCAAAACATCAACTTTCCTGCTCCTCTGATGCTGCTTGGCCTGCTGTGTTCATCCAGCTCTACACCTTGTTATATTACCAGGACTAGAGGGTTTCAGTCATAAGGAGCAGCTGGATAGACTGGGACTTTTTTTCCCCGAAGCATAGGAGGCTGAGGGGTGACGTTATAGAGGTTTATTAAATCATGATGGGCATAGATAAGGTGAATATCAAAGGTCTTTTTCCCATGGTGGGGGAGTTCAAAACTAGAGGGCATAATTTTAAGGTGAAAGGAAAAAATTTGAAAGGGACCCGAGGGGCAATTTTATCATACAGAAGGTGGTGTGTATGTGGGATGAACTGCCAGAGGAAGTGGTAGATGCAGATACAGTTATAACATTTAAAAGACATTTGAACAGGTACATGAAGAGAAAAGGTTTAGAGGGATATAGGCCAAATGTAGGTAAATGGGACTAATTTAGTTTAGGAAACTTGGTCAGCATGGACAAGTTGGAGCAAAGAGTTTGTTTCCATGTTGTATAGCTCTATGACTGTATATAACTATATCAGACTCCTGAATTTAAAATAAATGAATGTTATGTAAGTGAAAGGCAAAACGTGACAATAATTAAATCAAATCAAATCAAATAAATAAAATCAAACAACAGAAACAGATTTACTGCACAAAATACAAACATGAAATACTATTAACATCTATTTTTGAAGGACAATATGAATCCAATTTAAATTTTGTTGCTGTGTCATGAAATGTCTAACCCAAGAGCCTACTATGTTTTTCTTGATGTAGTCAAGATGTAAGCTGATTTTCAGTAAAAAAAAATGAGAACAGCCTCTGGCCATTTTGTTTTTTATTTCAACACAAAGAATTTTTCAAAAGGATAAGCTGCCACAAATTTGACATAATTAAAGACTATCTTTTTAATTGTTAATGAGATGTAGGCATCACTGACATAACCAGTTTTTATTGCTGGTGTCTTCATTAAGAGAACTTTAATATGATTTTCTGGGTAAGATATTTAAAGGGTTTCTCTAGAAATTACTTCAATGTCTAAGAGAGTACTTAAATCCCCTAGTATTGGTGTGGGCAGGAAATATCTGCATATTTTTTTCTCTGGAAACTTGCTGCTACATATCATTTCTGAAGAAGGGTCCCGAATCGAAACATCAACTTTCCTGCTCCTCTGATGCTGCCTGGTCTGCTGTGTTCACCCAGCTCCACACTGTGTTGCCTCTGACTCCAGCATCTACAGTTCTTACTATCTCTGCTACATATCATGTAGGATAAAGAAAATTGGAGTCGTAACTTTAATCATATCTGAAGCTGAAGTTAGTTTTTCTTGCATGTGCAAACAAGAAGTCAAACCCTCCTTCATAGTTCTGCCCAAGATTGGGCTGACTTGATGCAAGCAGTACCAGTTTCACTGAGGGAGAACAGGCTGATGGTTTGCCTGCAATAAAAATGTAAATGATTTATCTGAATGGAATTGCCCATCCTGCACCATTACTAACTACCTCTTGTCACTGATGCTACTACTTCTCAGGCCTACAACCCAGCTTCAGTTTGCCCACGCCACCACACCCCAAAGAGTTGAGCCATGTACAATCAGGGATCCCCAGTCTCATCCCCGGACCTTGGCTGTGTCTGGCTCTGATTTCTGATCACCTTCAATGCAAGATTTCCACTCCCTGATGTCCTGTCACTGACACTGATTCCTCATGTCAAATGCAAATGAACTCTGCAACAACACCACCCCTGTCGCCATCAACTACATGCCCTTGACCCAATCTTAAGTCAATCCAAAATCGCCTTTCTCACATCTCTATATACAACAAACAATATTGTAACCCTTTAGTCTCAAATCCAGTGGCTCGGCAGCCATTTTGTTTAGCTCGGCGCATTTGAATAAATTAAGCTTTTCAGGCATGGTAACAAATGTGATGTTTCTAAGATTATGATATTTTGCACCTATGGGGAAAATCTTCTATTCTATATGGTGGTATGGTTGGAAGTGGAAGGGCACGTCAACGGGCAGGGTGGTGACACAGCCAAACTCTGCTGCCTTCTCACTTTCACCGGAACTAGATTTGGGCAGGATGGCTCATAACCAATGTCCTAGCCCTGCTACCAATTGATGCCCTAGTGGGGGCAATGAAAGGGTCTCTGCCTACAGCTGGTGGACCATCCCAGTGCAGACAGTCTATCACCATGGGGCATTCACGACAGCTGTTGCGCTGGAGGTCACCTTTAGTGGAGTGGCGCTGGAGAAACATTTCAAGGCAATTGGTGCCTGATCAAGGGATTGGACATTAAGCAGGGGATTTGCCTGTTGACGCACATCTTTTCTCTTGTCTCTTACTCGATGATTCCTCTCCCCGCAGTATCTCCCCCACCCTCACATCTAAGAAACCTACTCCACTACATCACTTAGCCATGTCCTGGATTCTTTGCAATGCTAGAACTCCGACTGGAGGGGTGGGCGGGTGGGGATTTTGGTGGCAGCCATGGCTGCTGCAATGACGTTGCTGAATGTAAGAACTGCTGGCCTCTTATTGGCTGACAGCTCTTACTGGGTGGGACTTGACCAAGCCCCCCCCCAGGGTCTTAATTCCAAGGAAAAGCCCACCAATGTCCTTGCTGCTGCCTGATTTTCATGTTGTTTAGCAGGCCTTCCTGGGAAAAGGCAATGTGGGCCTCTCTTGGAAGGTGGCAGATAAGAATACCCACTCCATTCCCACCTCCCTGTTTCCGCTCCCCCCCCCAACTCCCAACCCAATGTTTCATCAAGATTACACTCTCCTTCTTTAATTTAGCAAACACTGAAGGAAATATGTGACCTGTCCTTTCCCCTGTTTTCATGGAAATTGAGTAACTCCCTGTCAGTGGTGCAAAGGATATCTGTGAAGTGGGTTTTCTCATCGTCTTAAAGTTAAAAAAAGAAAGTTCTGGTTTGTAGTTTGAAGTACAAGTTGCATACAAGAAAATAATTAGTAAAGCATGCATTTAGTTTGTTTATTACAGTAAAAGTCTGAAAGCACACAACCTTCTGTCCTCATTTCAGCTATCAACTGGAAATTTAAATGTCCTGAAAACATGCCTGGGCTACATGAGTCTTAAAAGTTAAAGTGAGGCATGGGAGAAGGTATGTGCTGTTCATCCTTGAACACAGGGGAGCAAATTCTGTCTCTATAGTGGTTAGACTGATGGTCTCCAAACTCCCAGGATGTTGTTGCGAATGTCAAGTTGTAAATTTTTGTGCTATAGATCGCTTATTATTCTTCAAGGTGAAAGAGTGTTGGGATCAGAAGGATAGCTAATTGGGATGTGATTCATGTTGTCATGGAGATGGGCCTTGAAAGGGAAAGGGTTTCAAAGATATCTTGGAAAACTCAGTCAGAGGCAATCTGCTAGGATTTGGGAAAAATGGTGTGATAAGGAGATGAAAGTCAAAGAGTCAAAGATTCCCCACAGTGTAGAAAGAAGCCATTCAGTCCTTTGAGCCTGTACTGACCCTCTGAAGACCATCCCACCCAGACCCATCTCCTAACCCATCCCCAAAATCCCAGATTTACCATGGCCAATTCCCCCAATCTGCACATGTTTCTATGGTTCACTGTGAAGGAATGCAGGTAGAAACTCCTGCTCAGATTGAAAAGGCCAAATTCTTAAAGATTTGAGATTAGGTTGTAAAATTCAATTATTTTGAGCGAGAGAGAAAGAAAATCAACAGAAACAACCCTGACCATGAAAGACTGTTCTGTTTAAAAGTCAGCAGGTTGGGAAAGGAAGGGAATGGAATTAAATTCTTGGGAGCTGGAAATTGCTTTGTTCTGATTTCATAGAAATCAAATTGTTCCTTAGTGGTGGTGCAAAAGATATCTGTGAAATAGGTTTTTTCATTGTGGTAAAATTAAAAGGGGAAAGTTCATTTGAAGTACAAGTTGCACGCAAAATTACTTAACCAATAGCACTTTTAGTCAACAAGGTGCAGGGCTGGATGAACACAGCAGGCCAAGCAGCATCATAGGAGCAGAGAGGCTGACGTTTCGAGCCTAGACCCTTCATCAGAAAAGGGGGAGGGGAAGGGGGTTTTGAAATAAATAGGGAGAGAGTGGGAGGCGGATAGAAGAGGGATAGAGGAGAGGAAAGGTCGAAGAGGCGGGGATGGGGCCAGTTAAGGTGAGTGTAGGTGGTGAGTTAGGGAGGACGGACAGGTCAAGGGGGCGGGATGAGGTTAGTCGATAGGAGATGCTAGAGAATCTGAGATAACAAGGTGTAAAGGTGCTTCACAAGCTGTGTTCATCCAGCCCTGCACCTTGTTGTCTTGGATTCTCCAGCATCTGCAGTTCCTACTATCTCTGATGCACTTTTAGTCAGTTTATTACAGTAAAAGTTTAAGAACACCAAATCCTGTGTTCTAATTTCAGCTATCAACTGGAAATTCAATTGTCCTTTTTAAAAGTTAGCAGTCTCTGTGAACATTGTTATAGTTGTATCTCTTAGAACATGGCTGAATATTTTAATTAACCAGACATAATTGGAAGAGAGAAGGATCAAGGCCATATGGGTAAAGGATTTCTCCTTTTTTTATTGCCATGGTGTTATCAGTGATTATAAAACATTCTCAGGAGTTGGGGAGACATTATTTACATCCAGCTCAAAAAAGAATAACTCGTTATTAAAAATTAAGTAGCCATTGTAAATTTGTGATAAAACTTGAATTTATTGATAAAAGGATGATTTCCATTTCAGCTGCAGCTAAATCAAAGTGTTCGCTAGCTTCAAGAATGTCACAGATGTACTGACAGGAAAAAAAAATCCTCTCTTCAATTTATGTCATTGATCTGGGCTTCAGAATGATAGCGCAAACATAGAATACTGATGAAGGAGTGCAATGTGGGAGTACTTGGATTACTGCACAGTGGCACTGGAGCCTGAAGGTTGTTGAATAAAGTGTCACATCCTTCAAGCTAAGCTGCTTTGTGTGTTGGTGGGTTGAATTAAATAAAGATAAATTGAAACAAGAAAGAAAGAAATGATTTTGGAAATTGCCAAAACTGCAGTAGAAAATTCTTCTGACCTGTGAGGGGAAATTTGGAATTGTCAATAATATTCATTGGGGTAGAAATTCAATGGCATCATTTTATTTTCAAAGGTCTAATGAGGATAGGTGTAGTGGTGGGAAGGCCTGTCTGATTTGTAGTGAGCTGGGTCCATTGTTTAATTCATCAGGGTCCCTTTTCATAAAGGTTTAGCTTAATATTCTTGCTATTTTGGTCTTGTCTCTATTTATAAAGTGTAAGTTCCTGTGAACTATCTCACCTAATGGTGAACTGGAAACAGTAGGCACCGCTGCACATATTTAAATACAGCCTGCACATGTTAAAAAGAAGGTGTACTTTGGCCGTAGGCAACTCTGTCGCTGAATGTTTCTTATTGTGACAGGAAAAGAGAAACTGCAGGGCTCCCAGGTTTACAATATTGCTTTGGAAGAGGCAGTTTGGGAATGAAGAATTTTTCCCAGCTTTACATCAAGCCTTTAGCTCCTCCTGCCCTCAGCCCTCAGCCCTCAGCACATTTGTCTCCCGTGCCCCGTCATGCAGACATACACACAGGAACACACACAGCCACATACACACACACACACACACACACACACACAAACAAACATACACACTGAGACACACACAAACACACACACATTCACAGACGTACACAAACATGCACAGACACACATACATACGTACACACACATAGGCACAGACAGAAACACATAGACACAGACACAGACAGACACAGACATGCATGCACATGCTCAAACTTACATAGACACACATACATGCACACTCACACAAAAACATATACAGATGCACACACATACATTCACACAAATACACAGAAATACACACACGCAAACACACACACACAAACATACGTACACATACACACATAAACACACACACATAGACACACAGAAACACACACACACACACACGCACTCTGACTCACTCATATGTGGTCAGTCTTCAACTGATGAGCTATGCTTGTGCACAGGATTCGTGGCCACGGCCCATCATAATCATCACATAGTCATAGAGTCGTACAGCATGGAAACAGACCCTTCCATCCAACCAGTTCATGCTGAACATAATTCCAAACTAAACTAGTCCCATCTGCCTGCTCCTGTCCCATATCTCTCCAAACCTTTCGTGTTCATGTACCTATGCAAATATCTTTTAAACGTTGTAATTATACCCGCATCCACCACTTCCTCAGGAAGTTCTTCCCACATGCAAACCACCTTCTGTGTAAAAAAATCTGTCTCTCATGTCTTTTTTAAATCTCTCCGCTCTCACCTTAAAAATGTGTCCCCTGGTGTTGAAATCCCCCATCCTAGGGAGAAGACAACTACCATTAACTCTATCTATACCCCTCATTATTTTATAAACTTCTATCAGGTCATCTCTCAACCTCCTACACTCCAGTGAAAAGTGTCCCAGCCTATCCAGCCTTTCTTTGTAACTCAAACCTTCTATACCCAGCAACATCCTGGTAAACCTCTTCTGACCCCTCTCGAGCTTGTTAATATCCTTTCTATAATTGGGCGACCAGAACTGAACACAGTACTCCAGAAGAGGCCTCACCAATGTCCTGTACAACCTCAACATGACTTCTCATCTCCAGTATTCGAAGGACTGGGTAATGATTGCAAACGTGCCAAATACCTTTTTAACCATCCTGTCTATATGTGAAGCAAACTTCAAAGAATTATGTACCTGCATATCCAGGTCCCTCGATTCTACAACACTACTATCAATTGTATAAGCACTACCCTTGTTTGTTGTACCAAATTGCAGTTCCTCACATTTATCTAGATTGAACTCCATCTGCCATTTTTCAGCCCATTGACCCATTTGATCAAGATCCCTCTGTAATCTTAGAAAACCTTCTTCACTGTCTATTTCGTCACCAATTTTGAGCCTAACACACATTAGAGGTCCTCGCTGAAAGATTGCTTAGCCCTGGGACAGCACTCAGGAAAACCAGATTGCAACAATTGAGCAAGATTTTAGAAGAGATATTCCTTCACGTGGAGCCAAGAGACGGGAATCCTCAACTCACTCCCTGATCAAACATGGCTGTTGTGAAAGTTCTAGATCATGAGGTAGAATCTTACAGGAATCTGAGGGATGTGGCCTATGACATCTTGTGTGGTCGAACTGGGTGACAAGCCCACCAAGGCCTGTTTCAACATCAGATTACATTACTCCATCACATTTTTCATTAGCAGTGTGAAGGGTTTGTCGCTAGGTATCAGTGAGATGTCAATTAATATTCATTATTGATAGTTAAACATCTTGCTCATGCTACAACATGCCTCATTCATATTCAGTCTCCCACTTTACCAAAAAGCCTAGCAAACTAGATGTTTGGAAAACTCAACAAGGAAACCAGAGCATGCATGGTGGATTCAGCTCACATGGTGAATGACCATGTTAGAAATGAGGCATAAACATCTTGGGACATGTTACCTGGAGCACTAGCCATATGTAGCCCACATCCATGACCATTGGTCTCTGACATGTGACATCCTCTGAGACACTTCATGACAAATCGCTGATCAACTTACAGGATGCTTCTGCACTTCAGTGGTTCACCTTGCACTGAACTGGCAACTATCATTGTAATGTTGCAGAAAGGACACTCAGCGCTCAGGGACACATAATGAGTTCATGGGCTGGACCAAGCTGCTTCTCCAGGCTTTTCACTCACTGTCATAGCATTCACTCACTCTGACTCCTGCAGGATGCTCACAGCATCTCTACCTTGCATTCTTGTACTTTTCCCCCTCAGCCAGCTACATTGTGTTCATATTATGGTGCCTACACTAAATGGCAGAGAAGACAGCAAAGCTGGAGAACTGGCTATAGTGGTCAGAAGGCCTTTGCTTGGCATTTCTTGACACAGTAAGTTCAGGGCAGCCTCTGACACCCTGTTTGGGGCAGTGAAAGTCAGGATCTGCTCAAAATGGGTGAGAAGCTGATTGACCATCAGCGCAGCACCCATTTTGAGTTTCTCTGCCTTTTTGTGGTCTGTTTTCTTCATGGAATGAGAGACAGGCAGATATTATGTAAGATGAAAGTGGGTCACGCAACTAATACTTTTGATGCATGTGCGGAGTGAGTGAGTAGGCAGCATGTAAGGTTATTCGTGTTGGGGGTTGGGATGTGTGACAGTGACTGAGGGAAGATGTTGCAGGCAATAGTGAGACAGGTAGAGTATGTGCCGTGGTGGGAGGTGGTTGCAGAGGTAAATGTAGAGTGAGAGAGAGGTATTGAACAGAAAATGATGGCACTCATGCTGGGGCAGACAAGAATGATGTTGACCTTCCTTCTACTTCATCTTCCAAGTGACTGAGTGTTTTATCTTGGTTGCAATCTTGGACCAGGCTGGCAAGGCCTGGTGTTATGTACTCCACTGATGGTCCTGCCGAAAGAGAAAGTCCCATGTTGGCACCACTCCACCAAGGCCTCCAGCATCCTGCCCACAAAGCAGGGCACCAAATTCCCTCTGTCCGGGGCAAATCTCAGCCACCATTCAAGGCATTTTCTGGACTGACAGTGCTTCTCCGCGAATACCTGGTGAATTCTGGGGCCTCTGCCGGGTAATTTCCCTTGAGGAAATGCAACTTTACTTTATTTTCAATCAAAATTCATTCACAAAATAAGTCTTCAATCATCGATTTTCCTGAAGAAAATATGTCTTTCATTGTGTATCTGCTCAGAGAATAGGTCTAATGGAATCTTTTTGCTTCTAAATAAGAATGGTTTCACAAAATATCTTACTTAATTTTGGATATTAGCATTGTACACAAATGACCATTCCTCTTTAAATTTCAGGAACACCACAGGAGCCAGTGTAAGCATCCAGACCTCTCAAAGCATGTTCCACCTTCAATAAGAGCATGGCCCACATGCATAAATATAGGCAAATACATTTGGGAAAATGATACTAATCATTGCAAATAGCTACATGCAGAGAACTGCCTGCTTACATTCCGAATTCGATATTGGTGTTCCTCCACTCGCTGGTTTGGGGCAGTACTTCACAAGATGTACCCAGGGAGTGAACAGAAGCAGGTGACAGATATCCTGATACACAAGGAGAGATGAAGAAAAGCAAGAAATCATAAAAATAATGAAATAGAAAGACTGAGAACATATGAGAT
Organism: Rhincodon typus; assembly: GCF_021869965.1. Classification (NCBI taxonomy): domain Eukaryota; kingdom Metazoa; phylum Chordata; class Chondrichthyes; order Orectolobiformes; family Rhincodontidae; genus Rhincodon; species Rhincodon typus. Next base: position 109,199,975 of record NC_063336.1, read on the forward strand.
GAGTAGGGCAATTTTTTTTATTGATGAACCATGTCCTGAAAGAGTGACTGCATGATATAACAGGCTATGGTTGGGAAAATGGTCTTCATTAGCAATGTAGACTGGCTCAGGTTGAATTGGCAGGAAGATTTGGTCAGATTTGGCTCAAATATTAGCATTCTTTTCTTTAAGTGAGAACATTGTAGGTTCAAATCCCAAAGGGATTCACATGTAAGAGTGTCTAGGCTGACACTCTACTGCTTAAAGGTCTTTTGGATGAGGAGTTAAATTAAGGCCTCATCTGCCCTCTCAGGTATGTGTAAATGATCCCTTGGCATTATTTTAAACAATAGTGTAGCAATTGTAATGAGGGCAGCCAGGTGAACCTCAAAGAATATGCGTTTGCTGATTGGAGCTGTTAACCTGATCCAATCAGGGAGCCCTGGCTGACACCTAAGAACAGAAGTGTCAGGGATTCTGCTCTCTCTGAGAGCTTGCTCTGAGCAAGACAGACCATTGTTCAGGACTTTCCACTTGTAAATAAAGGGTGACTTGGTGACAGGGTACCAGCCTCTGTGGAGTTATTTCAATTAGCAGGAGAGTTATCCCTGGTATCCTGATTAAAATGTATTCCTCAAACAACATTGACAAAAATGGATCACCTGAAATTAGCAACTGTATTTTCTAAATCACAAGTGACTACACTTCAGAGGTACTTTATTAATTAAGAGTGAATTGGAACATATTATGAACATGAAGGGCACTATGTAAATGAAAGTTTTTGTTCACTTAATGATGGAGAAAACCATTTACCAAAGTGGAATAATGGACATTCCAAAACCCGATGGATCTTTTGATTGCCTGTCTAATCTTCTGGATATTAGATAGTACCCAATCACCTGCTGGCTGTCCTGCTGTGTTTTAATTTAGTTCAGTTCGCTTAAAAGGCTGTGCTTCTCACACATCATGGCATCACAGTTAGGTTATTATCTTTTTCTCCATCTCACACTGCTTTCTGTTCCTGAATTTTAAATGCAACAGCTTTGAATCACAGATACTCGATTTTATGGAACTACTAAATAATTTCTAATCATTACAAAAGCAAAGTTTAATGAATGCCTTGCTGACATAATTAAATGGTTTTATCTGTGTTAATTGTGGCATTGTTGTTCCAGCTTTAACAGACATCCACGAAACAGTTATCAACTGCTGTTTACCTCCTCCTCATCTAGTCGCTAATGAGAATATATTCAGTTAATTATTAATTTTGCACTGCTCGTTTAACCTTTTCTCACTCATTCCCTCTAATTTATAGATTATTTGACTTTTTAAAAAGCCACGTATTTTTCTCCTCTTCATTCTCACTTCCATTTTTAAAAATTTGAAATTTCAGTATTGTTTTTTCTGATAAAGAAACAAAACACTGTGGATGTTGGAAATCTGAAACAAAAAGAAACAGAAAATGACAATGGAGCTGGAAAAGCACAGCGGGTCAGAGAGCATCCGCAGACAACAGGGACTCAACGTTTTGTGCAGAAACCCTTCGTCAGGATTGGGGAGGGGGAGGGGAGGGGGGACCAGAAATAAACAGAAAGAGGGGTGTGGTGCTGGGGAAGCGTAGGTGGGATGGTGATATGTGGATGCAGGTAGGGGGTTATTGTGGTTTGTCAGTGGGAAGGGTGGAGCTGATAGGTGAGTAGGAAGAGGGGAGATGATGGCCTGAGGTATTATCACTGGACTGTTAATCCACAGACCCAGATAAAATTCTAGGGACCCAGGTCCAAATCCCTCCATGGCAGATGGTGGAACTTGAATTCAATAAATATCTGGACTTAAGAATCTAATGATGACCATGAATCGATTATTGATTAATGGAAAAATTCGTCTGATTCACTAATGTCCTTTAGGGAAGGAAACTGCCATCCTTACCTGGTCTGAACTACATGTGACTCCAGAGCCACAGCAATATGTTGACTCTTACCTGCCCTGTAGGCAATTAGGGATGGGCAATAAATGCTGCCTGGCCAGCGATGCCTTCATCCTGTGAGTGAATAAAAAGAAAGATGGACAGATTAGGTCAGGTCAGGGAGGTGGGACATGGCATAAGGGTTGGGGTTGGAGGGATTTTGAAGCTGGTGAAGTCGATATTCTGGCCCTTGGGCTGTAAGATCCCAAGGCGAAATGTCAGATGTTGTTCCTCCGGTTTAAATTTGGCCTCACTGTGACAGGGGAGGAGGCCAAGGATGGACATGCCGCTAGGGGAGTTGGGAGAGCTGGGGGTGCAAATTAAAATAGATGGCAACCAGAAGGTCGAGTTGGTTGGTGAATGCAGAGCACAGATGTTCTGTGAACCTGTCCCAGAGACTGCATTTGATCTCCCCAATACAGAGGAGACCATATCAGGAGCAACGGATACAATAGATCAGATTGGATGAAGTGCAGGTGAACCTCTGCCGGATCTGGAAGGATTGTTTGGGGCCTTGGACGGAGGTGAAAGGGGATGTGTAGGGGCAGGTGTTGCATCTCTCGTGGTTGCAGGGAAAGGTGCTGGATGTGGTGGAGAGGTTGGCGGGTAGTAGAATGCTGATGAGGGGGTCGCGAAATGATCTGTCTCTGCAGAAAGTGGACACGGGTGGAGAAGAAAATATCTTTCTGGTTATGGGGTCAGATTGTAGGTGATGGAAATGTTGGAAGATGATATGTTGGATTCAGAGGTTGGTGGGGTGGTACGTGAGGTCTAAGGGGACTCTATCCTTATTGTCGTTAGCGGGGAGGAGATTTGAGGGCAGAAGTGCCGGACATAAGGGAGATACGATTGAGGGCATCCTTAATCACAGAGGAGGGGAAAGTATGGTCTCTAAAGTCGGAGGATATCTGGGATGTCCTGGAGTGGATCACTTCATCCTGGGAGCAGATACGGCAGAGATGGAGGAATTGAGAATATGGGATAGCATTTTTGCAGGTGGATGGATGAGAGGAAGTGTAGTCGGGAGAGTCAGTGGGTTTGAAATGGATATCAGAGGTAAGACAGTTTCCGGAAATGGAGACGGAGAGGTCCAGAAGGGGAGGGAGGTGTCAGAAACAGATGCCACCAGATCTGATGAGTATTTCCAGCATTTATAGTTTTTATTCATTCTTTCCAGTTGCTGTTGCAAAAGTGGATTTATGTTGGGTTTCTGAATCTAAGGTTTGCATCAACTTTCTCCTGCTTTACCTAAGTGACCATTCATCAGTTGTGATGGAAAGGTGGTTGTGGTATTTTCCCAGATGACCACTACTGGAACCTTGTGGTTTTTCATCTGTACTGGTATCTGGTAGTGGATGAGTGTTGTTTGATGTAGAAAGTTGCCACCAAACCATCCATTGTAATTGTTTTCCTACTGGCCTTTCAAGTGTAAATAACACACCACCGTAGACTACCCACAGAAGATGCACTGTGCTTAAATAATAAGAAGGTTTGATATCATGATAGCAATAGATACAACTGCAGTTGCTTAGGCATAATCAGGAGGACTTTAGGGAGCTGGTACAGATATATCCATTCCCTCTGAAAGCTGGTGTGAAGGGACACTCCTTGTTTCCACCCACAAACTGTGCGAGAATGAGCAGAATGCATGGAGACAATGTAACATGGACACTGACCCCTCAGTAATGTTGATGGATTAAAACTGGGACCCGCAGCATGGAAAGTCATTAGTAGGTTAATGTTGGGTGGAGATATACAGATTTCATGAACGTACGTCCATTTTTTGAACCATTAACAGATGTTGGCTTCACTGGCCGGGTCAGCGTTTATTGCCCATCCAATAGCTACCTTTTAAAAAGGTGGTGGTAAGCTGCATTCTTGAACTGCTGCCATCCATCCAATCTGTGTACAAATAGATTAGGTTGTTAAGGAAGGAGATTTGGGCTTTAAGGAACAATGATGTATTTCCAGGTCAGGCTTGGAAGGGAACATGGAGGTGGTGGTGCTCCCATATACCTGTTGCCCTTCTCCTTCTAAATAGTAGTGATCATGGGAAGGTAGTATTAAAGGAGCCCTGGTGAATTTCTGCAGTGCATCTTGCAAATGGTACACACTGCTGTTACTGATCAGTCATGGAGTGAATAGATGTTTATGGATGAGGTGCCAATCAAGTAGCTGCTTTCTTTTGGATGGTGTCAAGTTTCTTGGTTGTTTTTGGAACTGCTCTCATCCAGGCAAGTGGGAAGTGTTTCATCTCACTTCTAAGCTGTGCCTAATAGATGGTGGACAGGTTTTGCAGCATCAGTAGGTGAGTTACTTGCTGCAGAATTCCTAAGCTCTGACCTGCTCCTGTGGCAACAGACTGTATATGGCTCATCCAGTTCAGTTTCTAGTCAATGGTGACCCCCCAAAATGTTGATGGTTTATGACCCCTTCCATCACTGTTCTGATGACTGGGAGTAGATTGAGGGGGCAGTGTGTGGCTGGATTAGATTTGGCCTGTTTTTTGTGTACAATTTCTGGGTAATTCTCCACAATGCTAGGTAGATGCTCATGTTTGTGACTGTACTGGAACAGTTTGGCTTGGGGGAACTAATTATGGAGCATAAGTCTTCAGTACCTTTGCTGGAAAATTGTCAAGACCCATAGCCTTTGCAGTGTCCAGTACCTTCATCATCTGGAGTAAATCAAATTGGTTGAGGACTGTCATCTGCAATAACTTTATCTCACTGTCATCTATCATGTTGGGGAGCTCTGGAGGAGACTGATGTAGATCCACTCATACACTCATCACTGCTGGTTGAAGATTGTTGCAAATTACTTAGCTTCGTCTTTTACACCAACATCTTGTGTACTTCCCTTACTGAGGATGGGTATAGTTGTGGATGGACCATCCTCTGCCAGTGAGTTATTTAATTGTTGACTACCATTCATGACCAGATGCTTCAGGACTGCAGAGCTTAGATTTGATCTAATTTGATTATGGACCACTTAGCTCTGTCTATCATTTGCTGCTTATGCTGTTTAGCATACAAGTGGTCCTGTTTTGTAGATTTACAATATTGTCACCTCATTTTTTGGTATGCCTAGTACTGCTCCTGGGATGCCCTCCTGTAATTTTCTTTATTGAGGGGTGATCCCCTGGCTTGATGGTAATGGTAGAGCGAGGGATATGACAGGCCATAAAGGTGCAGAGTAGGATTGAATACAATTCCACTGTTACTGATGGCTCGCAGTGTTTCATGGATGCCCAGTTTTGAGTTGCTGGATCCGTTCAACGTGAAGGTGGAACTTCATTTCTGTATAGGTTTATGAGGTGGTCGCTCTAAACAATGCTGTCATGGACAGATACAGCTGAGGCAGGCAGATTGATGACGATGAGATGAAGTACCTTTTTCCCTCTTGTTGGTTCCCTCACCACCTGCTGCAGACCCAGTCTAGCAACTATGCCTTCAGTACTTGATCAGCTCAGTCAGTAGTTATTCTTCCGAGCCATTCTTAGTGAAGGACATGTAAATTCCCCACGCAGGGTACAATCTGTGCCCTTGCCACACTCAGTGCTTCCTCAAAATTCCTGTTTACCATGGACAAACATGGATTCATCAATCAAGGGTTGGTTATTGTATGGTAGGTGGCACGGTGACTCAGTGGTTAGCACTGTTGCCTCACAGCGCCAAGGATTCAGGTTTGATTCTAACCTCGGGTGACTGTCTGTGTGGAGTTTGCACATTCTCCCCGTGTCTGCGTGGGTTTCCGCCAGGTGCTCCGGCTTCCTCCCACAGTCCAAAGATGTGCAAGTTGGGTGGATTGGCCATGCTAAATTGCCTATAGTGTCCAAGGATGTGTAGGTTTGGTGAATTGGCCACAGGAAATGCAGGGATAAGGTAGGGGGCTGGGACGGGGTGGGATTCTTTTCAGAGGGTTAGTGTGGATTTTTAGGCTGAATGGCCTGTTTCCACATTTATAGGGATTCTATATATGGCTGGTATGCAATGCAGAGTAACACCAACACCATGGGTTCAATTCCTGCTCCATCTGATGTTACCATAAAGGAGTCTCCTTCTCAACTTCTCCCCTCACCTGAGGAGAGATGCCCTATAGGTTAAACCACCACCAACTGTCTTTTCCTAATGAGAATGACTTTATCTTCATTAGCAGGATCTCTTGAACTAATACTCATTCAAACTATCCCAGATTCTTTTCAGCATTCTGTTTGAATATTGATCAATAGGGTAACATAAGATTTCTAACAAATGGAAACGACAAATCTGGCAAAAAATGATGGGTTTGGAGTAGAAAAATGATTTTACACAAAAGGAATGAATGTACGCAGCACTAGTTTTGTTTAAGTGTTGGAGTGAGGGTTAACAGACAGTGTTTATGCAAATTACTAAACAATTGTTTTGAGGCATAAGGGGAGTGCAGACTTTTGAGTGTACAGTAGCCACGTTTCCAGTTCACGTTTTTAGAAAAGAACTGACTTTTGATCATGATAGATTGAAAAATCCCGGTGAAAAACTGGATAAATTGAATGGTTTAAGGAACAAAATATTTCAGTAACTTCTCAGTAAAAGCCCATCGTAAATCCATTCGTGCAAAATTCCACTTGTGCTATAAAACTTTGCCTGGAGGAAATGAAGCTAGATTGATAACTAATGAGGTATGTAAAAAGCTCAAAGGTGAAAGAGGGTTTTAGTCAAACTCTTGGCTTTGAATAATAGGCAGATGACGGCAGAAGATAATTTGTTAACTCTTCCTACAGGAAGTGTTAAAATCAGATTGCTGGCCCTGACCTACCATTAAATGAAAGAAATAAGAAATTGCTGTGTCACCAATTCAATTACCCAAGTCTGACAAATGTGTCACTGATATTTATCAGTCCACAGGGTAGGTCAGTAATGCTTCTGCTGTTGCCATGGTTTACAATACGAAGAAGGTCTAGTGAAGGAGAGAATTAATTGCATGAAGATATACCATGAATGATTCTTTTGACCAAATTATAAAATAATTAGAGAACAGGAGCAGTGTTCATAAGACTCTGTGCTTTCAAGATACATTTGTTCCAATGTTGATTTGTTCTCTGTACACTTTTACAATTTTTTAAAGGCACATGAAGGATCAATGGGAGCATTTTATTCATAACTTGTTTTTAAGTAAGACATCCCTTTTATAAAATAAACTCTAAAATGGCAACAAATATGATTCAAACCAAACTGATGGCTATTTTCCATTATGTAAAATTCAAATCTGCAAGGACATAAAATTCTAACCATCTTGGATAAATTTCTGAAAATACCAACAGCTTTTTATGAGCTCCTGTTAAAATTATAAAGAGTTTCCAAAATATATGGAGTGGAAACGCCATTCACTTTTTGCATCTACATGATGTTTATCCTAGCAGAAAGAATAAAATTGGATGGAAGTAATAGTTAACTATTGATTTTTGCTTTAAAAAGAAAACCTCTATCAGTAGAATAATTACCTGAAGATCGAAAAAAACATTGGTTTTAAGTAGTAGTAAATAACTTTAATTGCTTGGAACAGCTAAACAAAGTGGCACAATAATTGGAGCGCCATTACATAAAATGTTTCTGAATTGCTTTAAGATTAACTTTGAGGCTTCATTCACATATCTATGGCTCAATTAATCAAATTTATCTTTAAAGATCTGAGGTGACAGTATGCACAGATTTCACTAATCTGCAATGTGACTCCAATTTTACCCTTGAGAGGTTAATGGGCCATGAAGTCAGGCTAAGGTATCCAATTCAATGCACAAGCACACACTCATACAAACAACACACACACAAACACACAAACACCCCACACATCGACACACGGACATACAACACACAGGCATGTGCAGACACACGCACATGGGTACACACACACACACACACACTCCATCAGGCAAGTTATGTTAAAAGTGGGGTTAACATGTTACACTGCAGAGATAGTAGGAACTGCAGATGCTGGAGAATCCGAGACAACAAGGTGCAGGGCTGGATGAACACAGCAGGCCAAGCAGCATCATAGGAGCAGAAAGGCTGACGTTTCGGGCCTAGACCCTTCATCAGAAAAGCTTTTCTGATGAAGGGTCTAGGCCCGAAACATCAGCCTTCATGTTACACTGCAGTCCTGCCAGCTGAAACTGTTCAATTTCAAATTGTATTAATTATAACTTATCCTGTGAATGAAGTAGAGAGGAGACAAATATTGTAAATGCAATCTAAGAAGTGAGTTTAAAAACACGAGGAGTTGAATCTAACTTCTTTTTCGATGTACCCAAGATACGTTGAGTTTTTATTTGGGTGAGATTTCTTCACGAAGCCTGGAGGGTATCCTTGCTGTACTTTACCAAACTTGTCTCATTAACTACTGACACTGTCCCTATGGTCTGATTCTAACACCTTCTTACCATGTGCCACTCTCAGAACAGCTAGCCACTCAGCAGATATCCTTGAATGCACCAGTACACCGTGTACCTGTGCCATCTTTAAAAGCCTGTTGTACACCTGGATTAGCACTGTCAGTGTGGAGTTGCCATGCACGGTTCCTGACATTTGCTCCAGATATGGCAGACAGGAGGAAATCTTGTTCTGCTTTGTGGACATGGATCTGGAGGTCCTGCTGTACAGGGTGGTGTAGAAGCAGGACTTTGCATTCCCTTAGGATAGCAGCGGAGGCCTTGACATCAAACCATGTTAGCCTTGCCGTCTGGCTCAGTACAGCCTCAGCTGTTTGGAGGAATGTACAACAACATAGGAAGAAGGTCAATATTCTTCTCCACTCTGCCAGCGTGTCACCATTTTCTCTCAGATACTTCACACTCACTCTATCTCTGCTACTGCACCTATCTCTCACCAAGGCTCATGTTCTACTAATCTCACTATTGCCTGTGACATCTTTCCCCACTCACTCTCACCCACTCCAATCCTGAGGCCACTAACACTGTGTGCCTTCTGTGCTGCTCATTCGCTCACTTGGGATACCCCCCACTTGTACCAAAAGTGTTAGCTGTGCCACCCATTTTCATCTTCCTGAAACCTGCTTCTTTCTCACTGCAAGAGAATAAGAACAGGACAGAAAGACTGAAGACTGGTAGTGGGCTATCCAATATTAGCTCCTCCCCCCGATGTAGAGAGCACCCTGGTTCAGATCTTCGAGTGGCTCAGTGATCATTTCCAATCCCATGGACTGGTATTGACTTACAGTATGGGAACCTCTGACTGAAGTCTGCTCCCCATGCACCCTTCCACCCCACTTCCCCCAACTTGACTGAGGACTGATGACAACTATGACAGGTTTCCTGGCTTTGTCTCTACACTAAACGGCAAAGCAAGACACTATATGAGCCTGGTATTGCTGCCTGAGGGGTAAAGTGCACAAAGGAAAGGCAATGTAAGGATGTTGTGAGTATGCATGTATGGTCAACATGAGTGAGCAGTATGACAGTGAGCAAAGAACCAGGAGATGCAACACGATTGATTGATTTGATTTATTATCACGTGTACCTAAGTACAGTGAAAAGCTTTGTTTGTGTGCCATACAAGCAGATCATAGTAAGCAAGGATATACAGATCATAGGGTAAAAAATAAAACTTGGACAGAGTAAGACATACAGGTTACACGGCACAGAGCAGGTACTAGGCTAGATCAACATTAGCAAGAGATAGCACAGTGTGGAGCTGGATGAACACAGCAGGCCAGGCGGCATCAGAGGAACAGGAAAGTTGACATTTCGGGTCTGGGCCCTTCTTCAGAAATTAAGTTTCCTGACCCGAAACGTCAACTTTCCTGCTCCACTGATGCTGCCTGGCCTGCTGTGTTCCTCCAGCCCCACACTGTGTTATCTCTGACTCCAGCACCTGCAGTTCTCACTATCTCAACATTAACAAGACTGGCTTTATTTGAAGCTAGAGAGTCCATTGATCAGTATAATTATGGCAGGGAAGAAGCTGTTCTTGAATCTGTGGGTGTGTGTGTTCAAGCTTCTATATCTTCTGCCTGACAGAAGAGGTTGTAGGAGAGAGCATGGTCCAGTCCATGAGCTGGGTGTGTGTCCTCGAGCAAACAATGTCCTTGCTGAAGCATTATAATGATAGTTGTTGTTGCAGCATTGAAATGTTAAAGCATCCTGTGTTATTGCTTTGAATGGCGGAGCATACGTAATGGGCTGAATAGACTACTTCAGATCCTTAGTACATCTTGTGGATGAGAGATGTGCCATGAGAGTTCCTAGGGGCTTGTACATGTCAGGCAACAAAGTCCATAGAAGTGGGTATATGAAACTGGTGCCCACCAGGTGTACCCAGAGATGTTGATGCCTGGCATCCAACATGGAGATAGTTTAGAGTGGGTAGTGAGCTGAATTCACCAGGTACCCGCTCTGATGTTGAGTTGTCTTGACATCCACCTTGTTTAATGAGTTTGCTAAGGTAGAGCCTTAATATTAATGTGATCAGTTAAGCCAGCAGAAAGGCATTTAACTAGAATAATCCCCCTTCATTAGCTACTCTCTGCCAACTAGTGAGGAACTTACCATGCCACTTGTGAAAAGCTGAAAAGGTGGAACAAGATGCTCCTGACATGGAGATAGCCCTCACTGGGCTGTTCAATTCTGCTGCAAATCAAAGACCCTGATAAGTTTGTTCACAAGAAGTCTAAAGCAACCTCTAAATACAATCAAGAGTTTCGGCCCAATGTTGCTAATCAAAAGCCAGCCTCCAGAAAGAGCAACAATAATTTTCTTCCATTTTCAGGAGTCATACAGTCATAGAGTCTCAGAATAGCACAACACAGAAACAGACCCTTTGGTCCAACTTGTCCATGCTGACCAAGTTTCCCAAACCAAACCAGTCCCACTTGCCTGCATTTGGCCCACATCGCTCTAAACCTGTCCTATTTAAGTACCTGTTGTAACTGTATCTGCCACTTCCTCTGGCAGTTTATTCCACATATGAACCACTCTCTGTGTGAAAAAGTTGTACCTTAGTTCCTTTTAAATCTTTCTCGTCTCACCTTAAAAATATGCCGTCTAGCTTTGAACTCCCACACCTTAGGGAAAAGACACCTTCCGTTCACCTTGTGTACACTCCTCATGATTTTATGGACCTCTACAAGGTTACTCCTCAACCTCCTACACTCCAGGGAAAAAAGTCCCAACCTATCCAGTCTCTCCTGTTCAGATAACCAATTGAATCTGGTGTATATTGTTAGACAGTGACAAGAGAATAGTCTTTGTAGAAAGGTATGTAAACTATATTTAACTATTCCATTTTTGATGTATTTTAGGATACAGATTTAGAATAATTGGCAAAAGAACCAATGCCAATATATGGAACCTCTTACTACATCAGAAAGCTCTGAAATGTACTGCCTAAAAGACTGGTGGATGCAAACACATTAATACCTTTCAATAGGGAGTTGTATGTTTACTTGAAGAGGAAAAGCTGGAGGCTTATTTGTAAGGATAGCGTGTTGGGACTAATTATATAACTCTTCCAAAGAGCTAGATTCAATGGGTGGGATCCTAGTTCCCTCAAATCTTAAAGATAGAATTGGCCCTGATGGGGTGAACGGCCTTTTTTTAAATTGCTGTAGAATTCTATGATTCTACCTGTGACCAACCTTGAAAATTCACAATGAAGTGAGACAGGAACTCACCACTGTCCTGGGATTCCAGAGCAATGGCCTCATGGGGAAGGACAGTATTCACAATTTACCTATATTTTCACCTTAACCATTTTTAATCCATTTAGTTTGTTTTTGATTGTGGGTTGAATTAGGAAAAGGACTTTTTTTTTACCACAAAGGACTTAGTAAAGAATTGCTGCACTTTTAAAAAGCAAATTATTGAAACAAATTGTGGGTCACGTTCACACTGCTGCTTTGAAGCAGAGGAAGTGGGGTGGAAGTGTAAGAGGAGACAGTCCAGCACTGCACTGTGTATACAAAGTGACATTCCTTTGTAACAAGTAACTAATTGTCATAGAATCCCTATGGTGTGGAAACAGGCCCTTTGGCCCAACAAGTTCACACCAACCCTCAGAGCATCCTAACCAGACCCATACCCCTAGAACCCACCTTAGCTACACAACCCTGAACACTATGGGCAATTTAGCATGGCCAATCCACCTAGCCTGCACATCTTTGGACTGTAGGAGGAGCACCTGAAGGAAACCCACACAGACGCAGGAAGAATGTGCAAACTCCACACAGACAGTTGCCCGAGGGTGTAATCAGACCCGGGTCCCTGGCGCTGTGAGGCAGCAGTGCTAACCACTGAGCCACCGTGCCACCCGTGGTTTGTGAAATTGTTGCCAGATGTGGATGGTGAAGGTGATTAGCCTGATGACAGCTCTCTGTTCAGTTTCTCGGTAGCTGAACAGCTTTCAGATGTGAATGGTACATTGAGAGTCGTTTGGATTCTGGAAGGGGAGGTGACCTCTCTCTCTCTCTCTCTCTCTCCCTGCGCAGTAAAATACCTGAAGCCTGAAGAAAGGCAGTTATTTCCTCCCACCAGCTGCTGTAAGCTATTGCTTCTAACCAATAAGCCAGGCACTATACGATTTGTGAACAAGTCATCCTGGGATTTCGCGGGAAGAAGTGTAAGAACCTGAAGGAAAGATCAGAGAAATGGCAGACTTGGAGAATCAAAACAAACACTCCATCAATCCCAATATCTCAGAGCACACTCCTGGGGCACTGACTGCCCACAGCTGGCATCCAAGAACGTTAGCATCGAACATATACAAGCCTCTCCAGATTCTCATGGCACATCTCTGACTCCCTTATAATATACTTCTCTACTTCAATGCTGCACTTTGGAGTCCACTGGTATCTTTTCATTGTAATGATACTGCCAGGACAGTTTGCAGGCAGGGACAAGAGCTGATATCATGGATTGGGGACCAGGATGCGTTTCATTGCTTCTTGCTTGCTTTCTGAGCACTCACTCACTTCATGCCTACCTGAATACTCAAGGGCATCTCTGCCTTGCTTTGACTTTTTTTGCATTTTTCAAACACACTGCGTGAGCTTCAACTAAATGGCTATGGTTCAGAGTATAAGGGGAGTAGTTCTCAGTCAAGCCCAGAGGGATCACTTTCAGTTAGACGGTCCCAGCACTGTGAGTCAAGGAGAATGTCTGGTGGTTAGTCCAGGGATTTGGAGATGATTAGTCAGCCACTTAGGATGGTCAGGGTTAGGGGTTCATTTCATTTCTGTTTTGGGAGTAATCCATGGTCACTCCTGCTGGTTCAGTTCAGCCTGTCCAACAATTCATGGTCAATCAGCCAGGAAGCTGTGCAGAGATCAGTCAGGGATAAGATTCCTCATCAGTGGAGGCTGTCCATCCCAGTTGGATCAGCTGAACAAAAGTCAGGGCTCTGATCAGGGGGCTGCTGCTGTGTTATGGAAGCTGACGAAGTCAGTTGTGGGGACTGGAGGCAGCCTGTTGGGATGCAGAAACAACAATCATTGAGGGGGCTACCCAATATATAATGGGAGGGCTCTGCACAATGGTCCAATGGTGGAAAGGCTTGCTGCAGGAGGGGGCCTATCAACAATGTGACATAGTTACAACACACCTCAAGTAGGTGGGTAAGTGCTTTTTCTTTGTTAAGGATGTGGGCTCACCTTGTCAGCAATGTGTGTCCCTTCCAAACGGCAACTGTATTAATCAGCCATTTGCACAGTACCGGTTGAGGTCATCGGTAATTCTGGACACTGCTTGTTTTTTTTATTCATTGGAAGAGATTGTCCAGCTTGTTTCTCTGCCTTTCTCAAACGCCCTTCATGCCTGTTCATTGTGAAACCTGATTGTCCTATTGAAGAGGATCTAGAAGACTTTGAGATTCTGCATTTCCTGAACAATCCATGCCTACCAAGATGCCAGAGACAATTGTATGGGTTTAACAGCCTGTCTGTGTGTCAGAATGCTCGATCAACAACAATCTGAATATTCTACAACCTTCTTTCTTCAAAAATGAATCATTATTGGCCGAAGCATTTTTCGCCAAAGTAATAAAAAAATGTTTCTTTTCCCTGTTTGCATGAGTGTGGTTTGAGTAAGTTCGAGGGATAAATTTTGTGCTTTCATACTGTAAACCATGTGTGTTTTTGTGTGTTCATTGAATAGGTTTTGTTTTGATATTTATCAATAAATTTGTGAATGTTAAAAGATCTATTAATTCTAATAGAGAAATGAGATGATTGGCCATATTGGGAACTTGGTAAAACAACTAAATTGATGTTATGGCTCACATGGTAGTGAAACCAGAAAGACAAAGAGAGAGACATTGGTCAGTGCTCCCATCTTAGTTGTAACCTCCTTCAGTAAACTTGAATGCATTCCATCTGAATTGGGTGACTTTCTTTTAAATTTGGGACTGTCAAATTTTTAAATATCTCTCCAACTATTTTTCATCTTATCGAATATTGCTCCTGCCTCATCCTTCCCTTTGACATGGGCAGTGGAGGCAGATATGATACATTTATTTAGTGCCTCAGCCATATTCTCTATCTCAGTGAGATGATCGAGTTAACTGCACCAGTCCTTTTATAAACACATAAATCATGTGTCCCTTTTTATATTAGCAACAAATTTCTTTTCAAACTCTTTATTTTTGTGATTTCATTCCTTTTTGTGTAGATCGCTTCTGCGTAGACTTTCAAAAAGCTCTTCATATTGTATCTAACAATAAGTTGTTGGAGTGGTTCAAGGAGGCCTGTTGCCTTAACTTGAACATGTAGTGATGTCCCTTCCATTATGTAACCAATTGTCTGTCAGACTATCTGTCTGTCTGTTGATCTGTCTGTCTATTTGTCTGTCTGTCTATCTTTCTAATGTAAACTGATGCTTACGGTCCTTTGGAGACTATGACTAATTATCTGTGAAGACTAAAGTCCATATCATTAAAAGATTTTGGAGTTACTGAAAATGAATAGTATACGTTCTCTGGGAGAGTACAAAAACTGAAGATCTTTAATTATTATTCGGGATTTAGAAAATCAGATGCTTTCACAAAAATGAGGACAAGAAAGAGGGACATAAATAGAAGTATTGAAAATTACAAAAGCATTTGAGAGAATATGTGGATAGTAGGAAATGCCAATGCTGGAGAATCTGAGATAACAAAGTGTAGAGCTGGATGAACACAGCAGCCCAAGCAGCATCAGAGGAGCAGAAAAGCTGACGTTTCGGGTCTGGACCCTTCTTCAGAAAAAGGTCAAAGAAGGGTCTAGACCCAAAACATCAGCTTTCCTGCTTCTCTGATGCTGCTTGGCCTGCTGTGTTCATCCAGCTCTACACCTTGTTGTCTGAGAGAATACGTGATGTAGGTTTATTTCTATTGTTAGGCAAATTGGTATCAAAGAGCGATTACAATGAGAAACAGAACTGGGAGATTAAAAGATACTTTCACACATTATGAAAGTATGAACACATTATTATATGTGGCTATTGAATTCAAGTTTTCATGGCATTAAGATTGAAAAAGATGAACAATTGATGAAGAAAATGTGGGAGCAGTTCAAGAAGATGATCATGAAATGAATTAGGATAGCTCTACTGTATAGCTGGTAATATTGCAGGCTGAAGTTCCTTTCTTGAAGGAAATATCTAATGTGTCAGCTTTATGACACTGGCGTTAGTTTCACGTCCAAATTTGATTTTTTTATACACTTCAAATCTACTATTTCTTACAGAAAGGATTTACTTTGGAACTATCCCACTTGTCCACCATAACTTTTGTAAAAGAATCACGGACACTCAGAGAAAGTGGTTAAAGTAGCATTTTCCTCATCTTTTCTGGAGTTCCTTTGAAGGAAAAGTGAATTATTTAGAGAAACATTATAGAATGAACTTCCAATGTGTGTAGAATCACTGGAGCCTGAAAAAATCTGAAGCGATTGGCTAATATTTATTCAAATGTCTCACCAATGAAACGTATAAAAAGACCAAAGCATTTTGGCATACGGATAAAAGCCATTTGTCTAAATGAGTATATTTCTGCATTTATGTTACACATTGATGTCTCCACACATTAATACATTTTGCTGCATCAACATATCTCTTTGTTTCCCCCTTGAGTACTTATCCACATCCCTCTTAAGTTTGTTTGCCTTAAACTCTCAATTCCTATTACTGCAAGAGTAACAAAGTTTCTCCTGAGTTCATTATTGGATTTAACAGTGTCAATGTTATATCGTAGTGCCTAATTTTTGACTGTATGATGTACTTGATATACAAACTCACCCAGAATCTCAACTTTCCTATCTAAAATAATCCAATCCTGAAAGTGATGATAAAACAAATCCCACAGCTTAATCCTTTGGATTGTGCTAGTGTTTCATGTTTAACCTTGGTGAGGACATGTTTCAATCCTGATTCAGAAAGGTCCTGACCCGAAATTTCCTGCTCCTCTGATGCTGCCTGGCCTGCTGTGTTCATCCAGCTCCACACTGTTACCTCAGGTAATTAGTTGTTTATTTTCATGACTTGCAATTTCAGAATCGTATTAAAGAAAGTGTAATATGTAATTGGATATGCGTGCAAATCGTTTCTAAATTTTGTAAATTGTCCTTTTGAAAGTTATACAAAATTTTTCTTGTTTTACTCTCAGCAGTAGTAAGTTTAAAAATAGGTATAAGGACCTAACTTTATATATATTGGTTGTAGAAATTCTATTAGACTAAAACACCTCTGCAATGACTACTGTCTATTAGACTACTGTCTGTTTAAATAGCTTGTGAATATTTTCTTTGCAATGGTTTTGTAATATGGCAATATTTTTTGCAATACAGTACCCATAGTTGAAACTTATAGTTAGTATAAAGTCTAGTGATTTTTTTTTTCACTGGAAGAAAATGCCTTACAGAGTGTAGTTTAAAGGTTAGGTCTGACTGGCTGATATACTTGTTAGACACACGGTACATCATCACCAGAAATGATGAAATATCACATGATCTTCTCTGTCTTGCAGCCTTGTAGCAAGATGAAGCCACAGTAAGATATTCCCTAAATAAAGTTAATGTTTTCCTCACCTCTGTAGGCTCTATGAAAATTTGTTAGCAACACAGTGAGACTGAAAGCTTTTCCTATGGGCAGCAAGTGAAAGAACAGAAAGGAAATGTCTCCGCCAGCATGGAAAACCCACGAGCAGGTCACAAGTCCCAATTAAGCAGAAACACAGCTAAATTGTATCACACCGTATCTGATCTTCATGCAAAGTTCAGTGGTGAGTAGATCACTGGGCATATCCATGCAATGGATGGCTGTACAGACAATATCTAGTCAAACAAGGGCTAACAAAGAAAAAGCTATGTACAAGAAAATCATAAAAGCACTCAATATCTCCTTCAGGCTACAAAAAATATCATTGTTGAGCCAATGTAACTTTATAAGCAGCAACGAAGAAGTATTGGAGACAACAAGGTGCAGGGCTGGATGAACACAGCAGGCCAAGCAGCATCATAGGAGCAGAGAGGCTGACGTTTCGGGCCTAGACCCTTCATCAGAAAAGGGGGAGGGG
>NC_063336.1:109217855-109328646 GCF_021869965.1 Rhincodon typus
GGGGGAGGGGAGATTTTGAAACTTGTGAAATCCACATTGATACCATTGGGCTGCAGGGTTCCCAAGCGGAATATGAGTTGCTGTTCCTGCAACCTTTGGGTGGCATCGTTGTGGCACTGCAGGAGGCCCAGGATGGACATGTCGTCTGAGGAATGGGAGGGGGAGTTGAAATGGTTCGCGACTGGGAGGTGCAGTTGTTTGTTGCGAACCGAGCGTAGGTGTTTTGCAAAGCGGTCCCCGAGTTTCCGCTTGGTTTCCCCGATGTAGAGGAAGCCACACCGGGTACAGCGGATGCAGTATACCACATTGGCAGATGTGCAGGTGAACATCTGCTTGATGTGGAAGGTCTTCTTGGGGCCTGGGATGGGGGTGAGGGAGGAGGTATGGGGACAGGTGTAGCACTTCCTGCGGTTGCAGGGAAAAGTGCCGGGTGTGGTGGAGCTGGAGGGGAGTGTGGAGCAGACAAGGGAGTCACGGAGAGAGTTGTCCCTCCGGAAAGCAGATAAGGGTGGGGAGGGAAAGATGTCTTTGGTGGTGGGGTCGGATTGCAGATGGCGGAAGTGTCGGAGGATGATGCGTTGGATCCGGAGGTTGGTGGGGTGATGTGTGCAGACTTGCAAATATTGCAGCTTAGAGGAACTAATCATGGACAAAATAGTTGGTGGAGTCTTAAATAAAACACTGTCTGACCACTTGCAATTAAGGGGAGACATTAACAGGCAATTTAACTGAGCAGATAAGCTGAGGTCTGGAAGAAAATATCGATTGGGTAAATCAGGATTGCAGGGTGAACAACATGTAAAAAAGGGAACATTTGACTTGGAGTGGAATTTGTTAAATTTAAGGCTAGAGAAGTGACTTGACAAAAGCAGTGAAGGCAGGAGGTGTGTTCCTCAATTGTTACCGCTGTTATCAATGTAGTGGGGAAAATACCAGTGCAAAACTTGTTCCAGCGAAGAGTCTGAATGCCATTTTTGTAGAAAGAGCACATTCAGGCTGTGTGTCTCAGCAAGAAGCTTGTACAGAGTAAACTAAAAGAGAAGCCTTTGAAAGGTGGCAACTTCCATGAAATAGAGCCACAGCGCTTTACAGCATGGAGACAGGCCCTTCGGCCCAACTTGTCCATGCTGCCCATTTTTCACAATTAATCTAGTCTCATTTGCCTACATTTGTCCATATCACTCTGTACTTATCACATCCATGTACCTGTCTAAATGTTGCTTCAATGACAAAATTGCACTCGCCTCCACCACTACCTCTGGCAGCCTGTTCTCGACACTCACCACACCCTGTGTGAAACAATTCCCCCTCTGGACCCTTTTGTATCCCTCCCCTCTCACCTTAAACCTACACCTCTAGTTTTAGACTCCTATGCCATGGGGAAAAGCTGTTGGCTATTTTCTATAAGGTCATCCTTCAGTCTCCTATGCTCCAGGGAAAAAGTGTCAGCCTATTCAACCTCTCCTTATAACTCAAACCTTCCAGTCCAGGGACCATCGCATCATTCTTTTAAATAGAAGTTGGCAATTCTGTTTTGATATTAAGATGCCTTTCATTGAAGAGATCTGGGAATCATACAGAGCTACTGTTTTAGTCGAGGGAAATAAAACAAGCCTTACTTTAGATCCAAATACAGCAGTACTAGTTCTTTCTGATGCTAGACTGTCATTGGAAAAAATTCTCCTCAGACATCATGTCAAAAAGATTATGGGCTGGGAGATATAGAAATCAAGGACAACTGAACGAAACCCTTTCATTTAAAGAGAGAGAAGAAACATCACTGAGCCTTCTATGCGGTCTAGATTCAGCTTTGCTCACTCTTAAGCAGGAAAGCCTATACCCATTTACATCTGGCTTGCAGAATTGAGGAACTGGAAAGTCGAGAAGCTCTGCCTAAAACTTCAGAGATGGATTTCCAAAGCTGATTACAGGGCTAGAAAAAAAAAGAATACAGCATATATCATTACTCTCTACATCTAGAAATAAAGCCAGTGTGTCATTTGCACTCAGAAAAGTCCCTCATCTCGTCTTGCCAAAAGTAAAGAAGGAAATTAATTCCTTTGCTGTAGCAAAAAGGTTATTGCAGCAGTGAAAAAAAACAAGGCGGCGTTTGGGGAATATAGTACATAGGACAGGAGTAGGCCATTCAGCCCCTCGAGCCTGCTCCACCATTCAATGAGATCATGGTTGATCTGTGATCTGACTCCATATACCTGCCTTTGGCCCATTTTTGGCCCTTTGCTTTACAAAAAATTATGTATCTCCAGTTGCAAACTAACAACTGGTCCAGTATCCATACCCATTTGTGAAAGAAAGTTCCAAACATCTACCACCCTTTTGTATCTAGAAATGTTTCTTAACATTACTCTTAAGTGATCTGACCCTAATTTTTAGACCATGCCCCCTAATTCTAGAGTCCTCAACAAATGAAAATAGTTTATTTTATCTACCCTGTCGTTTCCTGTTAATCTTTAGAAGACTGTGATCGAATTACTCCTTAACCTTCTAAATGCTATAATCTCCACTCACAACTGAAACCCTGAAAACAAGGTTTCATTTATGTAGACCTACGCTGTAGTCCAACCTAGGCCAATATATCCTTAAGATGTGGTGCCCAGATCTGCTCACAGTACTCCAAGTGGTGTCTAACTTAGGTTTTGTATAACTTCTGCATTATTGTACTCCAGCCCTCTAGGTATAAGGCCAGCATTCTATTAGCTTTCTTGATTATTTTCTGCATCTGTTCATGACATTTTAAAGATCTATGCAGTCTCTTTCTGCATTCCCTGTATTTAATTTCATACCATCTAGAAATTACTACAATCTGCTCTTTTTTGATCCAAAATGGATAACCTCAGTCTTACACTGAAATCTATTTTCCACAGTTTTGCCCTTTCACCTAGTCTATCAATATCCCTTTGTAATTTTACGCTATCATCTACACTGGACTCCACTGGACTTGAAACATTAACTCTGCTTTCTCTCCATAGATGCTGTCAGAACTACTGAGTTTCTTTCAGCAATTTCTGGTTTTGTTTCAGTTTTCCAGAATCTGTAGTTCTTTTCTTTTTTTAATGCAAATATTGTTATTTGGCAACTACTTTACTGTAAAGAGTGTAAGCTGCTCACAACCTTGTTTGGAAGGTGGATAAGACCTGAAAATATAGTTCACTACGACCCAGAACTACCTGCTATCGTTATTACAAATGTTTCTTTCACACAGCGGAGAGCTGTGCTCTTTCAGATAGAGAACAGATGAAAAGTGTCATGTCAAAAGATGAGGATGGACATAAGGAAAGAGCTTTTTTTTAAAGAAAGCAGGTTGTTATGATCTGGGGTACACTGCCTGACAGGATGGTGGGTGTGAATACAATAGCAATATTCAAGAGGGAACTGGATAATTACTTAAAGGGCAAACATTTCAGGACTATGTGGAGAAAGCAGGGCGATAGGTTAATTGGATCACCGTGCCAAAGGACCAGCAGGACATAATGACTGAATAATGTTCTACTGTGCTGTACTGTTCCATGATTCTATAATTCTACACTGACATGTCCTAGCTGATTATAAAATAAGCCAAGGATCAATTGTTAACTGATTAACAACTAATTATAGCCTTTTGCTTTAATATTTTTGAATGTTTTCCCATGTTTTCCCTGTGACCCATGTTTTTGAAGACTTTATTAGCTTCTGCTGGCTGAGTTGAAAAATATGCCGTTAGGTGGCTCAACAGAGCCACAGTTCGTAACACGATGACCCAGTTAAATGTGCTAATTCAACAAATGATTTTAAAAACTAGTCATTAAAAAAAAATGGATTTGTGCATTGAGATTTTGCACATTTAATTAGGCTTCAAAGCACTTCAATTCCAAATTGTGATATGAGGTTACAATGTCTTGAATGTCAGAAAAAAACACACATTTTCTGAAGAAGGGTCCAGACCCGAAACATCAGCTTTTCTGCTCCTCTGATGCTGCTTGGCCTGTTATGTTCATCCAGCTCTACACCTTGTTATCACATATTGCCCTTAATACTGTCCCAGTCATCCTGACTGGAAGCTGTGGGATTGGCCACATGTAGTGAAGTAACTGGCCAGTCATTCTGAGCCCATTCTTGTGGATTTAAGTTTTAACAGGCCAGGACTGGATGGTGTGGTGGCTCAGTGGTTAGTACTGCTACCTCACAGTGCCAGGAACCCAGGTTCTAATTCCACCCTTGGGCAATTGTTGGTGTTTGCACATCCTCCCTGTGCCTGTATGGGTTTTCTCTGGGTGCTCCTGTTTCCTCCCATGGTCCAAAGATGTGCAGGCTGTGTGGATTGGCCATGCTAAATTACCCATAGTGTTCAGGGAAGTGTAGATGAGGGGGATGGGTCTGGGTGGGATGCTCTGAGGGTCACTGTGGACTTTTTGGGACTGAAGGACCTGTTTCCACACTGTAGGGATTCTACGACTGCCTTTCCCATAAAAGGCAGAAGATGCATAATTAACATAACAAATGATGAAATCTGTGTTGTTGCCACTTAAGTGTAGTAACAAGTGAAAATCTTAAACTGTGGGATTCCTGATTCAAGGCAGTAGCTGACTGGTTCTCCTAGCAAGTGATCCCTTGTGGGCTTGGAGGATAATGGCTTAAAGACCCCTCATAGAAACCTTTAACCGCTTGTGCCTCAATCTCTAATCTTCCCCACTGCAGGACTTCAGGCTGAATTCCAGGTTCTGCCTCTTCTCCCTGCACCCTCCACCCCCATGTTCTGATCATTCCCCCTTCAAGGTTTGATCTCTACTCACTATAACCCCGCAGACCCACAACCACCTCCCCCCCGCAATTGTTGCTCTATAATAGCTCTAACAATCTCTGTTCCTCTCTGACAATTCTCACCTCAGTTGCTCCAAATGCCAAGAGAAACACTATTTACTTGCAGGTCAACACAGGTTATTTGCACATTGTCAGTTCAGCCCACACTCAATTAGTATGTTATAAATCTGCTGGAACTTCATTGTCTCTACTTGAAGCAACGATAGCTTCTATTATTGGTTAATATTTCTAAAGGAACTTGGAGACCAACAAAAGGACATGAGTGTTAATTATATTTTACCAGTATGCTCCTTGATACTGTGATTAGAATATAAGAATACTATGCAAAAGCACTGGGGCTAGATTTGATAGCTATGATATGCAATTAACCCACACCCATTGATTGCAATGTCAGCAGTTCCTGCTGCGGCTTATTTCCATGACTGTGGCATCCAGCTAATTACATAGTTAATGGATTAGCGGGGGGCCCACATTCTTTGTATCTAGCCCCATGGAAAGTTACCCTTCCCTGCTTAAAGTCAGCCTGCCCCTCTTTAGGAGGAAGCGCATTCTGACTGAAACAGTTGCTCGGCAGTATTGGTTGTAGAGAATGTGACCCGGGGAATATTAAAGATTGGTGTAAAGTGGGAAGTGAGTCTTCTAAGGTTTTGCACACTGCACTGGAGGCCATAGTGGAGGATGTGAAATGGAAGAGAAATGCCTTCAACAAAGCACAAGTCAGGAGTATGGTGAATGCAGCTCCGACAACATTCAAGAAACTCAAGGGCAACTAGGACAAAGCAGCCTTTTTGATTGGCACCAGCGCTATCAGTTCAAGGATGGTATCTAGTCAGGGTGTTGAGTTTCTGCCATGAGTCTTCATGTGAATGAGCAGGCTGATTCCTTACTGATGGCTCTTTAGGCACATGGGGCAGGATGTGCCAAGGGTGCAGAGTTTGTAAAAACTGTTGTGGAAAATGGAAATTTAAACAGTTTTAGGTTTAACACTGAATGGCATTTTAGAGAGGTGAATGTGAGGCACAACTTGAAAGGAAAAATTTTGCAGGGTTATGATGAAAGGGGGACGAATTGTATCTTCCTCTTCCACCTTTTTCTTGCAGGTGATTATTTGTTGAACCATAACAAAGTACCATGAGTGTTTTACTACTGGTGGGATGAAGAGGCATGCCCTACATCTACCGCACTAAAAAAAGTGATTGAACTCCACACTATTGGCATCGCTGTCATATCCACATTATCATTCCATTGAACTGACTGACCTCCCCTAATAGGATAGCTCTTTCTGAGAGCTGACACAGGTACAATGGGCTCAATGATCTTTGTTCTTTGTTGCATAATGGGCTCCTAACAGTGAAGGCTACCAGCTAGATAGCTGAGGGTAGTCAATTAGGACATTTAATGGAATTAGATCACAACTTTCCTGATGGTGCAGAACCCTCCCCATCCCCACATTGTGTGAGGAACCCAAAGGTTGGCCAGAAGCAGCCCCACAAAAGGTTTGACTCTGTGGCTACTGGTAACATAGCTCTTGCTGCAATGGCAGTTGTTAGACTGGAATTGGGTGTGAAAATACAGGATTCGGGCTTTATTACAGCTGTAGGGAATGCACCAAATGGTTTGTGCATGATTACTGAGGAGCTAGCAATGTCAAATGTCTTCTTCAGTTCCAATAAAATTGAATTAGGTTGCTTGGAATGAATAAGTCAGGAGATATCATCAGTGAAGCCAAGCAGAGCTAATGCAGTTAATTAGAATTATTGATAACAAAATGAATGACTGTCCAGGTTCTTGCTAAATGGTGGACATTTTTGAAATGCTAAGAGTTTAAAGATTTGTTCTCTTCCTCTGTAAGATTCTACCTATAAAACGGAAACAGATCTCATCGGCAGCAGCAGCTAACCTGCTGAGATTGATTAGAATAAACTTCAGCACTCCAGCATTCTGAAAACATTTCACAACCACAGAATTCCAAATGACTGATTCCTTGCTCGCCAGAAACATTTGGAATAAGATTACATCAATTGTAAGTGGTTACTACTTCAAAATTTTAAACACGCTTCAGTTCTTTCTCAAGGGGAAGTATATGTAAAATAAATTCCAGATATGTTTTTTGGAAAATAGTAAAAGGCCTATTTGTAATGTAGACCAGCAGAGATGGTTTTTGACACGTGGCTGCAAATTAAATCATTAACCTATCTACAATAGTTGACTTATATTAGAGGATGAGAGTCTCTGAGACTAATATTTAAAACCTGATCTTCCATGATGAAGGAGGAGGCAGAGGCAAGCTCAAGTTATTCAACCTCCTCAATCCTACCTATTTTAGTCTACCTTTTTGTTTCTTTTGCAGGTTGTGGGTATTGCTGGCATTACCAGCTTTTTTTTTACCGTCCCTAATTGCTCCTGAGCTGAGTAGTTTACTAGGACATTTCAGACAGCAGTTAAGGGTCAATCTCTTTGCTCTGGGTATGGAGTCACGCTTAGAAAGAACTGAGTAATGATAGCAGATTTGAAGACATATGGACTTCACAAGCTTCAAAATCTCCTCTCCCCCGACTGCATCCCAAAACCAGCCCAGCTTGTCCCTGCCTCCCTAACCTGTCCTTCCTCCCACCTATTCCCTCCTCCCACGTCAAGCTCCACGCCCATCTCCTACCTACCAACCTCATCCCGCTCCCTTGACCTGTCCGTCCTCCCTGGACTGACCTATCCCCCCCAACTCACCACCTACACTCACCTTTACTGGCTCCACCCCCACCTCTTTGACCTGGCTATCTCCTCTCCACCTATCTTCTCCTTTATCCATCTTCTATCTGCCTCCCCCTCTCTCCCTATTTATTTCAGAATCCCCTTCCCCTCCCCCATTTCTGAAGAAGGGTCTAGACCCAAAATGTCAGCTTTCCTGCTCCTCTGATGCTGCTTGGCCTGCTGTGTTCATCCAGCTCTCCACCTTATTATCTCAGATTCTCCAGCATCTGCAGTTCCCACTATTAATGAACCAGACAGATTTTCTTTCAGAAAAAAAAACAAAGGATTATAGTTTCCTGACCACCATAGGTGAGACCAGTTTCAATTCTCATTTTATTGATTGAATTTTTAATTCCACTGCCATGATGTGGTTCTAACCATATTCTCAGGGCATTAGCCTGGGGCAATGGGATTACTAGTTCAATGACAATACCACTGTACCACATTATCCCCCTATTAACTGCAAGGAAATACAGGCATCACACCTCAAATCTGGTACCCTCAGCATTGAGTCCAGGCAGATTTTAGTTATTTCTGGATTTTTGGCCTGCCAGATTGGGCCATCAGTAGTTCGAGTCAAGCTAGATCAGGTATGGGCATGAGTCATGCCGAGTCTGGAATAGATTGGCTAGCGAAGGGGCGAATATTGGAAACTGATTTGGATCCACATGGTTCCAATGTAATGCCTAACCAAATTGTTCAGGTCATTAAAAAAATACTCTATTAATGTTGATGTAAAAATTTCTGATTTTCCGACAACTCCAGTTTTCAGGTACCTCTCTAGCTAGATTTGAGGCACACTACCTGTGTCAAGAAGATATGAAAACCTATTACATCAGTTACCACTTATTTTCTAATTTTACTTGTGCGGAAACAAAGTTTCCAGTCATTATTTAATTACTGCTTTGTAGATTTTGCCAATGCATATGGTCAGCCAGTCAGGAAAAGCTCAGCTGGTCTGATGGCAACTGTGGAGAGTAATCAGAGTTAACGCTTCCTGTCGCTGACCCGAAACGCTAACTCTGATTTCTCTCAACAAATGCTACCAGACCTGCTGAGCTTTTCCAGCAATTTCTGTTTTTGTTTCTGATTTACGGCATCCACAGTTCTTTCGGTTTTTGTCAGCCAGTCAGGATTATTTTAGAGTTAATAGGAGGCGGACAATCATTTCTAGTAATTTTGTGGAAGGTGATGTCCTGTTGAACCAGAGAAAATGATAGAGGATGGTATCCTTGTTCGTTGCTGCCTGTTGTGCTGGAGTAGAACAATGATGAAGCTCTAAGGTACTGAAGGGGTGACCATCCTTGCAAAATCTAAGCACATTGTGTAGCATGCATAATTTTCTGACCAGAGTTTTCAGTTGGATTAAAGTGCTCAGCATAGAAACCTACAGTGTAAAATCCATTTCAACTTGTAAATCAACAGAAACTAAATAGAAAATCAGCTCAGGTTATTCAAATGTAATGGATCATCCAGGTAAGACATATTAAAGTGTTAGAAGATTGAGACAATGGATTGGTTAAGTGGACTATTCGGATGTATCCATCCTGGGTGAAGATCATGCTGCTGACCACTATGTGCAGATCCCACATGGTATTCCTCATTGTTATCATTGAGAAACCAATGCAAACTGTGCAGGGGGCAAGCAATGATGCAGTTTGATCCTGGAGAATTACTATAATCTGTGTAAGCATGTCTTGATGCAAACTGATTTCCCCCCCACAATGCACAAATGCATTTGCTACGAATGAACTGCCAAATTTATTTGAGGCATTTAAAAGGCATCTGGATGGGTATATTAATAGGAAGGGTTTAGAGGGATATGGGCTGGCAAATGGGACTTGATTAGTTTAGCGTATCTGGTCGACATGGCCAAGTTGGTCCAGTGGGTCTGTTTCTGTGCTGTATATCTCTATGACTCTATGTTTTGTTTGTTTCTTAAGCATCTTCTCATGGATCTTTGCTGCAGTTAAAAATCTGTACTGAGAAATTTCTCCTTTCGATTTTGACTTTTGTTATTTGGAAAAGAGAAGAGGATGAATGGAGTGATGGTTAGCAGAGTCTTTCTCTACTCAGCTAGGCACAGGGATACTTCAATGAAATAGCTTTACCATCTCTGTTTTAGCAATGAAGCAGAGACATTGTTGTGCTGCTGAAAACAGGAAGCTTCTATCATTTGGAACTTTGATGCCTAAGGATCTATCCTGAGTTACCACAGGAGGTAGAAGCAATTTCAGTTAACACACCATGCACAGGGGTATTGCTCAGTAATTTCCAAAATAAACTAAGTTGCTATTTCCTTTTCATTTCCTCAGAAATTAGAAGGAGAATAAGCAGTAATGGCATTTATTTCACACTGTAGGATTCCCAGTGCCCAGGTATTATTAATGGAACCCACATGATTACTCAAGCTCCTGCCCATAATCCTATGGCTTTCTTTAAAGTTTATACTCCATCAATGTCCACATAGCTCAATGATCAGCTTTTGACCATGTAGATCAATGGTCTGTTTTTTTTTAAACTAGAAATCACTTGATTCTTTGTATTTGAAGCAAACAGCATATTTGGCGTCTAGAAGGTCAAGTGTCCAGTCCTGACTTACAGTGACGTATTTAGATGCAGCAGTGGTTCAAAGATACATTGAGGCTCATTCAGCCCCTAGAATAGTTGGCAAAATCAACTGAAGAAAAGTTTTACGCCTAGAAGTGCCTCTTGTTAATTTTCTGCGCTTTCCACCAGATTCCCATTGTGTGTAGGCTCCTGCAAGCCCAAAGTGGTCTAATGTGGTTAGAGACAAAAGAAAATCTGCAGATGCTGGAATCCAAGGTAGACAAACAGGAAGCAGCATCTGGAGGAAAGGAGAAGTCAACATTTCAGGTATTGGATATGGGGGTAGGGGGAGATGAAGATAAAGCGGGGGAGGAAGGTAGTGGAATGGCGGTGATAACAAGGTGTAGAGCTGGATGAACACAGCAGGCCAAGCAGCATCATAGGAGCAGAAAAGCTGACGTTTTGGGCCTAGACCCTTCATCAGAAATGGGGGAGGGGAAGGGGGTTCTGAAATAAATAGGGAGAGAGAGGGAGGCAGATAGAAGATGGATAGAGGAGAAGACAGGTGGAGAGGAAACAGACAGGTCAAAGAGGCGGGGATGGAGCCAGTAAAAGTGAGTGTAGGTGGGGAGTTAGGGAGGGGATAGGTCAGTCCAGGGAGGACAGACAGGTCAAGGGGGCGGGATGAGGTTAGTAGGTAGGAGATGGGGGTGCGGCTTGAGGTGGGAGGAGGGGATAGGTGGGAGGAAGAACAGGTTAGGGAGGCGGGGACGAGCTGGGCTGGTTTTGGGATGCGGGAGCGGGAGGGGAGATTTTGAAGCTTGTGAAATCCACATTGATAACATTGGGCTGCAGGGTTCCCAAGCGGAATATGAGTTGCTGTTCCTGCAACCTTCGGGTGGCATCGTTGTGGCACTGCAGGAGGCCCAGGATGGACATGTCGTCTGAGGAATGGGAGGGGGAGTTGAAATGGTTCACGACTGGGAGATGCAGTTGTTTATTGCGAACCGAGCGTAGGTGTTCTACAAAGCGGTCCCCGAGCCTCCACTTGGTTTCCCCGATGTAGGGGAGGCCACAATGGGTACAGCGGATGCAGTATACCACGTTAGCAGATGTGCAGGTGAACATCTGCTTGATGTGGAAAGTCTTCTTGGGGCCTGGGATAGGGGTGAGGGAGGAGGTGTGGGGGCAGGTGTAGCACTTCCTGCGGTTGCTGGAGGGGAGTGTGGAGCGGACAAGGGAGTCACGGAGAGAGTGGTCCCTCCGGAAAGCAGATAAGGGTGGGGAGGGAAAAATGTCTTTGGTGGTGGGGTCGGATTGCAGATGGCGGAAGTGTCGGAGGATGATGCGTTGGATCCGGAGGTTGGTGGGGTGGTACTTGAGGACGAGGGGGATTCTTTTTTGGTTGTTATTGCGGGGACGGGGTGTGAGGGATGAGTTGCGGGAAATGCAGCAGACATGGTGGAGAGCGTTCTCGACCACTGAGGGGGGGATGTTGCGGTCCTTGAAAAACGAGGACATCTGAGATGTATGGGAGTGGAATGCCTCATCCTGGGAGCAGATGCAGCGGAGGCGAACGAATTGGGAATAGGGGATGGCATTTTTGCAGGAAGGTGGGTGGGAGGAGGTGTATTCTAGGTAGCTGTGGGAGTCGGTGGGCTTGAAATGGATATCGGTTTCTAGATGGTTGCCCGAGATGGAGACAGAGAGGTCCAGGAAGGAGAGAGAGGTATTAGAGATGGTCCAGGTGAACTTAAGGTTGGGATGGAAGGTGTTGGTGAAGTGGATGAACTGTTCGAGCTCCTCGTGGGAGCATGAGGCGGTGCTGATACAGTCGTCAATGTAACGGAGGAAGAGGTGGGGTTTAGGGCCAGTGTAGGTACTGAAGAGAGATTGTTCCACGTAACCTACAAAGAGGCAGGCATAGCTTGGGCCCATGCGGGTACCCATGGCCACCCCCTTTGTCTTAGGAAGTGGGAGGAATTGAAAGAGAAGTTGTTGAGGGTGAGGACGAGTTCGGCTAAGCGGATGAGGGTGTCAGTGGAGGGGGACTGGTCGGGCCTGCGGGACAGGAAGAAGCGGAGGGCCTTTAGGCCATCTGTATGGGGAATGCAGGTGTATAGGGACTGGACATCCCTGCCTCCCTAACCTGTTCTTCCTCCCACCTATCCCCTCCTCCCACCTCAATCCGCACCCCCATCTCCTACCTACTAACCTCATTCCGCCCCCTTGACCTGTCCATCCTCCCTGGACTGACCTATCCCCTCCCAGCTCCCCACCTACACTCACCTTTACTGGCTCCATCCCCGCCTCTTTGACCTGTCTGTTTCTTCTCCAACTTTCTTCTCCTTTATCCATCTTCTATCCGCCTCCCCTCTCTCCCTATATATTTCTGAACCCCTTCCCCTCCCCCATTTCTGATGAAGGGCCTAGGCCCGAAACGTCAGCCTTTCTGCTCGTCTGATGCTGCTTGGCCTGCTGTGTTCATCCAGCTCTACACCTTGTTATCTCAGATACTCCAGCATCTGCAGTTCCTACTATCTCTGAGTGGAATGGCAGTGATAGGTTGACACCGGCAGTAGGTACGACCTGGTTGGTCGATGGGAGGGATGAATCCAGTTGGTGGCTGGAAAGGAAGGTCAGTAGGTGGAATGGAAGGGAGGAGGTGGAGCCGGGGGAATGAATGGAAAGGTTATTTGAAATTAGACAACTCAATGTTAAGTCCTCCGGGCTGTAGGGGTCTCAGGTAGAGGATAAAGTGTTGTTCCTCAAATTTACAATCTGATTCACTGCAACGCTGGAGGAGGTTGAGGATGGACATTTCAGAGGGGGAGTTCTTGGGGATGCTGGGGGTTGGGGGAGTTGAAATAGGGAGTGACCAGGAGATTAAGCTGGCCGTTTCAGGCCCTCAGTGATTCCCTCAAGCCAGGGTATCAACCTTGATACAACAAAGAGTGCTGGAAGGCACATCAGGAGCTGTACCAGGCATACCTTGAAATGTGCTGTTAGCTTGTTGAAGCCAGAAAACTGGAACATTTACATGTCAAACAGCATAAGCAGCATGTAATAAACAAGAGATTGCAAGGGCTAACTAGTCACAACCAACGCATGAGATCTGAGCTCTGCAATCCTGCCATAGCCAATTGTGAACGATGGTGAGCAATTAGACAACTCACTGGAGGAGGAGGATGCTCCACAAATACCCCCCATCTTCAGTAATGGGGAAACAACACTTAAGTACAAAAGAAGAAGCTGAATTATTTCTAACAATCTTTAGCCAGAAGTGCCAAGTGGATGATTGATATCAGCCTCCTCCACATTAGAGATGCCAGTCTTCAGCAAATTCAACTCGCTCCACATGGTATCAACAAACAGCTGAAGTCATTAGATCTTGCAAAGGCTCAGATACCATTCCAGCGATAGCACTGAAAACATGTGCTCCAGAACTTCTTGTGATTCTTAGCCAAGCTGTTCCAGTACAGCTCCAAGACTGGCATTTACCTGACGACATGGAAAGTTGCTCAGTTATGTCCTATACACAACAATCAGGGAAAATCCAACATTGTCAATTACCACCCTGTCAGTCTAAAGCGATGGAAAGGGTCATTAGCAGCGCTATCAAACAGTACTAGTTTAGCAATAACCTGCTCACTGATGCTCTGTTTGGGTTCTGTCAGCTCCTGACCTCTTTACAGCTTTGGTCAATATGTGGACAAACTCCAGAGGTAAGATAAAAGTGACAACCTTTGATATTAATGGCAAATTTGGCTGAGTGTAGCACCAAGGAGCTCTTGCGAAATGCACAAATCTTCCTTTGTGTTGGAAATGACTCAAAGCAGTAGAGAGCTTTCCTCCTGATGCTCATGGACTTTCATTTGCTAGGACCCCTTAATGCCATATTCAATCAAATGCTGTCTTAAAGTCAAAGGCAGTCAGTGTCATCAATTAGGTTCAGCTCTTTTAGCCATGTCTGGAATAAAATTATCATGAGGAAGGAGCCAGTGGACTTGGCAGAACCGAAATAGAACAGTTTATTGCTGTGTAAGTGCTAGTTGACAATTTTGATCATTTTGGTGATGATCAAGAGTAAACTGCTAGGGTGGCAGTTGACCACATTAGATTTGCCTTGCATTTTGTAGAAAGGACATACTTGGGAAATTTTTCAGATTATCAGGTAGTTGTCAGTGATGCAGCTGTACCAGAACAGTAAGGCTCAGGCTGCAATTAGATCTAAAGCACAAGTCTTCAGTACTGTTGTTGGGTTGCTGACAGCGCCTGTTGCATTTTCAATATTATCAGATCAGTGCAGTCCAATCAAGATTAAAATAGAATCTACAATCAAGTCCATGATACTAGGGTTAACAAAGTAATGTCCATTGCATCATTTTTTTTTTAATCAGGTGCAGTTGACTCATATTATCAGTGCTGTAGCCCACTGTGTACGTATATATAAATATATATATATATAAAACTCATTGTACTTAAAACCTGTGAACTGAAGACTTGTTCACTCAGCATGTACTAGTATCTATAATTTCCTGTTACCAATGAAATATTAATTGGCCCATGGCCCTGTAACGCCTCAGCATTGAAACAGAGTTGCAGGAGTCCACTGACAATGTAAATGAAATTGCATGGTTGGTCCATCCAGCCATGTTGCTTCCTGTTTTGTCAAAAGAAGTTTACTGGTTGTTGCATCAAGTAACAAATATGTAAATACCTTGACTATATTACTTATTTCGTGTTATCTTTGGATTGCACGAATCCAGCTATTTATACCTTCATAAAGTGCCACTCCATCTGCTCTGGGCCGTTGTTCAGCTCAGCCTAAGTAGGAATTATATCTGTTTCTTTATATCAACAGGCTCTGGAGGATGAAAGACAGCATCAAAGGAGGCGTGCAGTCTGGGACACACTGAATTTCCAACCTTGTTCACCTTAAACTACATTGTTTTAAGAAGTCCACTGTTGTGGAATAGGGGAGAAAAAGATTGTATTTCAACCTTCAACAAAACCTAACCATCAGACACCTTACGTAACTGCGAGCATTCAGAATACAAAGACAATCCAACCGCGGTCACTCGAAGGTAATTTTTTTTATACGTAGATGGAGAAACCTATTGGTGCCAATTATTGGACTGAGAGCTAAAACAACATTGAACAATTCACATAAAGGTTCATGAGAACTTAAATGCTAGTAGATAATAGAAAAAAGCAAAAGCAGTTAAAAATTATTAAAATGCAGGTCAACAACTTGGTTGGAAAAAAGTACGTAACTATGGGAAAGTGTAAGGAAGTGAGATAGGCAAGTTCTTTCAAAGCACCAGCACAGACACAATGGGACAAATGACCTCCCTCTGCGCTGTATCATTTTGTGATCATAACTAGATATTGATGGCTTAAACCCCATCATGGCTTTATAGCAATTAACCTGGTTCACATCAAATGATGCTCAGTCTTCATGACATGTTACAGTATGGAGCAAGTTTGTGGAAATTTCTAATGACTGTAGATTAAGTAGAAATTAATCTGCACAGTCTAAACAGTCTTTGTATGCTATACAAAAAAAAATGCCAAACTGCTGAGTGTTTTGTTTTATGTAGTGAATTGCCAGTCTGGTTCTTTTTCCTCATTCTACACGTTGGTAACATTTTTAAAATTGATTTATTCATGGGATCTATGAGTCACTGCCAAGACCATCATTTATTTCCATTCCTAATCAATGCTCAGAAGTGATGGTAGACTTTGAACTGCTGTAATTCATGTGGTTCAGTGCTGGCAAATAGGGACTTCCAAGATTTGACCCAGCAACAACGATGGAGCGGTGATATATTTTTAGATCAAAATGGTGTATAACTTGCCAAGGTGCTGGAGGCAGTAGCATACACTTTCAGCATCATACTCCTTCTGTTCTGCTACAACCTCAGCAGAAAATAACTAGAAACCTGGCACAAAGAATCATTGATGATGTTTTTCTGAGCTTGTTGTCTACATTCCTTCAAAATTATGAGGGGAGATCAGAAGAAGTGTCCCCACTTCCCTCCAAACCTACATGCCCCAAGTTTCCCTGCAAATTCAAGATGCTGATATTTTCTTTTGACTTATGGAAAGAATGAAAGACCACAGGATAGATTAAAAGTAAATTCATTTTATTTATTTTGTTTAGACTTTGAAAGTATTTGGTGTAAACATTCATTGTTCTTTTCTAAAGCTTTGCATATGAACATCTATATATGTCCATTTGAATGCATTTACCTAGGTTAAAGAGGAATAGATTGGGAATGGGGTGGGATTGGGCGTGAGGGTAGCACTACTGAGCCAGCCAGCATGAGATAAAGGTACTTCATTACCCAAACATTTATCTCAATGCTGTCTGTGAGTTGTTGCTGGCACAGAATGCCTGACGTCTTTACCTATATAACAAGCATCACTGTACTTCAGAAGTTATAACGTTTTCTGACATTTCATGGTCTTAGTTAGTGTTATGAATACAAGGCCTTTCAACCTGAATTTTGACTTAACATTGATGGATGTGCTTTGGTGTTGGAAATCTCCATTGCTAGCGTTACAATGCAAGGCTACATAGAAGCCTAGAACAATAGAACCAATTTTACCTCACCACCTTGTGCGCCTACTGACCTGGTTGAGCCCCGGATACTGGATATCTATCGATTCCCTAATACCTTTGCCTCATAGTTGCCTATAACTTGACATTGTAACAAGGTGAGCCAGCTGAACCTCATAGAATATGAGTTCCCTGATTGGGGCTCTTTATCTGGTCTCAGTCCCGGGAGTGTTGGCTGACATAAAAAGATTAAGTGTCAGAAATATTGACACTGTGTTGCCTGACCCTGTATGAGGCAGGACTACAGACAAGGACTGTTCATGTGTGAATAAAGGGTGACTTGGTAGTGGGATACCAGCCTCTTTGCAGTTATTTCAATCGTGAAAGACGAAGTGATGCAAAGTTGGTGTTCTGTGCAGGCCTGAAAAGTGAACTTAGTTCTAGATCTCTTTAAACTAACCTTGGTGACTATAAGTACTCTGCTGCTGCTCATTGGATCTGTGGTATATGGTGGTTAGAAGACAATCCCTTGGGAACCTCAAATGTGCTGCTGTGGGTCTGGAAATACCTTTGTGAGCTTTTTAGCACAGGGTCAATGCAGACCTTTATCTGGCCAGAAGAAGGCACTCAACCTCTACTTGACAAACAGGAATTGTGATTTCCAGGCACTGTTGGCAATTCTGCAGTAATTAAGGCTCGTCTACCAGAAATCCCAAATTGCATGTGAACAGCAGAATCACCAACCATAAATGATCAATCCACCGAGAACATTTTCTTAGTATTAAAACACATTTAACAAATGGAAGATAATCATAAAGGTTTAATTGCGATGAACAAGACAAATTTCACTTTGATTCAAGGAACAATCAATCACAAAAAACATCAAAACTGTATAATAGAACTAAAATAAATTTGATTTCTTTAAAGAATAAAATTTGATAACAAACATGAAATCTTAGAATTGTCTGTCCTTTAGAAAATTGTAATTATACCAGATATTGTAGTGCAAAACATTTATTCAATAGGAACCATAACTTTACAGAAAATGATCAGTGGAAGACAGCAAATATATGACATTAGATAGCAAGGCTAAAAATAATTAATTAAATAAATGTACAGTTGATGAAGAAACTAAGCAAATCACCAAGTTAAGTCAATAAAAACTGAGTAACTAGTAGGAGATAGTAGGAACTGCAGATGCTGGAGAATCTGAGATAACAAGGTGTAGAGCTGGATGAACACAGCAGGCCAAGCAGCATCATAGGAGCAGGAAGGCTGACGTTTCGGGTCTGGACCCTTCTTCAGAACCAGACCTGAAACGTCAGCTTTCCTGCTCTTCTGATGCTGCTTGGCTTGTTGTGTTCATCCAGCTCTACACCTTGTTATCTGCATAACTAGTATATTGGATTAGTGGGTAAATAAACTGGAAGGTCTCAGTTCCTGCTGTCCAATCCTGGCAAGGATTAGTGCTGCACTTAGGGCGTTACCATGAGTGTGCAGATTCTATTATTTCATCTGTTTAGAAATGCTGGCTTTCTGTAGCAAAATAATGAGGGTTTTGTTTAGGAGGCGTCAGATCCCTGACAATGGGCCTAGACAGGAGTCCTGAGCCTGCCCAGCAACTGTGGGGTCCAAAGCAACGTCCAGCCAGCAGGAGAGGTGGGACAGCTGAAGCGAGCAGCCCAAGCACAAGACAGCTTCAACATGATACATGCTCATTGCCCACATTGAATTTACGAATTCAAAATCCCACAGCCAACACAGACATGGAGCTGGTAGGAAAACATCTGCACAAGCTTGTTCATAGCCAGGGCCTTAGCTTTTCATCCCACAGCCTCATCATGTGGCATGCATCTCCCAGCTTTGATGACCCCACCCCCTGAGCTGTTGTTGGAAAGCCATCTTGATTAAGCTGGCAGCCTCTACCCATGGCAAGGGGCCGCTCAGAGGTCTGTAGAAAAAAAAACAGTGCCTCAACAAAATGGCCCCTGAGTTGGGCCTTTCATTCTCTGGATGCCTCTGTGAGTTGAACAGCTGACCCAGTTCTCAAATTATCCAAGGAAAATCCACTGGAGGCAGGAAAACATTGGGGAAGGGGTCTCATGTTTCTCCTCCACCCGCTGCCCCAGCCCCACTTCGATGGAAGAACCAACCCAATATTTGTGAAGGTTTTTGGTAGAAATATAATAGAAGACATATTTTACCTATTCCACAGAGAACAGGAGATCTGGAATACAATTTGTCTACTAATTCTTACGGATGTTGGTTTTTAATAGCCTCACAGAACTTTACAAAAACAAGTGGACCATGGAAAAAAAATGAACTGCCAAACAGAGATTCATTTTCATTTTATCACGCACCCCCTTTACTTAAAATAACATTGTTGAGTCAATAAATGTATACATAGCTATGCAGAAGAAAACTCCTAAGGTACCTATTAATTCTTAAAGAAGGAAACAGTGAGTTTGATAATAACATAATTGAGCTTTTAGTACAGTAATAATTTTGAAACTAAAGTACAACATTATTTTTAGATGCCAATGTCATTTTATGGCTACATTAATAAATCACAAAGTGAAGCATATCCATATACAAAGTATTACTGGACGACACAACCAGTTACCTGCTGCTAAAACGGGATGTGTGAGATAATGTGTTACACTTCACCTAAAGAATCTGATTTATTGTGGCAACATACATGTTTGCTTGCATATTGTAGTTAGGAGCTATGGGTTGTTATGATAGACGCTTCTTCTCATCACATGGCTGACCAAGAATCTGTCCCTCTGTTACATAGTACTTGCAGTTTGATGATAAGATCATGAGATGTCAGAGCAGATGTAGGCCATTCATCCCATCGAGTCTACGCTACCAGTCAATGAGATCATGGCTGATCTAATAATCCTCACCACCACGTTCCTGCCTTTTCTCCATTATTTTTGATTCACTTCTTGATTAAAAACCTGTCTACGTCAACCTTGAAGATATTTAACGGCCCAGCCTCAACAGCCTTCCATGGTAAGGAGTTCCACTGATTCACTTCCCTTTAAGGAAGAGATTCCTCCTCGTCTGCTTTACATGGGTGACCCGCTTTCTCTGAGATTATGTCCTCTGGTCCTAGACTCTCCCACAAGAGGAATCAACTTCTCATCGTCAACCCTGTCAAATCTGCCAAAAATCTCGTATGTTTTAATGAAGTCATCTATGATTCTTCTAAGCTCCAATGAGAACAATTCCAACCTATTCAACCTTTCCTCACAGGAAAATCCTCCTGTACCAAGGCTCAACCTAGGGAACCTATTCTAGAATGCTTCTAATGCCAATATGTCTTTATTTCGATAGAGGGTCCGAAACTATGGACAGTATTCTATTTGTGGTCTGAGTAGTGCCTTGTACAGTTTTAGCTAGACCTCCCTATTTTTATATTCCATTCCTTTTGAAATAAAGGACAACATTCCATATGCCTTCACTATTACCTGCTGAACTTGGATGCTAGTTTTTTTCTGTGATTCATGCACAGGGTCCCACATCTCTCTGCGCTGCAGCTTTCTGAGTCTAAAAATATTCAGCTCTGCTATTCTTCCTGCCACATTTTCCTGTATTATATCCCATTGGTAATGATGTTAACTTACAATCAGTTCCTGGAGTGGGACTCAAACCCAGAGCTTTGTTTCAGAAGGAAGAATGATACCCATTGTGCCACACGACCTCAAACTGGACAAGTGGACAAGCAGTAAATTAAGTGACCATTTCCCACACTTCAGTGTCAATCCACTAGTTATTTAAAAAATAACACAAGCCGCTCAATATCATCAATATCTATTGTTGTAACAATAGATTTGACTTTGGGTGTTCTTTATAGAAGAGGATCTACAGGCCAGCTCTGAACAACTAACAATCTTTAGTAACCATTTGCACTGTGTATCACGGTGAATTAAGCAGGATATTTCTATCATATTCTACACTCAAACCCCAGTTCCTTATGAACTGATATCATTTACTATCACTGAAGATACAGTGTAGTTATTAGTACATAGCTACTAATCTCACATTCTACATCTGCCTTGCATAAAATTCTTGATGCTTTATCAATTCATCACACCTCTGTGATAACAATGTATAGAGCTGGATGAACACAGCAGGCCAAGCAGCATCATAGGAGCAGGAAGGCTGACGTTTCGGGCCTAGATCCTTCATCACACCCTTCCTGCTCCTATGAGGCTGCTTGGCCTGCTGTGCTCATCCAGATCTACACCTTGTTATCTCAAATTTTCCAGCATCTGCAGTTCCTACTATCTCTCATCACACCTCTGTGACAGGTTTGGAACTGCCAGACTAGATAATAAGTGTTGTGTTTATGTCTTTCCAGTACAGCAGAACTGCCGTCTACTCCTCTATCTACGTCATCAAGTCCAACTATGTCTCTAGGTTGGAGTCAGTTGGGGATTAGGGTGATGGAGGGGTGGGAGAAGTTTTCAGAGCTAAGTTGGAACACAGTCTGGAAAGGAGGGAGACTATGCACTGTTACAGTGGAGACGCGTGGCAGGACCATCAGATCTCTGTCATATTGTTAAAGTGAAAATGAAATGTTGCTGCTGTTCTGGATCTTGGCTAAGTTCCAACCTGAAAGATTCAACTCAGTATGTCACACTTAGATCTTATTTAACTATTATTTAATAGAAGTAAAATACAAAGGAGCAAACATAAAAGTGCATGAAGTTCTTTTGGGAAAGGGTGAAATTAGTAGGTGCAGTGTTAATAAGATGGGCCTGCTTTAGAGTCTAAATTTGACATCAACTTTTGGGATTAATTGTTGAGTTATCATAATTTAAATCAGAAAGCTGAACTTTCAGCATTCAAGTGATAATTAGGAGTGATTTTCTTGGAGAAGTATATGAGTGTTCCACTTCCACTAACCCTAACCCAAGCCTAAACTCCAATGCCACTCATGTACGGAATGTGCTGGCTGACAGAAATCTTCAAATATCGGGATGGCCCAACGCCAAGTGAAATGCTCACATATCCTTATCATCAACACTGGAGGTCCCCAATGGGGGATACAGGTGAGGAAGATGTGTCCTAAACCCAGAGAGAAGGATATTGAGGCTGATATAGGAGGAAGACTGCTAAGAAGATAGCAGGCACGAGTGCTGCCTCCAGTGGCATAAAAAGGTAATGACTTCACTGAAACACGGAAGTGTTACAACACAGAAGGAGGCCATTCAGTATATCAGGCCTGTGGGATGAGTGATGAAGGTAAGATCACATCTCATAGGTACACTACTCAATAGCTGCACTATCACCAGAATCACAGCCTCAGCCCATTTCATCCACCATCTAACTACAAACTGATATATCCACCCATCCAGAATGTAACCTATTACCTTCTTCACAGGCATTACTCATAATTTATGCACATTCTGAAAGGGTGTGAAGCATTTTTTGTATACATGTTCATTTACATTGCATTCTTTCTCTTTCCAGGACATGCCAGCACATAACAGGTATCAGAAGGATCTGCCTCAAGGAGGAGAAACACAACCCTCAGATCTCAGGCAATGTGGATTACAATCAGGAGGGGAGCAGCAAACTCTGTGACTAAATGCTGTGCTGGGATCATCACTGCGTCCAAAATATTCCCGAACCCTGGTCTCATGAACTTTCCTCACTTGCAGTCTCCATTTGGTCACAGCACATACATCCTCCTATTATGGTCACACACTATCCAGAGACTATCACTATGTAGATCTTAAGACACCAGGTTAAAAGAGGGAATTGGCACCCTTACGATGACAGGCACTAGGTACTAGTGGGCTAAAAACATGTTGCGTGGAATAGATGCCAAAGGTGCCCTTTGTCAGGGATGGAACTTTATGTTTAAACACTAGTATTACAAAGGAGAATCAATGTAAAGTTCAGAGGATAGATGGGTGACGAGAACTGAATGCTTGGTGCAATGAACAGGCTGTCTAAAAGCCCATTGGAAATATCTCACAGGATGATGGAGTCTGGCTCAGTTTGGCCAGTGGCTTGATATTGAACATTGAACCCATGCCCTCCAATAAGGGAAATCTGACCAGTTCCATCCAGCTTCTTGTGGAGTCACGCAGTCACGCAGCATCTGATGACTGAGTTTATAACACTGACAGCAATGTCCGTTGAATCCCAAGTAGCTCCCATGGAATGGTATAGTGCTGCAATAGAGGTTCGAGCAACTCACATGGTAGCTGTGGGATCCTTGCTGAAAGGGCATAGGGCTGGCTTCACTGCCCAAAGGTCAATTCTCCAGTTGTTGGTACAGATGCCCAAGGATTGTGGTATGAAAAATTGAGGAGCAGGAATTCACTGGATAGCAGTTAGCCTGTCCTGTGGGCATCTAACACTTACAATACAGTTGCCTGTCATCCAGATCATAGAATCCCCATTGGGTGAAAGCAGGCCATTCCGCTTATGAAGTCCACACTGACCCTCCCACCAGGGCTTACCCTCCTATCCTTATCCTTGTAACCCTACATTTCCGAGATAGCAGCAACTGCAGATGCTGGAGAATCTGAGATAACAAGGTGTAGAGCTGAATGAACACAGCAGGCCAAGCAGCATCAGAGGAGCAGGGAGGCTGACGTTTCGGGTCTAGACCCTTCTTCAGAAAAATCATGATGATATGAAAAGAATAAAATGGAATCCGCTCTACTGAGATATCAGTCAATGAAACACAAACAAGACATTTTTTCTGAAGAAGGGTCTAGGCCTGAAATGTCGGCCTTCCTGCTCTTCTGATGCTGCTTGGCCTGCTGTGTTCATCCAGCTCTACACCTTGTTAACCCTACATTTCCGATGGCTAATCTAGCCAGCCTGCACACTATGGGGCAATTTATCACAGCCAATCCACCTAAACTGCACATCTTTCGGCCATGGGAGGAAACCAGGGCACGTAGAGAAAACCCACGCAGACACGGGGAGAATATGCAAACTCCACACCGTCAGTCACCTGAGGGTGGAATTGAACCTGGGTCCTTGTTGCTGTGAGGCAGCAGTGCTAAACACTGAGCCACTGATGGCTCATGCAGTCTGATCTGGGAGTCATCACCACCCACCAGCTCTGCAAGAGCATTGCGGGAGGACATTCAAATGCTCTCTTCAGTTTCTCAGAAGTAACCTACATTGTCTGCTATTGCCACAGGAGTTATACCTTACAAATGTACCGGAGTTGACAAGAATACATGTGGGACAGATACTAAGGATAAGTATTCAGGTGCACAGTTTAAATATTTATAAGTTCTGTTAGTCTTTATCCAGAGAAAACATTACAATACCAATCATGCTCATCAGTAGTGCTGGAATTGATGGCTTTTGTTGTTATTCGTGGGCCTGGGGTTGAAATTGTTCGGTACAGTTCAGGTGGTCTCCTTCATGAATATTGAGCCCTTTGAGGTAAGATTCTTTTGTCAACAAGTTTGATAACGATAATTTGATAAGTCTTAAGTGTAGTCTTCAATTAACGGGCAGCGAACATTGTTTCCAGCATCTCCCTTCTGTATTGTTTTCGAAATCCAAATCACCTCATCTTTCCTTCTCAGCTGCCTCCTCTTCCCCTTCTGCTCCTTGTGATTGCTGAGCATGACCATCTTGTACAATTGCTGCTGGGTATTGCTGGTCTCTCACAATCTCATAAACAGCAGACCATACATCGAGTCACCCTGACTCTGAATCCCTC
The DNA here is from genome assembly GCF_021869965.1 of Rhincodon typus. Lineage (NCBI taxonomy): Eukaryota > Metazoa > Chordata > Chondrichthyes > Orectolobiformes > Rhincodontidae > Rhincodon > Rhincodon typus. The sequence continues at coordinate 109,242,251 of NC_063336.1, forward strand.
GTCTCCTACTTTTCCAGCGTTGGTACTGGACTCGAGTGCTTTTTTTATAAAGTAACTGTAGGAGGCCATTCAGCTCATCGTCTCCATGCTATCAACAAGTGACCATTCAGCCTAACCTTACTTTCCAGTCCCTAAGACACTAGTCAGGTGTCTGTGGGACTTCAGGTGCATGTCCAAATACTTTTTAAAATGGGGTGTGAGTGGTTTCTGACCGTACCACACTTTTAGATAATGAGTTCCAGATCCCACCACCCTGTAACAGCAAGTATTTCCCTTCAAATCTTCATTTTTCATTTTTCATCTTCATTTTTCTTACAATCCCCATTCCCCCCACCATGTCTTGTTTGTGTTTCGTTGACTGATATCGCAGTAGAGCGGATTCCATTTTATTCTTTTCATATCATCATTTACACTCAATTTATATCTCTGTCCTTCCTTCAAACCAATAGTAACTACTTTAACTTTCCCTCTGGGCACCCTCACAATTTGTTCTGAAGAAGAGTCATATCACAAGTCTGTTTCTCTCTCCAAAGATACTGGCAGACCTGTCGAGTTTCTCCAGCACGTTCAGTTTTTTACATTCAGCAACTTTTTCCCTTTCTGCTGTAATGTGGGGCATATTAAGAAAGTTGGGAAAATATAGTGAGAATTTTTTTAAAAAATCAGAATCGAAACATTAAGAAAAAAAATTTCTGATTTTTTTCCTTGAGCTTTAAATTGTGACTTGAGAATCTTACTATTGAGTAGTGACAACTTTACTTCCAGGTGATCTGCATCACCTTGCCTTATTTATACAGTACATCCGATTCTCTTCTGGTTCCCCGAGAAACTAAATGGTGCAAATATCTGATTTCTATGTCAGATATTTGCACCATTTAGTTTCTTGGGGAACCAGAAGAGAATCGGATGGTTTTTGGTGGTTACAGCTCACTAATTGATGTCCTGCCCGTCATTTAATGTGTCTTCAGTACAAAGTCCATCTCTGCTCCAAAGCCACCATCCTCCTCCATGTAAGTCAATCATGGCAGACCACCAGCCTCACCACCTCTTCAAGCCTGTTCTCGGACCCTCTTTCACGCCACTTCAGGCCTTCAACGCTTTACTTTGCACCATGAGAACCCTGCCTGTCATTTGCTTTACGTAAAAGGCACAAATTCAAGATCAGTTCCACAAAGTCAGATCTGGCTGTTCCTTGACTTCAAGTTCCAAAACTAGGCCATCCAGCTGCTCATAAAGGATACTGCTTCACCTTAAAGTGAAGAAGCGAAAGCCGGAGTTAAGTAAAGATAAAGCTGCAGCAATCATTGAGAATATTTCTGTAGCTTTCAGCTGTGATGTTTTGTAACTGGCAGGTTCACCCTCCTTTGCAACAGGATCCCAAGCTGCTGGGAGAAGGTTCCAGTGAGTCAATGAGATCTTCTTGGCAAACAGAAACAGAAACAGAAGTTTGATCAACTGGAGATTGTTTCAATTCACGTGACTCCACTTCATTTCTATCAATGAGCCAGTTGTCAGTGGTGTTTAAATCCCACTTCTGGTTTGTAGCCCATTATTTTCTCCCATGTGCCATGAGCAGAGTTCCTTGCCACTATCAGGATACCTGGTTCCTGTAACATGTTTTACCTGTACTCCTGTATTCCTGTACTCAAGTACACACGACAGTAAAATCTAAATCTTTAAAGCGCCATGTACCCATTCAACTATTGTCAGTCGAGAGTTGACATTCGCTGTGTACATAGTGAGAGAACCAACAATTCTCAGGACACATTGCTGTCATGCCTGACAATTCAATGCCTTTGCAAGCATGCATTCTGACATCTATTGCTATTTAAGAACCAAGCAACACAACTTATCCATCCTTACCCTCATTTCATTTTACACCCTGTGTCAAGGTCAGGAGTCACATGACACCAGGTTATAGCCCTACAGATTTCTTCGAAATCACAAGCTTTCGGAGCACTGCTCCTTCGTCAGGTGAAGGAGCAGCGCTCCGAAAGCTTGTGAATTCAAATAAACCTGTTGGTCTAGAACCTGGTGTCATGTGACTCCTGACGTCCAATACTGGCACCTCTATATCGTGGCAACGTTGTGGCAGTTACTGCCTCTCATTCCCCAATGCCCAGTGTAGCCCAGCATGTTATCCTTGAACAAAGCGGGACCATCACAAACTGGAAAACCCTCAAGTGCTTCAAAATATTCACTTTTATTCAGTAACAGCAAAAGCCGAACAGACAGAATCAAAAACAGAGATTGCTGGAGAAACTCAGCAGGCCTGTGGAGAGAAAGCAGAGTTAACATTTCGGGTCCGGTGACCTTTCTTCACAATGCTGTCTTCTGAAGAAAGTGTTCTGAAGAAGGGTCACTCGATCCAAAACATTAACTCTGTTTCTCTCTCCACTCCTGCTGCCAGACCTGCTGAGTTTCTCCAGCAATTTCTGCTTTTGTTTCTGATTTTTGGCATCTGCAGTTCCTTCAGACAGAAGCTGCAATTGGCTCTGGGAACTGAAACAGAATGTTTGCCTTTTGAGCAACAACAAATTTACAGTCAGTGAGTGATCAGTGCAGCCAGCTCGCATTGACTGGAATCTGTGTTAATGAAGTCCTGCCTGGCTTGCTGCAATTGATATTGTAGCACTCTGCTCAGTTCATCCTGCTCATCACATCTTCTCTTCTCTTGCTCCAGTTGTGCAGAGCACAGCATGCAAGAGTTATATGGCACACGCTGTCCAATATATATTGCAAGGTTCTCCCAGATTTCATTGGAAGCTCATCTTAAGCAGTCCTATTGTCTGCTCTACCATCTGGCCTTGGTGGATGAAGGAGCTGCATTGTGTCTCCTCTCAGCCTCAGTCAGGGTGTTACACAACAAAGTCATCAGCCATGGTCGCTGTGGTTAGCCCTTGTTTCCCAGTAAGGCTTCCTTGTAAGGCATCCAACCTTTGAAACGAGCCGGGCACATGAGAATTCTCAAGCATATGGGCATCTCGGTAGCCCCCAGAGTACATGACACAGATGTGGTAAGTACATGACACAGATATTTCTAAGATGTGGTACCAATGATCACAGATGACCTGTGCCTTGGTGGAATGGAAGCCTTTCCTATTGACGAAGTCCCAGTTATGTCAAAGGTCCTGTCCCGGTAGATCAGTGTACCGGGACATCCTTAGTCTGCAGCTGCGCTACACCTCACTCATCTGGAGGAGAACAGACTCTGGGCCTCCTGCACCTCCTCCATGTCCTGATGGGGCCTTCAGCTGCAAACTCCTCAGATGGAGGCTGGCCATCATCCATTGGCGGTTGCTATGGTGCTGGGTTTGCTGAGGGATCTACCCCTCCTCCATTTCTCTACATCTTCATTATATTACAGCAACAATAACTATTACTACAGCTACAGCCATGGGACATGCTTCCAATAAACCTGTGTCGTGACCATCAGAAACAGAACAGGTCCTTAGTAATTTGCATCACTCATCTATGAGAGCTCAGCATACTCCTCCATACTCTGAGAAGGAAGCCTGTGGAATGCCTGTACCTTAGACGCAGATAGGGTGGCACAGTGGCTCAGTGGTTAGCATTGCTGCCTCACAGGGCCGAGGTCCTGGGTTTGATTCCACCCTCGGGCGACTGTCTGTGTGGAGTTTGCACATTCTCCCCTTGCCCATGTGGGCTTCCTCTGGGTGCTCTGGCTTCCACCCACAGTCCAAAGATGTGCAGGCTAGGTGGATTGGCCATACTAAATTGCCTGTAGTGTTCAGGGATGTGTAGATTGGGGTATGAGTCTGGGTGGGATGCTCTGAGAGTCGGTGTGGACTTGTTGGGCCAAAGGGCCTGTTTCCCCACTGTAGGGATTCTATAAAAAAAAGCCTTTTTACAGAGGAATGCAGTCATGCTGCCACCAGACTATGTGAATATGTGCTGCATGAAGACAGAAACCTTGTCCTTCCAGTACCACATCACCTAAGGAAGGCAACAATGCATATAAGAGCATGTTGGCAAGTACTTACAGTTCACGGTGAGAGAAATTCCATTCCATGTTCCTGTGGAACCAATGAGATCATGCAATATCTTTGTGTTTTGTGGCCTGGAGGTGCCAGATTTAAGGTGTGTCTGTCATTACTTCTGCTTCACAGAGATGACTATCTTCAATCTGCAATGACCGATCACATGGTCAAGATTGTTTCTGACCAGGATTTGTGTCCCACACAGTTGGACACTGCCTGCATTTCACATAAACAGTGTTAGGATTACAGGTGATTGTGTAAGTGCCTGATTAATGCAATTGCCACTTGAAGTACCTCGCGTCAGTAGAGGTTGCATGCTCAGACAGGAGAAAAACACTGACACCAAGCACACAGTGTGGACATAGCCATTCTTCATTTCCATTTCACAGTTAGGAGTCGCACATGTATGGAAGGCAATGTAGGTTACACTCGACTCAGTGAGTCTCAGGCTATGCCTGGTAATCAAGGGCCTGTCTCCTAAACCTGTACTTCCTTTTTTTTCTGGCACTCCCTGCCTTGTCTATCAATACCGAGCCTCCATACTTTCCTAAACATGACATGGCCTTATGCCCCAGTTCTACCACTTCATAATGCTTACCATCATGTTGTACTGTACTCCCACCAAGCCAACTGTTACTCTCTCCTGCAGTATCCCAAATTCCTCAATGCACTCGGGGAGGCAAGAGCCTAGTGGTATTATCAGACTGCTAATCCAGAGACCTAGGTAATGTTCTTGGCACCCAGGTTTGAATCCTGCCATGGCAGATGGTGGAATTTGAATTCAGTACAAATCTGGAATCAAGAGTCCAATGATGACAATGAATCCAATGGATTGTTGGAAAAACCCATCTGGATCACAAATGTCCTTTAGGGAAGGAAACTGCCATCCTTAGCCACACTGGCCTACAGACCCTCAACAATGTGATTGACTCTTAATTGCCCTCTGGGCAGTTAGGGATGAACAATAAATGTTGACCCAGCCAGCGACACCCTTGTCCAGTGAATGAAAAAAGAAATTATAGCCTCCCCTGTTTATATGTTGATTTCTGGGCTTCATAATGATTGACTTTCCTAACTTCACTACACCAGCAGTGGTTCCTAGTAACTGCCCCCTGCCTGATTTTCATTGAGCTGACCCCGAACACTGACTGTTGCTGCTTCACCATCTGCTTGGGATACACAACCTTGACCAATGAGTGATCAGACCCCTGACTGATCTGTATGCGGCTCCCCAAAAGACTTACTGCTTACTAGCACTGGGCCTTGAAGGACTGGCTGTGGCCCACAGCCTGGATGGTAGTGATATGCACCCATTGATGAGGACCACCCCAAGCCATCAACCAACAATATCCAAGCCCTTGGACTGATATTGGATCATACCCTTGACTTTTTGAGCCAGAATACCTTGACTGACAGACATTCACCTTGATTTAATGAAGATTACTCTCCTTAAACTGTGAGCCATGGCCATTTAGCTGATGCACATGCAATGTGACTGTGATGTACATAAAATGACAAGACAAATCAAGGATGCTTTGAGCAAGGATGCAGCCTGGTCGAGTCCATTGAGCTGGGTTCTTATCCCCATGCTCAGAGTTCCCTGTGAAGCAGCATTGCAATGAGAGGTGCTCCAAAGTGAATCACTGACATGCAGAACCATACTGTATGTGGATGAGAGATGAGGTGTGGTGAGGTTGGTACATTGTGAAAGCCAAAGTCCATGAATGGGGGTGTGTGGCGTCATCGCCCACTAAGTGTGTCCTTGCTGTTCAAGACGGATGGCCAGAAGAGCAAGTATGTGATCTGGATCACCAACTAACTGCTCTTACTTTCATGTTGGAAATTGTCATTGTTTAGTTTCTATCCAGTGGGTGAGAGAATGGGAAACTACATATAAATGAGATGTTAATACAACTCTAACACTAAAACAAGAAAATGGGCTTCTTGCTATTCCTTAGTGAGAATCTCACTTTGCTGCTCAACATTTGGTTAGAAATTGAGATTTTATTGCTCTTGTAGAAAAGCACTTGCTGGCTATTTCACATCACATTCCTAACTTACTCACCAATGCCCACATCGTTCAATACCTGGGAAAATTCCTCCATAAGTAACACCTTTCTTTTCTTATTTTCTGATTTATTCTTGCATCTGTGTAATTGAATGCAATCAATTCAACTTACTATCTAATTTAAGGGGAGGGGAGAAAAATGTTTGTTGCATTTGTTGCCATGATCCACAATGCAGGCCTACTTAAAGATTCTGTGTTCCCTTTCAAAAAGAAATTGGATACAAACATTGAAAGGAAAAGTTTCAACCCTGTAGGGAGAAAGCAGCTGGATGAGATTAATTAAATAACTCATACAAATGGCTCAATGGGCTTCTTGATGCTGTAGGACTGTTTGAGTTTTTCATTCGTTCAAAGCGATGAAGAGTATGTGCTGCGTTATTCAGGTACAGACCAAATTGCTAAAGGCCTCATTGTTTAAGACTCGAAAGGTCATATTTTCGTGTTCACAGAAAGTGTAGATTTTGCCAATTGGAACTCGTCCGTGGCAAGCACAAATGCCGAAGTTTAGCAATTGGCCTACATGATAGCATCCACTGGTTGGTAAGAGTTACATACTAGGCTCTGCGAACAAACTAGCTAGAATCTCTGCTGTCTGGAAATTACAGAGCTACGGTTGTTATGGTTACTGTGAACCTGAAATGCTGCTCCATCATGAATCCATCAATTACTGGCATGGTAAATATAGCAAAAGAAGGAGAGAGAAAAATGATACATAATGATAAGGTTATTTTTCTCATGTCTTTAAATTTCACAGGAAAATGAGATTTTTGTCTTTAGGATGCATTTTGAGAGCCAATTAAAGAGTTATGCAGCTATTGTACAACATGTTGGCCAAAAACAGACAGTAGAAATATTGATTTTGTCCATCTAAATTAGAAAAAAAAAACTGCTTACCTGCTAGGTACATGATTTATTATTCTTTCTTCTATATGCTGTTTAACTGATGCTGCCTTATTCAGGGTTTGGATGAGCAAAGATCGGAGACTATGATTACATGACTTTTATAGATCCTTCTGAAGTTCCTATCTATCAATGTCAGAATCCCTTCCCTTCTCCACAGGTCCCTTCATGGCCTCAATTTTCGTATTTCTGCAGCCTTGTTCAACACTATATCCCTGATCACTATCTTCTAATTCTGAAAAACTTTGCGCTCTCCTGTCTCCAGTACTTTCAGCCAGAGGGCCTCCTAGGTTGTCCTAAATCTATGCATACTATGTCATTTCTTCTTCAAAGCTCTCCTCAAAGTCTATTTCTTCACTCTTGCCATGACCATCATCAATTCTTCCTCACCATTGTTTGGCATCTAGTTACTAACATCTTTCTTGAAGTACCATCTTGCATCTTGCTTGGTCATTTTCTATGTTTCATGGATCAATACCGTACTGGTTGATCCGCTTCACATCAATGATTAGTTCCTGAATTTGAAGCTGATGTCACAGCCAGAGAGCAACATGGGAACAGCTGTAGGCCAATCAGCCTGTGGAACCTGTTTCACCGTTCCTTTACATCATGGATGTGGCTCGGTTAGCTCAGTTGGCGGCGGCATGGTGGCTCAGTGGTTAGCACTGTTGCCTCTCAGCACCAGGGACCCAGGTTCGATTACAGCCTCGGGCAACTGTCTGTGTGGAGTTTGCACACTTTCCCCGTGTCTGTGCGGGTTTCCTCCCACAGTCCAAAGATGTGCAGGTAAGGGTCCTGCTAAATTGCCCGTAGTGTTCAGGGATGTGCAGATTAGGTGAGATATAGGGGTATGGGTCAGGGTGGGATGTTCCAAGGGTCAGTGTGGATGTGTTGGGCCAAAGGGCCTGTTTCTACACTGTAGAGATTCTATGATTCTATGACTGTAATCTGTAGTTTGTAGTACAGAGTAACAGAAACATTATGTGGGCTCATTTTTCCTACAATGGTTACCATGAAGGGCTCCACTTTTCAATCTCTTCCCTTGCCCGAGATGTGATGGCCCTCAGATTAAACCACCCTCAGTCGCCACTCTCTATCTCTCCCTAATGAGAGAGCAGACATATGGTCTGCTAAGACAATGATGACTTTACCTTACATTTTACTCTAGATCACGGCTGATCCTGAATGCCACTTTCCCACACCAGCTCCATATTCCTTGATGCCGTTAGTATCCAGAAACCTATTAATTTCTTTCTTCAACATACTCAATGTTTGAGCTACCACAGCCCTCTGGGATGGCACAGCGTCTCAATGGTTAGCATTGCTGCCTCACAGCACTAGCAACCCAGGTTCGATTCCACCCTCTGGCGACTGACTGTGTGGAGGTTATACATGCTTCCTGTATCTGTATGGTTTCTTCCAGGTGCTCCAGTTTCCTCCCACAGTCCAAAGATGTGCAGGCTCGGTGGATTGGCCATGATAAATTACCCAGAGTGCCCAGGGATGTGAAGGTTAGGTGGATCATTCATGGGAAAAGCAGGATTACAGAGAATGGGGTTGGAGGGGGTGATGGGTTGGGGTGAGATGATCTTTGGAGGATCAATGTGGCATCAGTGGGCTAAATGGCTTGCTTGTGCACTGTAGGCATTCTATGATTCTAGATAATACCAAAGATCCACATCCTCTGCATGTAGAATTCCTCCTCATCTCATATGTAAATGGCCTACCCTTAATTATGCCTTCCTTCGTGCTAACCCTCCCTGTTTATTTGGGTTGGGGAACAACACCTGTTATGGAAGCATGCTTGCATAGTGACTGGGATTTTGAAGCATTGTGTAACATTAGAAATATAACTCCAAGTTTCTGTGAGTGAATGAAACCACATTTGGTTACCAGTGGAGACAACTCAAGTTCTCAGACAAAATTCAAGATGGAGATGATTGATTTTTGTCAGGCAAGGTTATTAAGAGTTGCTGCACTTCAACAGTGACGATACTCCAAAAATGCTTCATTAGCTATAAAAGCACTTTGTGACTTCCTGAATTCATGAAAGACACCTGTATGAATACAAATTGCTGTTCTCTTGATGGAAGCATAGAGAATAGATAGAATTAAGACACAGATCAGCAATGATCTCATTGAATGTGAAAGGGACTTTGATGGATTGAATAGCGTACTCTTATTCAAAGTTCCTTTGCTCTAGGCCAGTCGTATTGACTGATGGCAGGTCAGCCTTCTCCAAATGGATAATAAAATAAATAAATTTAAAAATTGCACTTATTAAAAAATGGCCTTAAAAATTCTTTAAGCAGAGGAATCTTTCAGCATTATTACACAAAACAGCTAAAGAAAATCATCTCTGCAGGTAGCTTCAACTACTGAATGCCTTTAATGGTTAATTTACACACTTTTACACACCTCACAACTGGCAACTGGGTAACTGGAGGTGATGGAGGTCAGTGGAACCTTGCATCCCTGGCCATTGGAGATGGGCGTGTTCTAGCTACACTGTGTAGGATTAAATACAATCTTCAAAAGTCAAACAACACTCTATCATCCTGGCTTAATTTTACCAATGGGTTTCTGACAGGCTGTCATTTTTAATCAGTTTAACTCCTCCCTAGACCTAAACACATCTACTGCTTTCAGTTAACTCTCCCTCTGCCAGAATTGAATGCTGTCCACATGGCAGGATTGGTGGGGAGTCATTAAGTTAGGCAGGAAGGTAGCGATGGGTGTCTAGCTACCTTTCGGTCTGACCCCCATTTAAATCCAAGCCAACACTTAGTCAAGGGTCTCACCCTGGTGTCACTAGTATTTATCCACTAGCAAACCATGCTGAAAGCCTGGAAAGCGGCCCCTACCATGGTTACCTGTGGGCTCCAAAGTGAACTCTTTCATTCACAAAGTACACAAGGCCTGGTCGAGGGATCTGATATTGGGAAGTGGTAGGCTGCTGAGAGCCACACCCTGCAACTGAATCTTTTTCCCAAAATCTCAACCGTGCAATCTCTATCTCACCATCATTCGTGTAGGACCTTGTTCCCTCAGAGATCCAGAGCCTTAGATTGGTGCATTACCATAGCAACCACCTTTTTCCCAGCACTGCTGAGCAATGAGGAACTGCTGGCTTCTGATTGACCATAGCTCTCAGAGAGTGGGAATTTTACCCCTTTGCTGCCAGAGAAGACCTGTCACTGCACCGTTAACTTCATTTATGATGATGGGATTTCCTGTAAAGAGGGTTTTAATACAGGGGTCCTGCCAGCCCTACAGCCAGACACAGTGAGAGTGTTGAATTTCCTCTCCTAGAAAAAAAGCAACAACATAAGTCTCATTGAGGAGTAATTTCTGCAGGCAGAGGGCGGTTAGTCTGTGGACCTCATTTCCACAGAAGGCTGTGGAGGCCAAGTCATTGAGTGTCTTTAAGACAGAGATAGATAGGTTCTTGAATGATAAGGGGATCAAAGGTTATGGGGAGAAGGCAGATGAATGGGTTTGAAAAACATATCAGTTATGATCGAATGGTGGAGCCGATTCGAAAGGCCGAATGAACTAATTCTGCTCCTTTATCTTATGCTATTTTACAAACTTGTGTCTGGCAGAGCAGATGGTCTACAGATACTAATTTTTGGATTGAACTAAGTGGTGAGAGCCGTGGAATGAAATTTAACGTAAAAGAGAGATCAGCTATGAAGCTTGAAAGAAATTAAGCCAAAAAAGTGGAGGTTAAGATGGTCAACAGCTGGAACAGGTGTAGGATTTTAAATATCTGGAAAAGAATTTGTCAGAATGCAGATGCTACCAAAATGAAAAATAAGATCCAGAATAGAAAGGGAAAAGAAGGCAATCCCCAAGCATAAAGAATTGCTCAGCATTGGAATAAATAATGTCTCAACAGTGATATAATATAAACTATCTATTTCTTTTTTAACTCCCATCATCTGATTTTAATGCCTGAGACCTTCTTGGACTAAATGGTACTTTTACAAAGGAAATGACATTGACCTAAATGTCTGCAATGATCATATGACCACAGGTTGGGGCAGGTTCAGGAAACAAGTCAGGAATACACAAAATCACCTGAAATGAAATTACCATTTTACCTGAAAACATTGATGTCAGTTAACTGAGCCAGGGGTCAAGAAACCCACATTGCCCATTTGGTTCGCATTGCATGATCATTGCATTTATTAGAAATGAAAGGTTGCTTGCAGCTCTCCATTTGGGAAAATAGGTCCAATGACACTCAGGAGGCTTGACAACTTCCAGAACAGAGCACACCCATTTGTCTTGTGCCACGTCCAAAACCATTCACTCCCTTCACTACTGATGCTCTGTATCTGCAATGATGCATTACAAAAATTCATCAAGGCTCTTTAGACAGCAGCTTTCAAACATACAACGACTACCATGCAGAAGGGCAAGGGCAGTAGAAACATGGAAACACCTTCAGCTGCAAGTTCCCCTCCAAGTCACTCACTGTCCTGACTTGGAAATATAGTGCCATTCCTTCAGTGACACTGGGTAAAACTACTGGAACTTCTTCACAAATGCATTGTATGTGTATCTACTGCAAATGGACTGCAGCAGTTCAAGAAGGCAGCTCATCATCACTTTTTCGAGAACAACTAAGGAATGGGCAATAAACGCTGGCCCAGCCAGTAATGACCACATTCCAATAAAAATCAATTTATAAATGAAGACAGATAGGTATTACACAAAGAAACCATAGTTCAGTAGCTACTTGGCAGAGCAGCAGACATAAAGGAATGAACAAAATAAAAACCAAAATAACTTCAGATACTGGAAATCAGAAACAGAAATAGAAATTGTTGAAAAAGCTCAGCAGGGTCTGGCAGCATCTGTGGAGAGAAATCAAAGTTAATGTTTCGGGTCCAGTGGCCCTTCCTTAGAAAGAAATGAACATCTCGCTCTGTCATACTGTTACTCTCAGCCTCTCAGACATCAAAGTCCAGTGAAAAGCAAATCGGAGAAAGATTCGCTTACCAAGAACTCAAATATATTCACAAACATTGCAATTGCTGCTGATATGAACATTATTTCAACAACCATGGCCTCCAGTTAATACCTTAAACCTCAAGAACTTCAAGAACAGTTTAAAGTGTCTATGATTGATCCTCCTTTTGTACTAAATATTCTCCCCCTTTGAAACTTCATATTGTGTGTTTAATATTACATTTCATTATTTGTGAGTAAATATGACAATTCCTTTCATTTACAGTTGAGAAACTTCCAATTGACTTCTTAATATTGATCCAGCAAACTATATTTTAACAGAAATGAGATATATCTGTGCGAAAAAGAACGTTAAAATTTTGTTATGCTCAATCAGAGGTTTAAAAAGAGGGAGGCAATTTATTCTTCCTGTCCAAATTGTAACAGTAGAAATCTTAAGAAAATAATTAACAAGACTGTGATCTGGAGTATCCTATTCTACTCGTCTGAAATGAGGATCTAAAGAAAAGCAGGCATCCACATATTAAAATGAATAGAAATGTAGGGCAGAATCGCATGGTTCCTGATTGGCAGGTTTACATCTCTCTTTAACTCGCTATCTTTGTCAAGTTCCTGTGCCTTAGAATATCGCTGATCCAACCTTTTCTTCTTGGTCTTCTGCCCTCCCACCTACTGTACTTGTCTGCAATTTTACATGGGTGGGCAAAGCCTACATTGGCCTGTCTGCCCTACCTTCAACTGAAGCCTTAACAGGCCACTTAATGGCCGCTTCTTGCTTTATCCTCAATTTTGGGGCTGACTGAAGGAAGTCTCTGGCACAGGGAAAGTCCAGCAGGTCACTCTACTGTGGCCTCCATCGTGAAGGCAATGAATGCCTTCTTGAAGGGTCCTCTTGTCACTCTGGGCACTTCATAAATCATTAAATCTCTACAGTTCAGAAAAAGGTCATTCATCCCACTGAGTTTGTACTGACTCTCTGAAGAATATCCTACTCCAACCCACCCCGACCCCAACCCTGTAACCCCACATGGGATTTTTTTTTTACTATGGCTAAACCACCTGACCTGCACAACTCTGGACACTGTTGGCAATTTAGCATGGCCAACCCACCTGACCTGCACATCTTTGGAGTGTGGGAGGAAACCAGAGCACCCAGAGGAAACCCATGCACGCAAGGAAGAGTGCGCAAACTCCACACAGACAGTCACTTGAGGCTGGATTTGAACCCGGGTTCCTAGTGCTGTAAGTCAACAGTGCTAACCGTACCACCCACTTCTCAAAGGCCTTGGGTTGTACTGCCCCCTCCCACCCAGGCCCTCAGTCCAGTCTTCCTTTTCTCCTTGGGTCTCTTCTGCATCCTGAGACCACCATTCAGTAAGCTGGCTGTGAACTCTGGGAGTTTGAATCTGGGGATTGCTTGTAGTCCCCGTCCTGTTCATTGCTGTCACTAGTGCTGCTGGGAGAACCACAGCTGGTAGTCACTGAGTCTGCAGCTGACAGTGTACAAGCCGCTGCTATCTAAAATATCCAGCCTCTGGCCCTAGAGCAGGAGTGAGCTGGTCACCTGGAAAGAAGACAAAAGAAATGAGGCAGTTCCCAGAATGCTGGAGGAGGAAAGATTGTTAATGAAACTCAAGAAAAGGCAAAAAAAAATGGATTGACCGTGTTCTGTGGCATGAGAACCTGCCGAAGGGGCTGACCGAAGGAAAGTTAAAGGGATGTAGACTGATTAAATGCAAGAAAAATGATTTTAGACAACTTTAGATTGAAAATGGGAGGCTCCAATGTGCAATTGCAGATTAAAGCACAAGACCACAAAATGTGCAGAAAAGACCAGGGAACTGATCTTAGACAGTTTATTTTCTTTTAAACTAATCAGACTTTTATAACTATCACTTTTACTGAGACTGATCTTTTATTTCAATATATTTTAGAACATTTCAAATGACCAAGATGGGATTTGTTTTTATTTGTTCATGGGATGTGAGCATTGCCGGGTGGCCAGTGTTTATTACCCAATCCCTTTGTTGCCTTTGAGAAGATGGTAGTAATCTGCCTTCTGAAACCAATACAGTCCATTTGGTATTGTGGACCCATCATGTCATCAGGGAGGAAATTCCAGTATTTTAACCCAGTGACAGTGAAGGAATTGCAATATATTTCCAAGTCAGGATAGTGACTTGGAAGGATACTTACAAGTGGTGATGTTCCCATGTATCTGCTACTCTTGTCCTCCTGGACAGAAGTGGTCATGAGTTTGGAGGGTGCTAAGAAGCCTTGGTGAATTTCTGCAGTGCACTTTGTAAATGGTACACCTTGAATGCAACTGAGTGTCAGTGTTTGTGGGAGTGAATTATTTTTATTCATTTTTGCAATTTGGGCATCGCTGGCTGGCCAGCATTTATTGCCCATCCCCAGTTGCACTTGAGAAGGTAGTGGTGAGCTTTCGTCTTGAACCACTGCAGTCCTCCTGCTGTGGGTTGACCCACAATGCCATTAGGGAGGGAATTTCAGGATTTTGAACCAGTGACAATGAAGGAACGGTAATATATTTCCAAGTCAGGATGGTGAACGGTTTGGATGGGAACTTGAAGGTTGTATTGTTTTCATGTATCTGCTGCCATTTTCCTTCTAGATGGAAGGGTTTGAAAGGTGCTGTCTAAGGATCTTCGGTGAATTTCTACAATGCATCCTGTAAATAGTACACACTGATCCTACTGAGCGTTGGTGGTGGAGTGAATGGATGTTTGTGGATGTGGTGACAATCAAGCGGGCTGCTTTCTCCTGGATGCTGTTAAGCTTCCTGAGCATTGTTGGAGCTGCACTTAATCAGGCATATGGGGAGAATTCCAACACACTCCTGACTTGTGCCTTGTTGGTGGTGGATAGGCTTTGGAGAGTGAGGAGGTGAGTTATTTGCCATAGTTTTCCTAGTCTCTGACCTGCTCTTATAGCCACTGTGTTAGTGTGGTGAGTCCAATTAAATTTCTGGTCAATCAAGCAGGCTGCTTTGTCCTGGATGGTGACAAGCTTCTTGATGGGGCTACAATCATCCTGACAAATGCAGAGTACTCTATCACACAACTGACTTGTGCCTTTTATTCATGGCGGACAGGCTTTGATGAGGTAGGAAGAGAGTTGCTCACTGCAAGATTCATAGCCTCTAACCAATTTTTGTAGCCATAGTATTTAAATGACTAGCTCAGTTCAGTTTCTGTTCAATTCTAAACTCCAGGATGTTGATTGTAGGATAATCAGTGATGGTAATATTAACGAATGCCAAGGAATGACAGTTAGGTTCTCTCTTGCTTGCATTTACTGGATTATTGTAGGGTATGGAAGGGCAACAGTGATATTACTGGAACATAACTATTCCAATTTCACACCCTACAAAGCTGATTATACCTGCTTTCCAAATACTAGTAGTTCTCAGTAAACAGTAAACAAATATGTTGTCTTACTGTATGTAATTGATTTCTCACAGATTCCTACAATTAGAACTAAGTTTAGAAGAAATTTTATGTGATACATTTTTAAACATTATAAAGCTTCTCTTTGACAGTAATAATTCAAACACTTTATTTAAAAAATAGCTCATTGAAATTAAGTGGATTTAATATAACTAATACATTTAGTTTTGGCAAAAGGATTTTTTATCTGATTGATGAAAAATGAATAATTTATTAATTAATAAGCAATGATCCAAGCTTTCAAATTCTAGTTTTAAGGTAATTTTACAGGTCCCATTAGTCGTTTCCATCTGTCAGCAAACACTTTTCACTTGGAGTTAACTGCCTGCTTTATAACAGATTTATTTCAATTAGTCCAGTGACAGCTATATTAGGAAGTTTGAACATTATGTTGTTATGCTGTAATGGAAAAAGGAAAGAAAGGTTTGGATTTATGTAGCACCTCTCATGACCACTGACATTTCAAAGTACTTTTCAGCTGATAAGTACTTTTCAAGTGTGATGTCTTTTGCAATGTAGGAAATGCAGCAATTAATTTGTGTACAGGAAATTCCCACAAACAGCAAAGGTAATCCCCAGATACTTTGTGTTTGTAATTTTGATTGAAGGTCAAGTATTAGCCAGGACATTGGAGATAACTGCTAATTTTTGAAATATTGCCATGAGGCCTTTACATACACCTAAGAGATGAGTTTATTGCGTCATTATAATATGTTTGTAAAAATGTTTGAATGATAAAAAAATGATAATGAAAAGAGAATGCATGGATGGGTTTGATTCTTTGTCCAATTCAGTGGATAACTTAGTACAGCACATAAATACCAATAATGGTTCATAGAGTCATTGAGTCATCTAGTCATACAGCATGGAAGCAGACCCTTTGGTTCAACTCATCTATGCCGACCAAATTTCCCAAACTAAACTAGTCCCACTTGCCTGCATTTTACCCATATCCCTTTAAAACTTTCCTATTCATGTACATGTCCAAACATCTTTTAAATACTGTAACTGCACCTGCGTCTAGATTTCATTGAACTTGACTGCTCATATCATGCTTGACCCAATCTCATTGTATCTTTTAAAATATCAATTCAAAATATTGTTAAACTAAATTTAATTGAATGATAATTTATAATTTGCAAAAATTGATCCTTTAATTGCAGGTGTCCATCCCCTTCTCAGCTTATCAGCTACTGGAGCTGTCTTCCTATTATTTTTTATCTCTAGATTCCACTATTCCAGTACTCTCCTGAGCAGTCTCCATGAACTTGAACTCTTTCAAAACTCTACTGCCAGAATCTTGACTTGTAAGAAGTCTCAAATACCCAGTGCTCTTTTGTTCACTGACCTGCATTGATTCCCGGTCCATGACCTTCTTATTTCTTTTCCTTTTCTGTACCCAGAAGAGTCCTTCCATTTATTTATCAACATTTCTTTGTTGGCCTGGGATATCATTATTATGTTAAAAGCACTATGTATAAATATTTCATTGTTGTTTATAGAAAATAGAACGTCCTGAATTTAATGCCTTTTGTATAAATGTTTGGCATGATTCTTTTTGCTGTGCTTTGGATCGTCTGGGAACACCATGTACATCTAGCAAGCTTTTCAATTGAGGAAGACCCGTGTTAATACTGATTTGTGTCAGTTAAACTGGATAGTGTCATTGGTTTGATTGTTGGTAGAATCCCTTAGGATCCAGAGTGTATCATTTCTTGTCCAAAACTAAAGTGATTGGAACACCTAGAGATCATAACAGAGTGCTGATTTTGTAAAGTAGCTATAGCTATATAGCTATAGCTATATGAGGCATTGTTATTTTCAAAAAGCAGGTATGAACAAGAGAAAAATGAACAATTCCTACTAAATTACAGACTCAGTAATCATCTTACTATGAGAAACAAAATAAAGAAAACACACACAATTTCTCCAAATACAGGGATTGAAATTATAGCAGGCTGAATCTGTGTGTGCAAATGAGACAAAACAGATCCCATGGCAACCAAACAGAAGGATATAGTCCCATTCCTCATTATGTGTTGGAGATATTAACAGATTTGGGAAAAGCCGCCCATAGGAGGTGCATAGAAGGTGGCTGTCTTGATTTGCATTTTAGAAAGTGGGATGAAAGCCAGACCCAACGTCCTTAATGGATCCCGTTAATGGATCAAATTTAAAGAATAAATGGTCTTCACAGACAAGATTAACCACATTTTTGGCAAGACCTGAAACATTACCTCTGTTCTGTCTCAGATGCTGCCAGACCTGCTATGTACTCCAACATTTTCTGCTTTTATTTTTGGGAGTGTCTGGAGCTTGCTTAACTCTCAAACGATATTGCACCTTTTGTCACCAAGCAAGAGTTATAATCAGGCTTTGCGAGGTATAAAGGGCAGAATTCTCCAGACCCATAACGATCTGTTGACTTAATATTCATGAGGCAGATGTACATGAAGCTCTGTCAATCGGAAAATACTTTGACCAAAACTACAGGAACAATCCAAAGGCAACCTTCTCCATCATAAGAACTCAGGAAGAAGAGGCTGTTTGGCCCCCTCAACCTCTCCTGTCATGTAATTAGATCATGAATAATCTGATTGCAGTCTTGACCCCAGTATCCTCCCTTCTGCACCAAAACCTGTAACCCATCTGTTGATCTAAATTTTATCTAACAGAGCTTTAAATGTATTCAATGCTACAGCCTTCACTGCTCTCTGAAGTTGTGAATTCCAAAGATTACCAACTCACTGAGAGAAGAAATTCCTCCTTATCTGAGTCTTAAATGGTAGGTCATTCATTTTGAAATTGTGTCATTAGTTCTAGGTTCCTCCATTGGGGAGGACATTTCTTTTAAGATCCTTGAAGGCAGGACTTCAAGTCCAGATGATTTTCAAACATTACTCCCATGAGTTTTCCCAAGTACTTTTGGCTATCATTTTTCATTCCTATTTCCCTTTCGCCACTTGATTTTCTATTATTCTTGTGGTGCTTTCTGTGTTGTTTACTAAGACAACTACAAAATTCATGTTGATTATCTGTTATTCTTTCTTTTCCATTATTAAATCTCTCATCTCACACTCAAAGGGTCAAATGTTTACTTTAACCATGCTCTCCATTGTGTTGTCCTCGTAGAAGCTCACATTGCCTATTTTTATATTTCTTGCTGGTTTTCTCTTATATTGTTAACTTCACCCTTTAATTTTTGCTAACTATGAAAGATCCACACAATTATTTGGTACAATCATAGAACCCTTGCCAGATAGTATTAAGTGGATAGCTAATTAGTGCAAGACTTCCTATTTTGCTTTGATTTGTTTAATGAAAATAAAAGTTAGTTATAATGCAAAGTAGGCTGTTATCACCGATTTGACATTATCTCATCAAGTCAAATTACCCCCATGTGTTATTTTGCAAAGGCAGAATATTGTTAAAAAGTATTGTGTTTTTAAATTTTAATCGCTGTTGGGAGTAAAATGAATGTTTCTGAATACAAAATATAATTGCTTGTATGCAGCAATTGGTTCTAAATTCAATTAGCTACATTATCGATCATGTGAAAATGTTTCCAAAAATGTTGAAACTTTAGCATAATACAAATTATTGTTGGCCACTATATAGTGACCATACAAATTGACCACTAAAAGTGATCGAATGATTATCAGGTAATAAAATTACCTATGAACTGTGAGGCTGCTTTTTTTAATTAAAAGAGTGAACAGCAGGAGGCACTATCACAGAAAGAAATATAGAAGCAGACTGAAAGGGAAAATGTGATTATGGTTGCCAGAGATTCTGTACTGAGGAAAAGAGGTGGCCATGTATGTGAAATAGAAGGAGACAGATGTCTAGAGTTAGAGCAGATCAGATTGAGAAAAAAAATAAAAAATCTACCAAGGGAAGAAGAAAGGATTCCCTGTGATTAGGCATGGAGGGGTAAGTGGCTTACAGAGAAATCACAAAGAGCTTTAAAATGCTTGGCAGGTGTGTTTGACAGTTCAACTGTAAAAAACTTCTTCTGATACCTCCAGGGTTTGTGAAAGTATTGAGATTACCAAGAAAGCTTGGTAAAGCAAGAAAGGTTTCAGGTAAGTAGCTGGCAAAGTAATGATGCACTTTCCGTAAAGAATTAGGAATATTTTCATTCCATTAAAGGGTCCATTAAGGGGAGAAAGCTGCAATTAAACATTGCAGGAACAAAAAGCCTGGCTAAGGGATATGAAAGTAGTTATTGAGAATAATACAGAATGCGTAACTGAATCAAAAATGAAGGAAGCTAAAAAATGTAAAGTGACCAAAAGCTTATTAACAACACAGAAGGGTAACTGGTATGAAATAGAGGTGGAATTTAAATGTGCCCCAGAACATGACTGATAAAGGACCTGATTGCAATTGAAACACACACCTCATCTCTATGATAGCAGTCAGCTATAGGCATTTCAATCGAGCATCTCAATGTAACCCATTGCTTGAAAGCTTCAGAAGTTTGCTTCCATGCTGCTGAGCCCTCCTCAGTAAGGTAAGAAAAGCTGGTATTTCTGAGTGGGTTTCTGAGCTCCTTTTGGGTGGTAATATGATCTTCCACTGACCCCAGGTAGGTGCAGATCACCACATGGAGGACTCCAGCGTGATTGATTTTACGTAACTGTTGGGATTGTGACACAAGGAATTTCAGAAGCAAAAGATTCTAGTTACACTTTGTCTTTGAATGTTTGTAGTATTGTTTAACAAGTTCTCTCCAAGCTTAAGTGAAAAATGGCCCACATCAAACCTCTGAAATAGGTCTCAGTCAAGACCACTATATTGGTAATAGTTTACGACAGATATTTGTAACGTCCTTATCCCATGCATCCCTTGCTCAGAACCTACTAAACTTTCCCAGTGACAGAAGATCACAGATGGGAAAGGCTAATTCTATTTCTCTCCCTACACATGCTGCCCATAACCTGCTCAGCATTTCTAGCATTTCTGTTTTTATTTCAAATTTCCAATATTCGCACTGTGCAGCTTTTCGACCAATTTCACCTTCATTGATTGCATTGTGACAAACTTTAGAGGTAGCACAAGTCATTGAATAACAACATGGCAGATAGGAGTGCAGTGACAATGTCAGAAAGCTAGAAATCCAGAACTCCACACTAATGTTCTGGGGACATAGGTTTGAATTCCAGTCTGAAATTAAAGGAAAATGCAAACTGATTGCTATTAAAATCCATTAGGTTTACTATTGTCCTTACCTGGTCTGTTCTACCTGTGACTCCAGACCCACAGCAATGTGGTTGACTCTTAACTCTGCTGTGGACAATTAGGGCTGGACAATACATATGACTGCAATGTATAACTCTATCTCTAGTTTACGTGATGCACAGCATGTTCAAGTTCCATTATGATTTGATTACAAACCGCAACAGTGTATCATGCTTAAGTGTTACAATAATTTCAAAAGGTTTTTAATAAATAACATTGGCAGACTGTAGGCTGCATTCCCCCATCAACAGTATTCTATTGCACTCATTCAATAACAGGTGCCTTGCCAATCTGTGCGAAGGATTTGTAATTGAAATCTGGTACTGATAATTTGCTTTGAATTTCATTAAAAAAGTAAACCAAATTGGTGTTTATTCACTGGGAATGAATGGATGAGATTATGAATAGAAAACAGATCTTAATGTGAATAAATATGTTTATGTAAGTTCGAATACAAAATCAATAACCGCTTTTCAGCAAAGATAGAAAGGTACATTGCAGTGATTAGGGACTATTCAATGCAAAATTCCAGTTGGAAACAGTGAAGTATCATGATGCATCTTGAGAGAATGTTATTCTAAACATTGAATAAGCATTTGGTGATGTAACAAGGTTAGCTCTACCACAATACAAACTAAATTGAACATTCTGTCATTCAGGTAATAATACAGTATTATAAAATAAAATATTGCATTTGACGTAAACCTGAAATAAAAACTCTTGAGTATCGCCAGGACTTTTGTTTTTATCATATACAACAAAACAGAAATTAATGAAATTGAAAGATCCAACATTGAATGGGCAAAAATTAGCGATGAAATTATGTAACAATTTTGATAACGTAATGTAATTCTATGTGAGAGAATGGTTTATACATCTGCATGCCAAGGGTAGTTTTATAACTTATTTAACAATAATTTGGCCTTTGTATAGAGCTTTTAGCCTAATAAAACATCTCAAAGATACTTCACAAAGATCCATAGAATCCCCACAGTGTGGAAACAGGCCCTTCATTTCATCGAGTCCATACTGACCACCTGAAGAGCATCCCACTCGGACCCACACCTCTAACCTATCCCTGTAACCCTGAATGCCCCATGGTCAACTCACCTAGCCTGCACATCTTTGGACTGTGGGAGGAAACCGGAGCACCCGGAGGAAACCCACACAGACACGAGGAGAATGTGGAAACTCCACACAGACAGTCACCCGAGTCTGGAATCGAACCCGTGTCCCTGGTACTGTGAGGCAGCAGTGCTAACCACTGAGCCTTGGACTGAATACAATAGGGAGTTATCAAGCCAGCTGACCAACAAATTAGGAGATAAGTTTTTAAGGAGTGTCTTGAAGAATAAAAATGGGGTGAAGATTTAGAGGCTTTGGTAAAGTCAGAGAAAAGGAGAAAGATTGTTTATTTGCTGAAAAAGGCAGGGAATCGTTTACTTTGCTCACAAAAAGGCAGAAGGCTTCAGTTTTAGTTGCAGAGGGCAGGAAACATCCACTTTAGCTTCAAAAAGCACAGGGATACCCTCCAGTTAGCAATACAGGGAAGCTGCATTGCTCTACTTCACAGTTTAAAGCCTTTAAGATGAGGAGAATAAAGCAGCTTTGACACATTGAAGAATTAAAAGCTTTTAAAACAACAAGAATAAGGCAGCATTGAGAAAATGCAGAACTGAAATGCTTTAACGGAAGAAAAAAAGAAATAATCACATTCATAAGAAACGATGGGAGAAATGATACTGCCAGGAAGATTTCCTCAGAGTAGTATCTGAGGACTAGCCGCCTTCACTTACATCATCAATGAACTTCCCTTGACCATGAGGTCAGAGTGAGGATGTTTCGTTGATGATTGCACAATGCTCAGTTCTATTCATGACTCTTCAGATACTAAACCAATCTTCATTCATATACAAATCTTTACAACATCCAAATTTGGACTGATGTGTGGCACGAATGTTACTTGCCACTTAAGTGCCAGGCAAAAGCCATATCCAAGAAGAGAGAATCTAACCATCTCCTCTTAACATGCTATGCCATTATCATTACTGAGTCCTACCACTATCAACATCACAGAATCATTACTGGAAGGAGGTCTTTTGGCCCACTTTGTCTGCACTGGCTCTCCAAGAGAGTTCCCTTTGTGTAAATCCCTTGCCTTTTTCCCATAATCTGCACATCCTTTCTTTACAGTTAATAGTCTAATTACCTTTTGAATATTTTAATTAAACCTACTTGATCTGTCACATTATAAAGCAATGCATTCCAAACTGAAATGTTCACTGCTTCTTTTACAAATTACTTCATGGTTCTGAATATCTCTATCAAATCTTCTCCTAGCAGTCTTTTCTCCAAGATCCAGGAGGTCACCGTTGACCAGAAATTGAAATAGATCAGCCATATAAATATTGAGTTTATAAGAGCAGATCAGGGACAGGGTAACTCACCTCCTCTCTATCCAAAGCCAATCTACTGTCTGCAAGGTACACGTCAGGAGTGTGATGGGATATTTTCCATTTCCCTGGATGGTGCAGCTTCATCAATACTTGAGAAGCTCAATACTATCCAAGGTAAAGGAACCTGTTTGATTGACACTCCATCCACACCTTCAACATTCAACTCGCCCCAACAACAATATGTAATAAAAACAAAGTTGCTGGAAAAGCTCAGCAGGTCTGGCAGCATCTGTGAAGGAGAAAACAGAACTAACGTTTAGGGTCCAGTGACCCTTCCTCAGAACTCAGTTGCTGCCAGACCTGCTGAGCTTTCCCAGCAACTTTGTTTTTGTTCCTGATTTACAGCATCCGCAGTTCTTTTGGTTTTTAACAATATGGAATGGCAGCAGTGGCTACTAATTACAACATGCAATGGAACACTTGCCAAACCATCTTTGACAGCGCCTTCCAAATGTGCAGCCTCTACCAACTAGAAGGTCAAAGACAGCAGACACATGGAAACACCATTTCCTGTTGTTTCCCCACAAGTCACACACCATTCTAACTTGGAATTTTATTGCTGTTCCTTTGGTATCACTGGGTCAACGTATTGGAACTCCCTTCCCAACAACACAGTATGAGCAATTACACCCCATGGACTGTTATGACTCAAGAAAGCAACTTACTGTCACCGTAATGATAATTAGCTATAGGCAATAAATACTGTCCCAGGCAGTAACATTTACAATATCTTAATAAATTGAAACAAAACAAGTCTCCTATTAGTCAGAGATAGCAGGAACTGCAGATGCTGGAGAGTCTGAGATAACAAGGTGTAGAGCTGGATGAACACAGCAGGCCAAGCAGCATCAGAGGAGCAGGGAGGCTGACGTTTCGGGCCTAGATCAATTGAGTTCACTTAATTTGTTTAAAAAGGTTACTGACTGCCAAGGTTGATGTTGATGGCTATAATTTAGAATCGCAGCTCAGTTTCAGAACTCACCAATGACAGTTATATAACAGTTGTAAGCTATTTACTTCCTGGATTCTGCTCCTCCATCCAATTAGATCATGGTGATCTGTATCTCAAATCACTCACCTGTCTTAGCTCCAAATCTCATGGTACCCCAACCTATAGTCAAAGTTCATTGGTCTCAGTCTTAGAAACTCAATTTTCCAAGCAGTCGCATGGATAAAGAGAGGCTCCTAAACCAAGGCAATCAACATGGAAAAAATAGATACAGGTTATAAACCAGTTAACCATTCAGGAATTGGAAACAGTACCAATGTTGGACATGCTAACTTTTAGCTCAAAACTTAAACTGTGCCTTATCTCCTTGTTGAGATGAATTGTAAAGATCCTTTTACAATTGTTAGATAAGATTAGAGAGATGGATTCACAGGCTCTTGGCCAACAGTTCTCTTTTAACCAGTTCCACTAAAAGGCAAATGAAATGTTCATGTATCTCAACACAGTTCCTGGGATGTTGTGAGTGTAGAATGGCGACTCTTTCATCCTACAAAGCAAGTAAAAGCACTTGAAAAAAGTCATCCATTGAAGTCTCCACATTTTTCTCGATGCAATACATGGGTTTATAATGCAGAAGGAGGTCAGCTTAAATAACAGCAAGGACTGGACTTATCCTCAAGGTTAGAGTGAGGAAGCAATGCAACACGCAATTGAATATGTTTGTCATGGAAGATTTGTAAAAAATCACACTCATTCACACCCATTTCCATTTTTTTGTATCATCCACCTGCTCTGTGCATTTCGTGTTATATTAAACCCTTCACTAATCAATCACAGCTAAAGGATGTGACTATTGTCAATCTGAAAAGGTCACCAAATAAATGTCTACATTACCTAGCAACAGCTTCCTCTGGCTATATCCTTTCAGAACCAAATGCATTTCTCTCAAAGTGCCTTTTCAGAATTCTTCTATGAAAGATCTGACTGCTACTCATGTTACCATGGAAACAATAATATAATGATCTTTGTAGCTGCTGCTCTGTGTGTATATACAAAGGGTTTCTGAGCCATCTAGATCAGGAAGGTTTAATCCCTGCGTTGTGCTGGGTCAGTGATAATACGGCTGTTGCAATTGGCCTTTGTGCTCTTGCAGTAGGCAAGAGAAAGGTCAGTCTCACTACTGCCTGGCTGAAATCAACCAACTTATATCAAACCTATGACCTTGGTGGTCTCTTGGCTGTGTTTGAAAACTTGACAGTGTACTTCACTAGAAGAGTGGTCAATAATGGGTTCACACTGCGTACTTATCAATGTGGATAATGGAACTCTTGTCATTGAACCACATCTCCAAGATCAGAGTTTTTAACAGATGTACTTTTTAAAAAAATGTAAGGCGTAAGTGAATCAGTCCTGAAAGAAATAAATACATGCAAAGAAAAGCACAGTCACTTTAATATTAATGTATGTTACTTTTTTCAACAGAATACATTTTCCTCAAGGTCCCAGAAGTTTCTAAGGTTAGGGCCCAATTGGAGTTTATTTTCAACCTGCCCACTAGACATAAAGCTTACAATGTGCATGAACTGCCAATTATATAAACTATTTCCCACAGTGCAATGGAAGGGAAGAGTTCTATTAAAGGCATTTGTCCAACTGCACATGCTTTACATTAGCAACTGAGAATTATTGCAGTGCATTTTACGGAATTGTTTTCCATCGATTATAGGAAACCTTTTTTTCGCAAACTATGTTAGGTCCCTCTCTGTCACTAACATCTTGAAGTTTCAGAAACTCAGAATTAAAAAAATGTTCAAAATATCTCCAGTAATCATTTTTGTCCTAAGGGTTACACTATTTCTTTTGTTTCACCCCAGAAATAAACTAGTATTGAGAATAAAGAGTGATTCAAGTTTCCCAGATGTTGTGCCATGTGTGGTAAGGTGCAGATTAATGCCCATACTTCTGACCATGTTAAGATACTACACAGAGGCAAAACATTTTCTTGCAGAGAGCAAGTGCCAATCAATTTACATGAAACTTCCGTAGGCCTGTCATAATAAGGTATTGGTTATGTCCTGTGAAAAAGCTGTCAAGCCTACAGTCCTAAGTCAGTTGAAACTTGGATCCTTCTTTGATGAAATTGCAGAACATTCATAAAAATTTCAGTCATAGCTTTAAAAAATTCCAATTTCATTTAAGGTCATTATATTATAGCTTTTTCAGGCATACTTCCATCATAGGATTGGCTAAAATGTGATGGAGCTTTTGATTACCTCATACTTGTCTTGTGATGTGGCAAGGAGGGAAACTTTTCCATAGCAAGATGGCCGGTGAGTTTGTCTGGTCAGAGATCTAATGCATCTTCAAATCTAACATGTCAAGAAGGAAGTGGAATATCAGTGGCCCAACTTGGGAGCCTAATCTATACCTTCAAGTTGAATCCTTGAAGAACAAAGAGGATTACAACGTAATCTATTGATACCCCGCCATGCAAAGAATAACATGGGAGCAATTTTTGATCTTTTTGGATGAGGGCTCATGCACTTACACCTCGTTGCCAGTACTGCTGCATTCTTAGAAGGATGGTGGAGATCTGTTCCCAGTGGTGTGAATACTTGCTGTCTGGATTCAAATTAAGTAACCTCCCCTTGAACCCGACTTATGGGAGTGGAATTAGCTGTGGCCTAATCTGGAATGGCTGTCCCATGGTAATTCTGGATGTCATTTTTTAATTATAATATTAATGCATCTCCTAGCCTTTACTAATTGGGGAACCAAGAGTATGCTGCCTTGTCACACAAAAACAACCGTCTCTCTCCCTCTACTTAGCAGATTGTAATTACTCAATGATTAGTCAGTTAGAAAGAAGATAAATGACATTCCACAGATAAAACAGATATAAAACATCTCAGTATAAAGATGTATTTAAAAAAGTATTTTATTAATGAGGCTGTGATGAAAATGAATAGGTTGAGTTCGGAAGAGATATACTATTTAGAAAATGATTTGAAAACCTTTAACCAGACAAATTTTAAGCCCTACCTAAATTTGAGGTAGTAAAAAGGAGCTCTAACATTATACTGAAAATCTTTTTCAGTTCATTCTCTCAGCTTAATGCTGTTGCTAGGTGATTTTATCGTGGTGTGGGAAACAACATAGCACTTAAAATGTAGGATGGAAATTTGATTATCATCTGTGTTTATATACATTCATTGTGATTTTTTTGGCTCTATCATTTAACCCAGGCCCTAGAAAAATATCTCTCTGCTGATTGTTATTCAATACCATAATATAAATACATAACGTGAATGATATACAATTATGATAATTAATACGTATATATGGTTCTGTCAGAATCTATTATGTTTAAACACAGGTCATAAAAGAACTGGCATGGGGCTGTAATATTAAATATTTGGAAGAAATAACCCTTGAGGAAAGAAAACAAGTCATAAAGTAGAACTGCAAAATTCATAAATCTCAGGAGGCCAAATTTAGATGCATTTTCACAGAAGGAGTGCCATAATTAATACTGTGATTTAAAGCAAGTTTGCCTATGTATTCTTAAATAGCTTTTATTTCATTTTGTAATGCATTGCTCTAGTTTTAAAGTAAAACGTTCTTCAGAAGATAAAAATTTGGCAAGAAAGAGAAAATCAATTAATTATGAATAATCTCCTACTTACTGACATATTTCATTGCTACTCTGATCAACAAACAGTAAGAGTTTAACCCAGTCTTTTGAAAATCACGATACTTTATGAATGGATATTTAATTGCAGTCTATTTATGCAAGAATATTGTCCTTACCTTCTGATCAGTTTCATAAAATCCAATAATCTGTTTTCGGTAGGAATGTAATGTCTCTGAAAAAAAAATCTTTGAAAACGAGAATATTTGACTGCATTAATGCTGCAAGGTTGGACCCACACAGATTTATTTTGTAATCTTCTCCACACACTCAAAACTATCTTTGTCATTGGAGAACTCTGGCATTCCTTGACTGTTAATTGTAAGAAATCATTATCATCCTCATGTAGATTGATTGAAGCAGTCAGATTCCATGAATGATTATTAGGATGCAGATATTTTTCATCAACCCATTCAGATGTGTTATTACACACCTCTGGAGCAGGTGGGATTTGAAACTAATGTTTGATCTTTTGGCATATGCAGCAAATCTTGGACAATATTCAGGCAAGAGACTGGTAAGCAACAAGTTACAGTTGTGTGGGACTCTGATGGAATATCCTGTACTTGCCTGGATGAGTGCAACTCCAACAATATTCAAGAAGCTCAACACTATCTAAGACAAAGCAGCCCACTTGGTTGGCACAGCACCTTCAATATTTACTCCCTCCTCCATGAATACACAGTGACAGTAGTGTGCATCATGTTCAAGATGCACTGGAGCAACTCATCAAAGCTTCTTTGTTAGCACCTTCAAAACTCATGATCTGCAGGACCTTGAAAGACAAGGACAGCAAATGCATGGAAACACCGCTACCTGCAAGTTCTCCTCCAAGTCACATACCATCCTTACGTATATATTACCCTTCCTTCACTGTTGCTGGATCAATCCTGGAACTTCCTTCCCAACAGCACTATCGGTCTTCCTACACCACTTGGACTGCAGAGGTTCAAGAAATGAGTGGGGATTAGCAAAATAATGGTGGCCTAACCAGGGATACACACTAACTGTGCTGGAACTAGTTGCAACTTTTCCATTCAAATGGTCTGGCAGCATCTGTGAAGAAACATCAGAGTTAACGTTTCAGGTCCAGTGACCCTTCCTCAGAACTGTTGTGAGGAAGGGTCACTGGACCCGAAATGTTATCTCTGATTTTTCTTCACAGATGCTGCCAGATCTGCTGAACTTTTCCAGCAACTTCCGTTTTCCATCTTGATTTATAGCATCCACAGTTCTTTCGGTTTTTATTTTCCATTCAAATGTCTGTCTACTTTTAATGGTGCAATAAGTATTAATTACCATAAGACAACATATCTGGCATTGGTAATTAACTTTTAAATGTGAGTAATTACATTCCTTCAGATTTTAATTAATGATGAATGTTGTTGAAAGTATATTTCCTCTTACTTTTTATTGTTGAAAAGAATGACATGTTGTGAAAGCTTTTTGTTTTGTGCTGACCAGGAAAAATGCAGGAATGACAAATTTCAAACCCTCAGAACAAAATATTTCGCAGAAAAGGGAGCTGACTACTTGGTAAGTTCGGTCTGATTGACTGAGGCATTGCCAATGAAGAGAAGACATAGGGAACTATATATTTCTGGTGATTTAACAAGGTGCAAGGGTCCCGACCCGAAACGCCAACTTTCCTGCTCCTCTCATGCTGCCTGGCCTGCTGTGTTCCTCCAGCTCCACACTGTGTTACCTCTGACTCCAGCATTGGCAGTTCTTACTATCGCACGGCTTGATCAATTTTACTTTATCGAAAACATGTCCCTGTGTATGAATGTATGTTGCTTCTAGCAAGTGTAAATGAGCCATGTTACAAAATCAACTGATTATCTTAAATCAGCTGCTTGTGTAGATATTAATGCATTCAGCTAGCTATCCTCAATCATGAATTCATGTCCAGCAAGTAGACATTTTATTACAGGTTCTGCAAGTTCATGCTGATTTAATACAGTTTGTACTCTGCCAATTGAAAAGCCAGAAAAATGTTTGATTTGATCAGCTAACTGTGGCACATTGTCAGGAGGCAAACTCCAAGGACCTGATGAAATGCTGATAAGATAGTCAAAGCCCTGGTTTAGGTCAGTGAATATTTCTTAAAATAACATCTTGCCAGCTGCACCACTGCTCAATACTCCAAATATTTTCATTGGTTATAGAATTATAGAATCCCTGCAGTGTAAAAGCAGGCCATTTGGCCCATTGAGTCCACAATGACACTCCAGAGTGCATCCTACCCAGACCCGCCCCTACCCTATCTCTAATCCTGCATTTCTCATGGTTAATCCACTTAACTTACATATCCCTGGACACTATGGACAATTTAGCATGGCCAATCCACCTAATCTGCATATCTTTGGGCTGTGGGAGGAAACTGGAGCACCCGGAGGAAACCCACACAGACACGGGGAGAATGTGCAAACTCCACACAGACAGTTGCCCAGGGGTGGAATCAAACCCAGGTCCCTGGTGCTGTGAAACGCCACTGAGTCACCTTGCTGCTCAATTGTTAAGGAATATTTTTTATCGGTCAGGATTTAGAAATCAAATTCAAGCATTCGCCTCACCTTCATACACAGATAACACTGCTGCAAGCGTCATACTCATAATCTGACAGCATGCAGACGCTGCCAACATTTCATATGTGACAGCCACATCCACAAACAGATTGCACATTGCCCACAGCACACTGTGAGTTCCTCTTCAGGATGGTGCACAACTGAAGGCAGCAGGAATGAATTGTTGGATGACAGAAGTGGCTTCAGGTCCTTACTGTCAATGAAGAGACGATGACTGTTTGCATTGAAGATACCAATGAGTGGGGCTGTATTCTGTTTTGGAAATTAAATGATTAAAGATGTAGAATCTACATAATCTGCCTCTTTAACCTCACTTAGAGTCATAGAGTGATACAGCACAGAAACAGACCATTCAGTCCAACCAGTCCATGCTGACCATAATCCCAAATTAAACTAGTTCCACCTGCCCGCGCTCGGCCCATATCCCTCTGAACATTTCTTATTCATGTGCTTGTCCAAATGTCTTTTGAACATTGTAGCTGTACCCGCATTCACTACTTCCTCTGGCTGTGTAAAACAGGTACCCCTCATGTCCTCTTTAAATTCTTCTCCCCTCACTTTAAAAATATGCTCCCTAGTTTTGAATTCCCCCACCCTATGGAAAAGACCCTTGTCATTCACCTTATCTATGAATTCATTCACTCATTCATTCATTTATTCATTCACCTCATCCCCCAAATGCTGGTTATTTGCAAGCTGCAAATGTTGTAACCATTTACCTCTTGTTTCCACGTTCTATCCCAACCCCTATTTTTGAGTCTTTTTCCTTTCAGATACTGATACACTACAACTGGGCTAGCCAATGCTGAAAGAGGAAGGGTGGAAGGGCGGGAAGAGACTGATGATGAAGAAACACATTACTTGCTGTCCCAATTGTGGTCACTGGTTCAGATGTTAATCCTATGCGTGATTTACAGAATAGCTGAGAGGAAGGCCTTTCACACAATAAGCCACAAGGCTTGAGGCCTGCAGCCAGCAGAGAGGGCAAGGATCATGCAGAAGGGAAAGTCACTTGCATGTTCAAGCTATCGAGGACAAGGGATTTTGATGAGGTGGCTTACAGAAGAGGCAAAATGGAACGATTGCTACATTGGGAATCCTGCTGGAAAGCTTGCCATCAATGAGAAGGATCATGGAGAATTCAATATCAACGTGGCAGAGAGGTTTTCATTTAGCTGGGAGTCTATACTTTCCAATGTGGAAATGGAGGACAAATCCTTTAGTGTGCTTGTGAAACCATCCACCATGGATGTAACGTTTGATAGTTGATGACTCAGTTTCAATTGCAGCCCATGTCTGTTGGCTGAAGTAACAGCTCAGATATCTAGAACGCAAAGTCAGCATAGCTGTAATTATCTGTGTTCAAAGAGCTCTGCAACTTGTTGCAGCAGTCAAGAAATCTATCCTCCAGAAGATTACTAGGATTGTTAAAGTGAAATAAAAATATTATTCATCATTACGATTCATGTTGGAGAATCCTCTCTGAATTCTTTAGTAAGTCTCCTTCTCCCCCTCCTCCACCTCACTCTTCCGGCAGCTTGTCCTGCTCTGTGTTTCCCTGATGTGGAGCTGCTGGTGTTGGACTGGGTTGGATGAGGTCAAAAATTACACAACACCAGGTTATAGTTAACCAGGTTCATTTGAAACACTAGCTTTTGGAGCGTTGTTCCTTCATCAGGTGTAGTGAGAGAGGCATCAAGGCACAGAATGTATAAGTAAAAGATCAAAGGATCATACAACTGACTCCACTCCATTCACACTAGCTGTATGATCCTTGGATTCCTCTGCCCTTCATCTCTCTGCCTATAAACTCTGTGCCTGTGCGCTCTCCTCTCACTGCACCTGATGAAGGGGATGCACTCTAAAAGCCTATGATTTCAAATAAACCTGTTGGACTGTAACCTGGTGTCATGAAGTTTATCCAATGCATTCTCATCAGGTGTGTGATCCTTTGACCTTTTACTTATAAATTCTGTGTCTTGGTGCTTCTCTAACTGCACCTGATGAAGGAGCAATGCACTGAAAAATAATGTTTTCAAATAAACCTGTTGGACTATAGCCTGGTATCGTGTGATTTTTGACCTTATGTTTCCCTGCTCACTTTTCCTCACAGGCTCTATTCTAAGTAGGAAATATAAATCTGTACCCAGGTCTGGGATCATTTGGTTATGCCAGATTCTTGAGATCAGGACAAAGTCCAACAACATGTGTCACACCATTCTCCACCAATCCTCCCCCAGATAGGAGTGACTTTATAGAACTCTGGAATTCACCAGCAACAGCTAATGCAAATCAATGAACAACTGGCTGTAAGCAGTTGATAATCCTTCTAAAAATTGAGCACTTATGTAAGGTCCTTTGTTGCTGGAGAGAGCTTGCACCTTCACCGTTGTATGCTAATTTTAGAGTCCAATCTGAATTTGTCCTGATGGGTAAAATAGTCAAGGATCACAACTTGCTACTCTTTTAACTATTTATTGCACCAAGGTTAACATACAAATATTCAGTACACCGCCCTTTTTAATTTCAGTAATATGCTGTTGAGCTAACTCTCCTTATTTCAAGCAGTGCTCAATCTTTTATGGAAGTCTACATCACTGGTACAGTGGGCACTCTGCATGGAGTTATCTTTGTGAGATGTTTCTGTCCCTAATTGTAAGTTTCTCCTCAGAAATAAGAGACACCCAATGACTGAAGCATCACTTCTTGTCCCCATCACTTTTGATAATAACATTTTCAATCGGTTCTATATCCTTGATTCGTGAATAACTATCTAACATGCAAAGGTGATTAGACAGGGAAAAAAGGTAAGCGTTTCAGCATTTTTGTGTTAGTAAGTAGATTCTGCAACAACTTTGAGGATAACATTTCCAAGAGTCTTGGAACTAATCCTAATATATTTGAAGAACATTTATTATTTGGCAAGTCCTGGTAATGACTTGGTCACAGAGTTACAATATTCAAACCAGAGATTTAATTCTGGGCAAACACATACTACTGCATGGTATGATTGGACTAGCTATTTCTTGGTTAGTGAAATCATGAACTCAATCCAATTGTGTCTATGTCTCTGTGCAAATAATTTTGTTTCAACTCATGGCTTGTTCTAAAAGTTCAGCTAAAAGTCCTACTGGCTCCTGTGAAATGAAAATTGGATAATTTTGAAGATTGTCAGTGTGCACATGTCTCAACATGTTGGTTCCTATTAAGCATATTTTTACTGAAGAACTGATTTTACGTTCCTATTGGGAGGTGGTAATGTCACGGGACATTACGCAAATGTTCCAGGTACATGGATTCAAGTCCCACCATGGCACGCAGTGAGATTTGAAAGGAGGGTCTTGTAGCACAGTGGCAGTGTCCAGATCTCTGGATCAAAAGGTCCGAGTTCAAGTTCCACCTGCCCAAGAGGTGTGACATAACATGCCTGAACAGGTTGATTTTAAAAATATTCATACCTTCCTACTGCTGAATGTATGTTAGCTGTGAGAGTTTGAGACAGCGTGTGAGCTGGAGTATTTAGCTCCCAAATGGCAACACTAGTGTGAAATCAGCATTACACACTGCTTGATGCCAATACATAGCCATTCTGCAAATATCTAATTGACATTCCCTACATGTACAGTAATTTAAGTTATATCTGGCATGATTAACACCCAAACTGTGCTGATATTTTTGGTGGAAAACACTCAAAGCACAAAGAACAAGTTGTTAAGGAGTCAAACTTTGCAGCCTAACTGAATTATTTAAATATCTCAGCATGATGAGAACATGAGAAAATATTAAAAGCAAGCAGGAGGAGGCATCTAGCCACTTTGAGCCTGCTATGTCTTTCAAGAACTTCAGATCAAATCAGGGACTGAAAAATGATTTTTAGCATCATAGTATAAAAACTGAATAATTAAACTTAACGTTATGCCCTGATTTTGCCATCAGAGACGATATTATTGGGCTCAACTATAATATCTAGGACAGATTTTATAAGGAAAGGAAGAATATGGATTTGAATTCTGAACTGCAATGTTTCTCAACATTGCTCCAATATTCTTTCAAGAAGCCACAGCAGTGAAGCGCAAGATTGATTCCAAAGCCCAGATGTTATTAGAGTGGGAAATAAAAATTTATAAAAATGTGCAAAAGTGGTAAGGAACAAGGGAAGCATAGCAACTCAGCTGAATTATTAGCTAATTCAACTGACAACACATAATGACTGGGTATCTCATAATCAGTAGTTAGGCAGACAGTTTCATAGATCATTCCAGAATTTGTCTCCTATTTCATTATTTAAATGAGATTTTCTCAATAAAACAGTGTTGTAATTAATTTGTTAACAGTGGTTAATTGCAATAAATTATTTCTGGTAACATGTTAAGTTTTTTTTATTAATAATGCCAATACTTTTTGCTATTTAGGTATAAGAGGTACAACTTATTAAGGCATTGACCAGGAAAATTCCATGGAGACTTGGTCCTGGCTTTATTCTGAACACAGCATCGAGAGAGGCTGGCTGTGAAAACAAATCCAACAGTGACATTACAGGAAACGTGTTAATGTAGAGCCGAGTGAAAAACTGCTGTTAGGGAGTGTGCTTAAACTTAAAAGAAAATCAGCTTGTTTATAAAGAAGGAGCAGCTACTTGGTTTTCAGAAAGGCGTCTTTGCAAAAGGGAAGAAAAAATAAATCATGTCAAATTAAAATAAAACATTTTAGCAGAATGGGTGGAGGATGCCACAATGTTCTTTGTCTCACTGGCAATGAACTTCAAGTCAGACGCTGAGCTCTTCCACATTCCACTGTCCTCCTCCGTGTTTCTGTTCCCTCCCCCATGTCCACTGGCTGAGTTCAACTCCTCAATAAGCCCTCCCCCAGGATCATGGACAGACAGCTCCCCCCTCCCCCATCCATCAACGCCATGACTCCTCTATGGGGTCTGGACTCTTTGGGACTAACAAACTGTCCAGACCCTGATACTAGGTCACCCGACATTTCCGGAGAAATGGTCTGCCTTTAACACTGAGGGGCTCGGTGTGAAACATGCACGAGAAAGCCATTGCCTTCCATATCTTCACCAGCACCCAGTGAGTCTGCGGTTTGGGACAATGCTGCAGTCTCTAGCCAGGTCAGGCTAAAACAGTAGGGTAATAGGTCATTCTAAGGTGGATGCAGCCTCAAGGACTACACCCGTCTCAACTACTGACCCATGTGTGGGAAACGATGATGGTGCGTTGTGTGTGCTCTGTTTCAGGAGGAACATAGCACAGGGACTAGAGGGGACGCTGCTGCCTCTTCAGCTGAGAAACACACTTTATTGATGTCCTCCTCCATCTCCAAGAAGTGGTGTCCTTTTCCTGGAGAGCAAGGGAGACCTCAATTTCACAAGCCTACTACACCCTGTCCTCCTTCTCCTTTTGAGGCCTGTGGAATGGTGTTGTGACAGGCTCAGAGCCTTGCAGGACCCAGATGGGTTATGCCAGCTAGGTAAGGCCAGGTGGGTAGGGCACCAAATGGATTGGATACCAGGGTAGTCAAGTAAGTAAGTGAGTGTGTATTGTTGGTCAGAGGTGTGTTGGGTCCAGGAGTGGGGTATGACACAGGTGGGGGGACTGAGGTAGAGTTGCGGAAGCTGGGAGACAGCAGAAGAACTTGGACAGGCTAGGAGAGTGGGCAAAGTAGAGGCAGACGTTGGAAAGTGTGAGGTTTTTGGTTAACTATTAAGCTTAACTTAGTCAGAAATTTAAAGGGGCTTTCTTGAATGATTCCAGATGCATCAACATTTTTATCTCCCAGGTAGTGCCAAAGATGCCTGCTATATATGGGACATTGTACAATTGCAGTCTGCACTGTTCCACCAACTCTTCAGCTATCAGAACGCCTGGGTCAATATCATTTACTATTAAGAAACAGCGCATTGATAACGTACTTAACATAGATTTCTTTCCTTTGTTACTAGGCTCCATTTTATTAAACATTTAATAAAACAAAGAACTTCAGATTCTATAAATCTGAAACAAAAACGGAAATTGCTGGAGAAACATAGCAGGTCTGGCAGCGTCTAGGAAGACAAAGCAGAGTTACTGTTTCAGTTTCAGTGACTCATCATCTTCCAGTTCTGAAGAATTACTTGATTTCCTGCTGAAAACTGAAGACCCCAAACTTTCTGTTCCTGAACTTTAAATTATATGGTAAAGCAATTGCTGTAGAATCATGAGAAAACTTATTGTGGAGAATGGGACCTTATTGTTCGAGAAGTCTGAAATTAATTCCATCGATCCTTCACTTCTGCTTTTGTTTCATTTTAATAAACATGCTTTAATATATTGCAGGAAAGATCCCGTGGCATTATTTCAAAAAAAGGAGCAGGGAAGTTGTCCTTGATCTCCTGACCAGTCTTTATCCCTTAGCCAGAATCACTTTCAAGGAGATTGTTCAGTCATTATCACTTCACTGTTTTTGGGACATGACTGAGTGCAAATTGAATGTCACTTTCCTATGTTATTTAGCAACTACACTCTACTATATACTCCATTGGCCAGAAGGCGTTATTTAATGCAAGCCCTTCCCTTCTTATTACACTGAGTTGATTTGTTTGTTCCCAATACAATGCATTGTCTCAAAATCTTAGCTTTCTAAGTTCACAGATTGCTATTACCATAACATCCTGCTCTTTAAAAACCCTGACTCTAGGCAGAGAAAATAAATTTTGTTTTGTGCAGATCAGTCAGCTATCACAAGTAGAGACATCATTAACTGGCTTTAGTATCTGAGATGAAATGAAACATTGCCGTAACATCTTGTGCCATATTAATGCCTTGCGTCAAAAGTACGCACCTTGCTGCTTTGTTATTTCCCTCATAAGTCATGTATTGTAATTCTATTTCATGTTACTCTGACAGAGATGTCAAAGTTGCTGAACTTAATCACACTCTAGAACTTCAGACATAGAATCCAAAGCTCAGGGAGCGAGAGAAAATTACTTTGTGAAAAAAGTAAAGTGACATTTTGAAATGCATGCTCCAGGCTATTTTCAGGTTCCTTTCCCAGAACATTCCACAAAAACAGACAAAAGAAACGCATGCAACCTCTCTTTTGCATCTGCAAATTAGAAACTACCAGGTTTCGAAATAAAAACAATGATTCCCTCAGCATTTCCTCTAGAGTCCATCACTATGATTCTCAATGGATGGAATTGCTTGTTCCAGGTTGACTCGGATAACCCAGGAAGTCTAGCGTACTTGATTTCCCCCTGAAAACTGAAGACCCCAAACCTTCTTTTCCTGAACTTTGAATTACATGGTAATGCAATTGCTGTAGAATCATGAGAAAAATTACTGTGGAGAATGGGACTCTTCAACCTTGTTGTTAGAGAAATCTAAAATTAATTAATTCCATTTACCCTATCTCTTCCTCACAGCTCTATCTACTGTTGCTTCAAATAATTAACCAATTTGCAATCAACTAACTTATTAATGTTGTTTCCCATTCTTGGCGTCATCAGATGAAACTACATTTTAACCTCTCTGTGCTTTCAATGTCCTTTGTATAATGGGGTGCCCTAAATTGTAAACAATACTCTTAGAGAGACCTAACCATTGATTTTACTCTTTACTTTAGGCAAGAGATTTTCAACCGGGATGCCACATTATGCTGTTGCGTGCTGTGAGCACTGTCCAAGCGTGCACGTGATTTTGTACAAAGGTAATAAAAATCAATATATGCAAACATTGGATAGAATGTTGTTTAGGATAGAACAATGAAAATTCTATCCAACTTCATTAAACATGTGAAAATTAACTATCAAGCTAAATTTGTGGTATAGGCCTTTCAGTTGTAAAATGGGAACATTCTAAATATAGGTGACTGAAGGGCAAAAATGGAATCTCAGATAGTATTTACAAGTGACTACAGAAACGAGGGAATGATGTTTGCACATTTGTTTTGAGACCGCTCATCAGTGGAGCAAGATTTGTGGGTGACTGTCTCGTAAATTCATTCCTAAATCAAAAGGCTGTGTTCAGACCAGCAGGCCAAAGTTGACAACTAACCTGGTAAATTGCAATTTGCTTTGCATTTTGCTCTGATCCCATTCAATTTCAGTTATGGACTGGTTACATTATTTAATAAAGCTTTCACTTGCAAAAATACTGTTACAATTTTGAAACTTCACCGGCAAAATTCAGACCCTGAACTGAGTGCATTGTGTGGGTTTAGGGCCATGAATAGTCAGAAAAGGCTGAGTTCAGCAGACTTTGAAAACGCATCTGTGGTCAAAGTCAAAGACGTATTTTTTTCTGGTGGGTTTGAAGTAGTAATCCATTTGATTCTTGTTTAGCTTGTTGTATGCATTATTTGCAAAACTTTCTAGTAAGACTGTAACCATAGTAAATGCGAGTGAATGTGATATTTATTCTTTGTTTCATTGAAGTGTGCCACATTATTGAAAAGGTTGGGAACCACTGCTCTTGACTTCCTTGCCTCTATTAATAAAAAATGGTGAGTAAACAATCCACATCACTGCTCATTACACTGTGTGAGCTCTCTATACTATTGCTCATCATGAGGTAGAGTTGTTGCTTCTGTCCCTTTGCTGGAAGAGTTTACAGGACCTGATTGGTCTCTTGCGCTGGTGGAGAGTTACTTGTGATTATAATGGGAAGAGGCTTTTGACTTAGCCAAGGCTTAAGCTAGTTGGAGGCGATGGCCTAATGATATTATAGGGGAGGGTTACTCCAGACACCCAGGTAAACTTCTGGGGACAAAAACAGAAATTGTTGGAAAAGCTCAACAGGTCTGACAGCATCTGTGGAGAGAAATGTTTCAGTTCTGGGTTCTGAGGAAGGATCACCGGACCGGAAGCGTCAATTCTGAGAAAGGGTAACCGGACCCGAAACATTAACTCTGATTTCTCTCCACAGATACTGCCAGGCCAGCTGAGCGTTTCCAGCAATTTCTGTTTTTGTTTCTGATTTACAGCATCCGCAGTTCTTTCGTTTTTTTATTAAGCTCCTGGGGACGTGGGTTCAAATCCCATCACTGAAGATGGGGGCATTTGAATCCAATAAAAAACTGGAATTAAAATTCTAACATTGACTGTAAATCCATTGTTGATTGTTGGGGGACAAAAATACATTTGGTTCACTGATGGCCTTTAGGGAAGGAAACTGCCATCCTTACCATGTTTGTCTACATATGACTCCAGGGTCTATAGTAATGTGGTTGACTCTTAACTGCCCTCTAGGAATGAGCAATAAATGCTGCCTATGCAGTAATGCCCTCATCCTGTGAATGAATTTTTAAAAATGTAGTTTGTTGCATGGTAGCCACTAGGGACAATGTTAAAGAGACTATGGGATAGATCCAATGGATTTTACTCCTTCACAGTCTTAAGTTGTCCTACCATCAACACTGTGACAATACCATAATGGATAGCACTTTCAGACGCTTACACCAATACAAAACACATCCTCAACATTTATTTCCCATTAGATGTATTTCTAAATTGATATATGTAACCATTTTTGCACCCACCCTTCCAATTAACCTCGGGATTATGAAATCTTCTATTGGTTGTCCTTTCTAAATTAACCTGGTTGTGTCCAACTGAGGCCAGAGGAGAATGAAGAAGGGGAACCAGTTCATCCGCCTCACTCAGGAATTTAACAATGTGGGGTGTCCTGTCAGGGGCTGTAATAACTTGAAGAACCTTTCCCCAGGGCCTTGGTGTAATTATCGGGACTGGAACTTAAATTGTTTTGTGGCACTT
The DNA here is from genome assembly GCF_021869965.1 of Rhincodon typus. NCBI lineage: Eukaryota > Metazoa > Chordata > Chondrichthyes > Orectolobiformes > Rhincodontidae > Rhincodon > Rhincodon typus. Next base: position 109,282,358 of record NC_063336.1, read on the forward strand.
GATTTCTCCTAAAGCAGCAATGCATCTAGTGCCAGCTCACTAAATCAATGAAGCTTCATATGAACAGTTAATTTTAAAACCCTTGAAGTGCTTTTTAAAATTTTTACAACCTGTAAAATTGTGCAATTTTAATATTTTTCCTTTGCCTTTCAGGATTTAACTCCACTCACAGCTCCTCTGGTATCCATTCACTGTCTATTTGATCACCATATCGGAACCATTCCTACTGGTAACAGGCATTTGACATAACTTCCTTGGTGCAATGATGTTATGGTGTATTTTGTTCTTTTTTTAAAAAAAGAAATATTGAGACAGAGGTGATGATCGGTCTACTCAGAGCCAATAAAGTAAATAGTTTGTAAGGCCTCAGGTAATTTTTAAGATTGAACAATAGAAGCAGCCTGAATGTGTGGGGTCAAGCTCCCACAGAACAGGATTTTTTAATTTTCATTTTTCAGTCGCAGTTGCTGGGGTCTTGAAGCTGGGTTTGGAAGCTGCAGTACATCCCTCCCTGCTACTCTCTCTCTGAGTTTTCTCTTGATGTTTTTCCTCCTGGACTGGAGAACTGCATGTGAGACAAACTATTTTACTGAACTTACCTTTGCCAAGGGTGTGTTTATGGGATGTTGCTATCTTGGATCAGTTACTGTTTAGTAGTTACGTATTCTATTATTCTGTTAAGTTTTCCAATAGAGTTAAGTGATTCTAATTTCTTCATTCTTCTGTTGTATTTTAACTATAGTGCATAAGTAAAGTATGGTTTGCTTCAAGACTGGTAATTTGATCAATCAAATTGCATCTGGAATGCAACATCTGGCACTTACCTTTAAAAGAAAAAAAAGTTAAGATCTAGGCTATCTTCTTCACGTATTTTGAGGAGGTTTGGTCTGGTCTGTAACTTTGGAATGACAAATACTTTAGTTGCAGGGAGTACTATACACTCTTCTGTTGCCATGCTTCTCCCACCAAATCAGAAATGCTCTCGCCATTGATTGTAGATTTAGCTTTGTTGAATCTTACCACGATGTTCTCTTCTGCAGGATTCATAAATGTTGAGTGTTCCTTGTTGCTAACTGTCTGCACAATTATCAAGTTTAAAGCTGCATGTGAAGAAATCTCCTGAGGTCCACTGCCACGAATGCAGCTAAATGGAACCTGCATCATTAGCTTTCATGCTTTATGCTCAATCAGTACTGTTGCTCGAGATCCTAGTATTGTTGCTCACCAAGAGGCCGATTTACTGCCACCAACTCCTATAGCATACGGACTCACAGGGCTCACTTGGTCAGAGAATAGAATCCTCATAGAATCTCTACAGTGTGGAAACAGGCCCTTCAGCCCAAAAAGTCCACATGACGCACTGAGCATCCCACCCAGTCCCATCCCCCTGTAAACCCACCTAACCTACACATCCCTGAACACTATGGGCAATTCACCTAGCCTACACATCTTAGGACTGTGGGAGGAAACCTGAGCACCCAGAGGAAACCCACACAGACACGGGGAGAATGTGCAAACTCCACACAGACAGTCACCCGAGGGTGGAATCAAACGTGGGTCCCTGGCACTGTGAGGCAGCAGTGCTAACCACTGAGCCACCGTGCCATCCACCTGTGTGGTGTGTTAGACAAAAACCATTTGCTTGTCCATCAAGAACAGTTCCTTGTCTGAAACAAGATGTAGTTTATTGCATGTTAGCTGTCAGGTGCAAGCTACGCTGCTCTGTTAGGCATTGTTACAGAGACTACAAGGAAAACGCTTGAGGTGTAACTCCTAAGACCAAAAGCCTGTATGGCATCATCATAGTGGGTTGTACTTAATGCAATCCTCAGCATTAACTCCTTCAGTCTCTTACAATCTATAAAACAATAAATAAAATAACTGGAAGAGTTTTCTTGCTTTCGCTTATCTGTGCTTTCACATTCAGTTAATCATATATAATCATATTCCTTATTGCTTTCCTACACAAACCTTTCAGTAGCTTCCCTTCAGTGTGTACATTAGTTCCATGATTAACTTCCCAAAATGTATTAATCCATAATGTATTGTATCTCTGCTCATTACACCTCATGATTTATGCCTTGCTGAAATATTTAACAGTGCTGTTCCCTGTTTGCCAAATCACCTCCTTTTGCAGTCTCAGTAAGTGATCTCCACATTCCCAATCATATATATCAAGAAAAAACTGTGCCCAATACTGACTCCTAAGTAGCACTAGCAATCTTTGTCCAACCAGAGCAATACTCTCTTCCCTGAATTAACAGTCTCTTCTGATCATCTGCTGTAATGAAAACTGAAACTCTCAGGTATTATAGAAACTATTGATTGGTTACAGCACAGAAGCAGACGATTCTGCTTGAAAAGCCTATGGTGGCTCTTTGCACAATCAGTTTGGCTACTCCCGCTCTCCAACCTTTTCTCCATGAATCTGTAATTCTTTATCCTTCAAGTGCTGTTCTAATTCTCAGTTCATATCAGTTCCTTGCCCTGCTTCACTTTGTGAAATTAAATCAATCAACACTTCTTTCATTGAGCTGAGGAATGGGCACATTGTCCTCCATGGACAGCATTCTGATATGTGTCATCATTATACAATACTCTCTGCAGGGAGAGAGAATGTCAATCATTCAAAATATTAATTTTAATGCTTCATTCTTTTTACAAACATACCCACTGTGGTCAGGTGTGAAAAATTCAGGAAAAATAGGTTCATACTTAAAAGAGCTTTACTGACCATCTCTTAAAATTCTGTGTGATTTCCTGATGTGTGTCTACAACAGGCACATTTCTCCATTGAGAGTGTTAGTTTATAAAATCAAACCTTAAATACTGAATAAAGACAAAGAACAAAACTGAGGTCTATACAACATATATATGAATATATATATATATATATATATTCACACTGGACTGTAATGGTACAGAAAATGCCTTTCACCACATTGTGTCTGATTCTTGATCCCTTTTTAAGTGTAGGAACAATTTCTCCCTCTCTACGCTGTCCAGATCTCTTGAGCTTTTGGAAATCCCTCAGCTATCTTCTCTCTGAGGAAAATAGTCCCAACATGTCCAATCTATCCTTAGTCCTTCCATCACCAAGTGTGTCAATCCTGGAACCACCCACATATAACCTCTTTCCTACTCTGTCTAATGCATTCACATCCTTCTTGAAATGTGGCACCCAGAGCTGTAAATATTCCAGCTGACGTCTAACCAGTGTCCTGCATAAGTGTGGATTTGATTTGATTTATTATTGTCGCATGTACCTAAGTACTGTGAAAAGTTTTGTTTTGCATGCCATACAGGCAGACCATAACATACAAAGATCATACGGTGACTGAACAGAGCAAGGAATGCAAAGTTACAGCTGCAAAGAAGGCGTACAAAAAGCAAGATCAACATAAGATTTGAAATTAGAGAGGTCCATTCAGAAGTCTAGTAACTGTGGGGAAGAAGCTGTTCTTGAACCTGTTGATACATGTGTTTTAGTTTCCGTACCTTCTGTCCGATGGAAGAGATTGGGAAAGATTATAACTGGAGTAGCAGGGGTCTTTGATGATGTTGGCTGCCTTTCCACAGCAATGCGAAGTGTAGATGGAGTCAATGGATGGAAGGTTGGCTTGCGTGATGATCTGGACTGTAGTCACATAGTTCGGCATAATCTCTCTGCTCTCGCACCCTTTTCCCATCTTAATGAAGTGTGGAATACTGTATTTTTTAAACAGCTCTATCTACCTACCTGTTGTGTCATGCGACATATGCACATATACACTGTCCTCTCTCTGTTTCCACATATCCTTTAGAATAGTGGACTTTGGTTTATTCCTTCTTTCTGTGTTCTTTATACAAAAGTTTATCACCTCGCAGTTCTCTGCAGTGAGCTTTATTTGCCACTTATCCATTCAATTCACCAACTTTTCAATGTGTTTTTAAAGGTCTACACTGACGTCCTCACAATTTACAATTCTTTCACATTTTGTGTCACCCACTAATTTTGAAATTGACCCCTGTGCACCAATATCTAGATCATTTACATGTATCAGGAAAAGGAAAGGTCCCTATACTGACCTAAAAGCAATAGACTGCAGATGCTAGAAATCTAAATTAAGTCAGAAATTGCAGGAGAAATACAGCAGGCATGGCAACTGGAGAGGAGAAACACAGTTATTATTTGGAGTCCAGTATGGCTCTTCAGGCCAACACTGTATCTATACTGCTACTGGCCCTTTTAATTCATGATCCAATATTTGCCTCACAAGTCTGCCATGTGGCCATTGTATTGGATGCCTTTGTAAGTTAATGCACTTCATAATCAATTGTCTTGCCCTCATCCACCCTCATTATTACCTCTTCAAAAAAGTTCCAGCAAGTTATTTGAAAACTATTTTCCCTTATCAAACCCATGCTATGTTAAATATTTTAATTATTTCCTTCAGTTTCTTCAAATTACTACATTAACCAGCTTTCCCTTCATCTTTATTTACAATGGGTGCTATTATGTACCAGCCCTTTCTGGGGCAAACCTATTAAGCACGCTCACACTAATCAGGGAAAAGATGTCTCACTACCTTGGGTTCACGTACAATATCAAAGGTGGTCACATCCCCATGGATATCATACAGGCAGAGACTCTTGTGTTAAGAGACCATTAGGGTGCCAAAGCTCTGATTCAAGGATGCTTTCCAAAAGTGACATGAAAGCCCACAATCATGACAGATGGGAAACTCTGGCTGATTTTCCATGCAAATGGTGATGGCAGCTCTAGGGCAAGAGTTTGCCACAACCATACCATATGGTTTGAAAATCTCCACAGGAGGCACCAGCTATGCAAACAAAATGTTAACAGAGATCACTGTGCACCAGCAAGGGATATCTACCTGTACTATACTTGTGGCTTTCCAGAAATGGTTAATTCAGTCATCAAAAGGAACACAGTAGTTGATCTCAGCAATGCTCGGAGGCTGCACTTCCATCATCTCTCACAGACAGAAAAACATCAATCACTCAAAAGGGTCCATTAATGACTTTCATGAACTGTGATTGGCTCACACATACAAAATATTGTATGCAAAGAAGGAACCATATATTTTCTATCCTTTGTTCCCAACAGTGCATAGTTAGCCAACTCAGAATCGGTCCCTGACATGAGGAGCCGTTAAACCTCCAGGTTATATCTGTCAGCCAGGGCTTTCCTGGTTAATTTGCCCAGGTTAACAACCATAATCAAGGAGCTGATAGGCAACAAGATCTAGCTGGTTCCAATCACTACACACCTCACTTAGACCTATTGTAGACTAATTAATAGAGAATGTTCACTACGATTAGTCAATATTTTCACTATCATTACATCTTGGAATTTTCCCATCTAGCAATTCTTATGTTCCAAAATCTGTGCCAAGTGTCAGAATCCTTGTTGATTTTTCACTATTTTTAAGTTTATTCAGTTATCAATTTTGGTTTGAAGCTGTGAACTGCGAATTGTGAGCTGAACATGACCTTTGGACTTTGGAAAACAACTTGTGATTCAAGGAAAAGATCATGCCAAACTAGCTTCTGTTTATTTGTCAATTGCAAGCTATTTAATCAAGAATTTATTCTTGATTAAATGTGTTCCAATAGACACAGGAAGCCCAGGAGGAGCATTGTGTTTAAATAGATTGCAGGATGGGACCAGTACCTGGGAATTGGATCCAGAAAGTCTGGGAACAAGCATACATTCAAGTAGATGGCAGATGTTGAATGGCCTTTGAGGCCTCAGGAGAAGATGATCAGGACAGGATGAGAATGGGGGTTTCTTTTGAACTGTGTATTCTGGGAGAAGGATTTTGACTGTTGATGAAGCCTATTCTCTCATACAGGGGGCTTTTAGAAACGCAGAGAGTAGAAAGCTGAGTTAGAAGTATTGCTGCTTTTATGTAAAAGAACTGAGAAGGTGTCCCTGATTGGTGGTTCCAAAAATAAGCAAGCAAGAGTTGAGCAAGCAAACAAGCAACTGTGAAACAACGGACCATGAAAACCATTTAAGTTATAACATCATAAGACCATAAGACATAGGAGCAGAAATAAGGCCATTCAGCCCATTGAGTCTACTCCATCATTCAATCATGGTTGATAAACTTTTTAACCCCATTCTCCTGCTTTCTCCCCGTAACCTTTGATCCCCTTGACAATCAAGAACCTATCTATCTCTGTATTAAATATACTCAATGATCTGGCCTCCACAGCCCTCTGTGGCAGTGAATTCCATAGATTCACCATGCTCCGGCTGAAGAAGTTTATTCTCATCTCCATTCTAAAAGGTCTTCCCTTCACTCTAACACTGTGCCCTCGGGTTCTAGTCTCTTCTACTAATGGAAACAATGTCCACTCTGTCCAGGCCATTCAGTATTCTGTAAGTTTCAACTAGATTCCCCCTTATCCTTCTAAACCCCATCGACTATAGACCTATAGTCCTCAAACATTCCTCATATGTTAAGCCTTTCATTCCTGGGATAAGTTTCTTGAACCTCCTCTGGACCTGTTCCAGGGCCAGTACATCCTTCCTGAGGTATGAGGCACAAAATTGCTCACAATACTCTAAATGTGGTCTGATCAGAGCTTTATAAAGCCTCAGAAATACATCCCTGCTTTTATATTCTATTCCTCTCAAGATAAATGCCTTCCTAACTATCGACTCAACATGCAGTTTACCTGAAGAGAAACATGGATTTGGACTCCCAATTTGCACTTCAGATTTCTGAATTTCCTCCCTTTTTTAGAAAATAGTCCATGTCTCTGTTCTTCCTACCAAAGTTCATGACCTCACACCTTCCCACATTGTATTCCATCTGCAACTTCTTTGCCCACTCTCCTAACCTGTCTAAACCTTTCTCAGCCTCCCAGCCTCTTCAACACTGCCTGTCCCTCTACCTATCTTTATATCATCTGCAAACTTAGCCAGAATGCCCTTAGTTCCTTCATCTAGATCATTAATGTATAAAGTGAAAAGTTGTGGTCCCAACATGCACTTATGGAACACCACTTGTCACCAGCTGCCATCCTGAGAAAGACCCTTTTAACCCCACTCTCTGCTTTCTGCCAGATAGCCAATCTTCTATGCATGCTAGCACCTTGCCTCTAACGTCATGGGCCCTTATCTTACTCAGCAGTCTCCTGTGCGGCACCTTGTCAAAGGCCTTCTTGAAGCCCAAGTAGATAACTTCCATTTGCTCTCCTTGGTCTACCTTCTCGTTACTTCCTCAAAGAATTCTAACAGATTTGTCAGGCATGACTTCCCCTTGATGAAACCATGCTGACTTTGCCCTATTTTACTATGCACTTCCAGGTATCCAGAAATCTCATCCTTCACAATGAACTCCAAAATCTTACCAACAACTGAAGTCAGGCTAATCAGTCAATAATTTCCTATCTTTTGCCTTACCCACTTCTTAAACAGGGGTGTCATGTTGGCGATTTTCCAGTCCTCTGGGACCCTCCCTGACTCCAGTGATTCCTGAAAGATCGCCACTAACACCTCCACTATCTCTTCAGCTATCTCCTTTAGAACTCTGGGGTGTAGCCCATCTGGTCCTGGTAATTTATCCACCTTCAGACCGTTCAGTTTTTCCAGCACCTTAGCTTTGGTGATGGTTACCATACTCACCTCTGCCCACGACTCCCACTGGCTTTCTTGAATTTTTGGGATGTTATTCATGTCTTCCAAAGTGAAGTCTGACACAAAGTATTTCTTCAGTTTCTCAGCCATTTCTTTGTTCCCCATTACTACTTCTCAACATCATTTTCCAGTGGTCCAATGTCACTGTTTTGCCCTTTATATATCTATAGAAACTCTTGCAATCTTTTTTATATTACTGGCTAACTTACCCTCATATTTAATCTTCTCCTTCCTTATTTATTTTGTTCGTTGTCTTCTGTTCATTTTTGTAGGCATCGCAATCCTCTGGTTTCCCACTGCCCTTCTCCACATTAAATGCTTTCTCTTTTGTTTTTATGCTATCCCTGTCTTCCCTTGTCAGCCATGGTTGCCTCATCCTCCCTTTAGCATGTTTCTTTTTCCTAGGGTTGAAATTTTGCTGTGTCTCCCAAATTACTCCCATAAACTACAGCCATTGTTGTTCTACTGTCTTTCCTGCTGTCCCAGTCAATTCTAGTCAGCTCTTCCCTCATGCCTCTTTTGTTGCCTTTATTTAACTGTAATACTATTACATCTGATTCCAACTTTGCCCTCTCAAACTGCAGAGTAAATTCTGTCGTATTATGGCCACAGCCTCCTAAAGTTATCTGGCCAGTTTTGCCATTTTCTTTAATTTATCCCTTAGCTGTGTTTGGTTGTCTGTCAGTCTTCTTTATGAATGGGGACTGAAAACAAATGTTTCAGGTTTAAAGAACAGATGCTAATTAGATTACCTCTTTGTTTAATTTTTCTCTGCTAAAGCTATTGTTTATTTAATAGACTAAGTCTTTTATTTAAGATACAAACCTGGTGTGTGGAATTAATTGATCGCAAAGTGTGGGATTGGTTTTTCAAAAGTCTGGTTAGGAACCATGGGAGTAATTATTAAAAGTCTTCAAAGGTTTTAATTTTACTGTCCTGCAAATACAGAGATAGAAAGACTGATTTTGTTCAGCTGTCTGTCTCCATGTCATAACAAGAGTCTGTTTGCAACAGAGACGGAATGTACTCTTGGCCTAATTTCTAGGGGCAGCTCTCCAAAAGCCTGCCAATGGCACTGAAACCAATAGATAGAAAATGGTCACTACTATCTTTTGGATTTGGCGCTTGACTGATAATCTGCTATTCCTGAAAATCAATGAGCTCTGCAGCTTTCCTGAAAGACTCCAAAAGGATTTGGCATTGCAGAGGGCAGTGATCTACTGAGGTTGAAATTTAAAAATCACAGTAGTGGGAAGAGAAAACAGATGGGTACTGAAATAACTCCACAGAGGCTGGTATCCTGTCACCAAGTCACCCTTTATTTATACATGGGGATTGCTTGACATTGATCTAGCTCCCTCAGAGCCAGCTCTCAGAGTGAACAGGATGTCTGACACTCCTCATCTTTTTCTCGTTGTTGACATTTTTTTAATCTACCTCTTCAGAGCTGCGCTTTACACACCTCGGGAGCAGTTGGGACTTGAACCCAGGCCAGTTTAGATGTAGGGATATTACCACTGCAACACAAGAGGGCCGGATACTCCTGTTTATATCTGTCAGCCAAGGCTCCAAGATTGGAACAGATTAACAGCCCCAATCAGGGAACTCATATTCTATAATATCCATCTGAATGGCCTTGTTACAATCACTACATGTACCTTTACATAACTAATGTTTTACCAGATTTGGGATATTGTCATTCGGACATTATGAGTACATTTTAATTTTTTGAACAGTTGTGATTGGGGACCCCTACATGCTGTGGAGATAAGCTGTGGACATTTCACTTTAAAGCATGTATACAGGTGCTCAGACCAAAATCAGTCTGATTGCTAGGCTTGGCTTCTAACCAGGTCCACAGGCTGCATAGGAATCCAGTGTGTCTTCTGGCCATTCAACACAGCCATTAATATTTGACACTTTATGAAAGAGTAGCTTTCAGAAGATGCAATTTACAAGGATAACCATTGGATTGAGTTGATCCAATGTCTCAATGAGGTTAGTGGATGATTAACCTTGAGATGAGCACTCTCTGAGTTTGGAGGATTTTGGGGCAGGAGTCCAATTCCAGTGGCATCAGTGGTCCAGGTGCAAAGATGAGATGGAGATGGAGACTATGGCGGCTTCAGTCTGGGAAGAGGGCGGGAGGCATTTCCAGGGTCAGTACAATTTGTTCCTAGTTGATGTGTTTCAGAGATTGAAGGCCTGTGGGACAACAGGATGAGCTGGAGAAGGTCAGAGGTTTCAAGAGGAGGTTGGAAGGTCCCAGTCAGGAGACCAGAGGCCTCAGAGGCATCGGTTCGGTGGGTGGGAGGGTAAGGAATGGAGATCATAGGCTTTTGGGAATGGGAATTGGGGGCTTGAAGGGAGACCTGGGGGTGATTTGAAGAATTGCAGAAGTTTGTTGAGGCAGAAATGTTGGATTAATGAGTGGGAATTTTACTTCCTATGTCATCCTAACCTTCCTTTCGCTACTGTAATTCCCATAGCCCAGGAAATCCAGGTATTTCAAGTTCATTTAGTAAGATTGGATAAAAATAATGCTTTATCATGATAATTCAATTGTAACTTTCCTCCTGCAAACGGATTAGCTTAAAACAATATGTCAGAAGTGGGTTTGGGCTCAGCATTTAGATATTTAATACTTCAACCTACCACCTGACTCAATTCATTGGGAGGTCAATCTTTTCCTTTAACCGAGACAGGAGAAGGAATATGTCCTTCTGCATAGTCATTTCTCATATTTGTTATCCTCAAAGAAAGACAAAGCTCTAAATTGGCTGTAATTTGTCTTTTAATCGTATTCTGTCTTTGTTTTTTTGGCGCAATTTGAATGGTTCCCTTGGTCCGTCATGCTATGATTTTTCCGGTGTGATCCCTAGTCATTAGTGCAGGAGTTAATGTTTGACCCTTGAAAATAGCTTTTCGAAGATGCAATTAACAATAACAGTACCTCATGTTGCTCAAGCAATTGCCTTTGAAAGAGCATTGACGTTTTTTTGTGTGTGGGCTGTAATTTCGATAAATTTACTATGCAATGCAAAATGAAATATTATGTGGAATTCTTACCTCACGTGGATTTACCATTCATTTATTTTTTTTGCGGGAGATTAATTGTGGGCTGTAATGACAGTCTCAAAAATCCCTCGGACTCAAAGTAGGCCTGACTGATAACAGTTCTTAAGCTGCTAGAAGAATGTTTAACAGTTGCTTAAATTAATGTATGCAGCAGAGAGAGGTGCCAGTCTTCAGCTCACTGCCCACCAGATACCATTATATGCAAAGATGTTAGGTCACCAGAAAATTGGCTAAAGTTGGAATAGCTTAAGTAGCTTATTTCTAGTTACAGAGATGACATTTTGCAAGCCTTCTTTTTACAAACGAGCTGGGTTTTAACATTTTGAGTTTATCCCTTTTGGTTTCGGTGTCTGGGATCAGTAGGAGTTTAGTTTAGCTCAGTTGGCTGGATGGTTGGTTTACAATGCAAAATAATGCCAACAAACATTGGTTCAATTTCTGACTTGGCTGAGGTTAGCACAAAGGATTCTCCTTCTCAACCTGACCACTTAGGGACGGTGACCTCAGGTTAAACTACCCTAGTCACTTCTCTCTAATGAGAAAGTAGGGCTATGGTCTTTAGCTGACCTTTTCATTTGGTTATGTACATTTGTTGCTCTGGTTAGGCTTTATACCACTACTCTACTTGCACTCCCTTAATTTTGTTTACCAGTCAATTTGATCAACTTACTTTTTGTTCCTTCCACTCTTGTGGAAAGTCAGCAGAGACACAGTAAAAGGAAAGAAAAATTCAAATCCATTTGCCAAAAAGATCTTTTATAGGCTGCTAACACCAGTGACATATCATTCCTATTATGACTGGTATGCTATTATAATTGGTACGCTTGCCTTTATTGGTCAGTGCATTGAGTATTGGAGTTGAGATGTCATGGCTGTACAGGGCATTGGTTAGGCCATTTTTGGAATACTATGTTCAATTCTGTTCTCCCTTCTATAAACTGGAAACGGTCCAGAAAAGACTAACAAGGATGTTGCCTGGGTTAGAGAGGCTGAATAGGCTGGGGCTATATTCCCTGGAGGGTTGGAGACTGAAAAGTAACCTTTTAGACGTTTATAAAATCATGAGGTGCATGGATAGGGTGGATAGCCAATGTCTTTCGCCCGAGTAGTGGAGTCCAAAACTAGAGGGCATAGGTTTAAGGTGAGAGGGGAAAGATTTAAAAGGAACTTAAAGGGCAACTTGTTCACACAGAGGGTGGTGTGTGTATGGAATGAGCTGCCAGAGGAAGTGGTGGAGGCTGGTACAATTACAACATTTAAAAGGTATCTGGATGGGTACATGAATAGAAAGGGTTTAGAGGGATATGGGCCAAATGCTGGCAAATGGGACTACTTTAATTTAGAATATCAGGTCAGCATGGATGGGTTGGACCGAAGCATCTGTTTCCATGCTATACAACTCAATAACCGTATGAACTCTTTGATTTCATATTTAAGAGACTCAATGGACTGAGGTGTTCATCCAACACATACGAGTGGTTACAAAAAGTAAGTTTCAGTTGCATTGAGTTACATGGTAAGGATAAGGAAAGACATAATCTGATCACAAGCAGTGAAGAGGATGTGAGTTGATATGAAAAAAATAAAAAGACACATATAGTTCAGTGAAGTCAGCTGGTACACAGCATAAAGCTAATTTGGTGTTTGCACAGAATAACGTGTGATTCACAGAATCATAGAATCATACATTACAGGAAAGGCCTTTCACTCCATTGAGTCTCTGCCACCAAAAATATCCTACTACTGACACTTGTCTCACTTTCTCACACTCAGCCCATAACTTTGAATGTTATGACACTTCAATTGGTAATCCAAGTACTTTTTAAAGATTGCATGGTTTCCTACCTCAACTACCCTCCCAGACAGTGCATTCCAGACCCCCAGCACACATTGGGTGAAAATGCTTTTCCTTAAATCCTCTCTAAAACTCTTGCCTTTCACTTTAAAATTATGCTCCCCTGTTATTGACCTTTTGAGTAACGGGAACAGCCGCTTTCAACCACCCTGTCCATGCCCCTCATAACCTTTTGCACCTCTATCAGGTTCCACCTTCAACCTTCTCAGCTCCAAAGAAAACAACCCAAGCTTCTCCAGTCTCTTTTCATGGCTAAAATGTTCTATCCCAGGCAACAAGCTGGTGAATCTCCTCTGCACTCCCCTCCAGTGCAATTACATCCTTGATATAGTGTGTTGACAAGAACTGCACACAGTACTGTGTGTGGCCTAACCAAAGGTACAGCTCCAACATGACCACTTTGTTCTTATAATCTATGCCATGACTGATCAAGCAAGTGTGCCATATGCCTTCTTAACTACTTAAATAACCTGCTATGTTACCTTCAGAGATCTGTGGACTAGCAGCCCAAGATCCCTGTGTTTGTCTGAGCTTCCTAGTGTCCTACTATTTATTAAGTATTCCCTTGTCTTGGCCCTTCTGCCAAAGTGCATCACTTCACACCTATCAGGCTAAATTGCCATTGACCTGTCCATCTGACCAATCCGTTTATATCCTCCTGAAACCTAACATCTTCATCTTCATTCTCAACCACCCAACCAATCTTTGTATCATCCATAAACTTCCTTAACATCCTCCCCAACATTCTCATATACATCATTGATGAATAGCATAAACAATAAGGATCCAGCACTGATCCCTGTCGTATGTCACTGCATATGGGGCTCCAGTCACACAAACACCCTTCTACCACCAACCTCTGTCTCCTGTCACTGAACCAACTTTGGACGCAACTTTCCAAGTTACTCTGGTTATCACGAGCTGTTGCCTTTGTCAGTTTCTCATGTGGGGCCTTGTCAAAGACCTTGCTGAAATCCATAAAAACTACATCAACAACCCTACCTTCATGCAAACACTTAGTCACCTTCCTAAAAAATTCCATCAGATTTATTAGGTATGACCTCCCTCTGACAAAGCCATGCTGATTATCCCTGATCCAACCTTGTTTCTCTAGCTGGAGACTAATTTTCTCCTTTATGATTTCTCCAATAGTTTCCCTACCACTGATGTTAGGCTAACTGTTCAATAGTCCTGCAGTCTATCTCTACCAGGCTTCTTGAAAAGCCCAACCACATTAGCTGTCCTCCAGTTCTCTGTACCTCCCCTGTGGCCAGACAACATTTAAAAATTTGGTCAGGGACCCTGTAATTTACTCTCTCACCTCCCACAACACTCTGAGATACAACTCATCCAGACCTGGGAACATGTCTCTTTTTAAATCCGCCAAAGCTGCCAATCCTTCATTGCTTCTTATGTCAATCTGCCCAAGAACATCACAGTTCATCTTCTCGAATTCTAAACTTGCATCATCCTTCTCCCAAGTATAGACAAATGTGAAGTATTCATTTAACACGCCGCCAATGTCTTCTCGCATCAAGCACGGATTGCGCCATTGGTCTCTGATAGACCTTATTCGTTCCCTGGTTGTTCTCTTCCCCTTAACATACTTGTAGAGTATCTTGGGATTCTCTCTAATCTTGTCTGTGAGTGATATTTCATGCCCCATCTTTGCTCTAATTACTTTCTTGTGTTGCCCGCTGCATTCTTGTAGGGCTTCTGCCGTTTTTCTCCCTTTGTGTCTGTTATTTTCATCCTTTTTCCTTTCTATCCAATTCTCAATATTCCTGGACTTTTGGGACCTCTGAGCTTGTTGATCCTTCAGGGGACATGTTGGACCTGTGCTCTCCACAGTACCTTTTTGAAGAACTCTCACTGTTCTGTTGTAGATTCAGGTTGCTGTTCGCAGTCTATTTTGGCCAGATCGTGCCTTATTTTAATAAAATCTGCCCAACCCCGTGCAAAACTCTTTTCCACAGACTACCTTTCACATTTTCCATAACAAACTTAAAGAGTATAATGTGTTGTGGTTGCTATCAATAAAAATCTCCCATGTCACTTCGAAAACTTGTCTGGCTTCATTTCCCAGAATTAGTTCCAACACTGCACTGTACCTTGTAGGACCATCTACATGTTGAGAGAGAAAGCTCCCTATTATACACTTCAATAAATGTGCCCCTCTAAACCCTTTATACTATGATTATCTCAATTAATATTTGGGAGTTGAAATCTGCTTATATAATTACCCTATCATTATTTGTATTCACCTTAGAGAATTGACTATGTATCTGCTTCTCACTTGCCTGCTGTTTGGGAGCCTACAGCACACAACTATCAGTGTGACTGCCATCTTTTTATTCCTAAGTTCTACACAAAAAGCCTCATTCGATGACTCTTCCAAGATGTGATCCCTCCTACTACAGTTACTGATTCCCTAACTAATAATGCAACACCACCTCCACTTTTGCACCTGCCCCTGTCCTACCTGAAGATCCAATATCCCAGAATGTTAAGTCTTGTCCCTCCCTCAACCACGTCTCTGTGATGGTAGCAACATTGTAGTTCCATGTGTCAATCCATTTCCATATCCATATCCATCTTGTCTTATCTCCTGGCATTAAAGTAGCAGCCATCCAGCCTCACTCCCATGAGACTCGATATGGCTGCACTCATTCTTCCTTGGTTCTTTTTTAAATAATATCATGTTGTTCTTGAATTAACGCACTGTGTCCCCTGTCCCTGCTGCACTAGTTTAAACTCCTCCCAACAACACTAGCAAACCCACAGGATATTAGTCCCATTCAGGTTCAGGTGCAGACTGTCCCACTTGTAGAGGTCCCATTATAGTAATTGTAATGTGGGCTGTTAACCTGGTCCAATCAGGAAGCCCTGGCTGACAGGTAAGTACAGGAGTGTCAGACATCCTGTTCAATCTGAGAGCTGGCTCAGAGGGAGCTGGATCGGTGTCAAAGACTCTCCATGTGTAAATAAAGGGTGACTTGGTGATGGGGTACTGGCCTGTGTGAAGTTATTTCTCCCACCTTTGCCAGGAACAGTCCCAGGGATTCAGGAATTGAAAGTCCTCCCTCATGCACCAACTCTGGAGCCACGCATTCATCTGGCCTAATCTCCTATTTCAGTGCTCACCGACATGTGACACTCGAGTAATCCTGAGATTGTAACCTTCGAGGTCTTGCTTCTTAATCTACCGCCAAGTTCCCTGAACTCTTGATGCAAGACCTAATTCTCATTCTATTTATGTCATTGGTACCAATGTGTACCATGACCTCTGTCTGATCACCCTACCCCTTCAAGATGCCCTGCAGCTGCTCAGTGACATCCCTGGCCCTGGCACTAGGATGGCAACACACCATCCTGACCTCAGTGGCGGTAGAAACTGCTGCATGTTCCCGTAAATAATGAATCTCCTTTCATCATCTTCCTTCTTTGCAACCCCCACCCCCCCACCCTCCAATTCCTGTACAGACACGTCATTTGTAGTGCCAGAAGCCTGGCTCTGACCATAGTCTTTTGAGGTACTGGAGATCACCGCCCTCCTTCACTTGCAGGTTGGAAAACCAATTGGTGAATGGGACCACAGTTTTAATGTTCACCGCTCCATACACCTCCCCTCCAGGCTCAGCCACTGTCCCAGCTGCCTGGTAAGCAGGCCCAAAATCCCTGGCTGTAAATCTTTATACTCACTGCTTCGTGCACCTCCCCAACAGTCTCCGACACTGTCCAGTATATTCAGAACCAGGTATATGAAGCGAATGTATCAGGAAACATTCTAGGGGCAACGTATGGGTGGAGGAGCCAGTGGACATTATCAGCAATGGAAGTCTGGAGGTCTGCTAAAGGTGCACAGAGATTTCAGGTGTGCACACCAACAAATGTGGTGAACCAGTTGAGAACCAAAGAGCTGTAGGACCAGGAACTGAATCCCCAAGAAAAGAATTGCCTGCAGACCATTCACTAATAACCAGCTCTTTATCATTCGTAACCTTATTGTTGATCATTGTATTGACAGCCTAACTAAACTGTAACTCATGGGTGGCAACAAATTGCTGCCTCTCTATCCAGTTATGCTTTCTATTACCTGCCCCACACAAACTGCTGTGGCATTGGTACGGTCTTTATCAGAAAGACATATATTGGTCTCCCTGCCTAATGCATGAGAACATATGAATATGAGTAATAGGATTGTGAACAGATTATGGCCTCTTAAATCTGCTCCAACAATTACTAAAATCTGATAATGTACTGGATTCCATAGTTTTACCCTACCTTCATTTCCCTTGGTTCTTTTGGTATCAAAACATCTATTGATCACTGCCCATGTATATGTTCAATGACTGAGCATCCACAGCTGCCTGGAGAGGAGAATTCCAAAGATTCACTGATCTTTGAGTGAAGAAATTTCTCCTCATCTCAGTCCTAAATGTTGGCCATGTATTCTGAATCTGTAACCCTCAGTTCGAGGCTAACACTAAAGCAGGATCTCCAGACAGTGGCAAACATCTTACCAGCAACAATTTTTCCAAACCTCTTAAGAATTTTTTATGAATGATCCTCTGGGCCCCTTTCTTTCTTTACACTTTCACTGTACTCTAAACACTTAACCTGTCTCTTAACACGTTTGTTGTTTGGTGCCTTTACAAAGCTTCATTCAGTTTTCTCTTCAAGACATACATATCAGTTGCCTTTACGGTAAGTAAGCTCCTCATTCTCAATAATGCCAGTCCCTACCTCGGCTTCCTTTCTCTTGCTACTCTGAATTTGAATTCACCATCTACCTCATACCTTCACCAGTATAAATGATCCTACTCATATTCACGACCAACAGTTCTGCCTTACCATCTCCTGTGACCTCTTTATTGTTGCAGTATCGATCACTGTCAAGGCCACTGCCAAGGAATTCCCTGTATCCATCATGACTCACATCCTCCTTCCTGTTCTGTAGCTGCCCGATTAATCCCGGGTAATGTCTGGGGAAGCAGCTATTTTATTCCAAAACAAATGAAATGAGCTCAAAGTCTCCAAAGTCTTACTCATTGAGATCACCTAATTCTGCAGAGGAATCAATCTTTTTTCTATATGTGGCTAAAGAAGAGCGAAAAAAACTCATTTTCCCATTAAGCACACACGTTTCTGTGAGGCTTTTTTAAAAATATTTCATAACAACCTTTAGTCACAACTTGAACCAACTTAATTTGATTCATTCCATGCTCCATTGAATCTCTGTGAGGTCACAAATTCACGTCGGTTCATGGACACTTATGTAGCTGTAATAAGAAACTACTGCAACTGGGAGGGATTCATGTTCTCTCATGATGATTCTGCTGCTGCTGTAATTAAAGTATCTCCCTTGCAATCTCAAAACAGCTTGTGAGAAGCCGAGTGGGAAGCTCCACATCTAGCACAGTGGCAGCTGGCAATGTTACTACGTTCTATTTTCAGCCCTTGTATATCACCTGCCAGTTTTAGACTCCCTCAGAGATGCCTTTGCAAGAAAGCAATTCTGCTGATGATGGGGGCTAAATTTGACAGCCCCTGAAAAGGAGCATTTGGATTGCGAATCGGTGTTAATGGGCAAGAGAGTGGTGCTTGCCATCCGTTTATTTGCATTCTGACTGGAATGTGAGAACTCATGCTCCAATGTTCTCTGACTCTGCACTGGATGCACGAGGCCATCTATCCACAGAAGTTCAGAGGACATTCAAGAGAAATGATGTGAAGGTGATGGGAGCAGAAAGCCCTCGAGGTCAATGCCAGCTGTCAAGTCCTGAAGGCATGGATGGAGTTCTGCAAAGATGTTCAACAAATCTCTCACAAGTTTACAAGGTCATGGAACTTGTGTTCAAAAGCCTTTCCCTTCACCAGCATCAGTCACCCATCTCTCACACACAGCCTGATTTACCACTTACCCATGAATGCGCTAAAAAAAGAAAAAACTTGTTTATGTATAACTTTTAATCTCATGCAACGGGCTAAAGCACTTCACAGGAAAGGGTTCGAAAACAATGTATGACATTGAGGCACATAGGGAAATGTTAGGTCAGATAACCTGGGTGGCACCGTGGCTCAGTGGTTAGCACTGTTGCCTCACAATGCCAAGGACCCAGGTTTGATTCCACCCTCAGGCGACTGACTGTGTGGAGTTTGCACATTCTCCTTGTGTCTGCGTGGGTTTCCTCTGGGTGCTCCGGTTTCCTCCCACAGTCCAAAGATGTGCAGGTTAGGTGGATTGGTCATGCTAAATTGCCCGTAGTGTTCAGGGATGCATAGATTAGGTGGGTTATAGGGGGATGGGTATGGGTGGGATGCTCTGAGGGTCAGTGTGGACTTGTTGGACCAAAGGACCTGTTTCCACACTGTAGGGATTCTATGAACCAAAAGTAGGGTCAAATGGATAGGTTTAGAGAGGCTTTTAAAAGAGGAAAGTGAGACAAAGAGGTGGAGAGGGCTAGTGATGGCCTTCCAATGGTGGCACTTGAAAGACATAGCCACCCAATGTTGGAGCGATTCTAATTGGGAATGCACAAGATGCCAAAATTAGAGGAGCACAGATATTGCAGAGTGTCGTGTGAAAGGGAATTACAAAGATAGGGAGTGGAAAGGTTGATTGAAATTTTAAAGTCAGTGCACTGCTTGAGCATGTAGGTCAGCATGCACGCAGGGATAATAGGGGAAAGAGGCTTGCTGCAAGTTAAGAGAGAAGCAACTAAGTTTGAAATCTCCCTGCTGCTGGTAAACCTGCCTTATGGGGATAATCAAATTCTGCCCCAAGGAATTCAGTACATTCTAGTTCAGAGTTTATGGTCACATATTTATTTACAGAATATTCTTCAAAGATAAACAGAATTTTATTTCGACATTCATTACCTTCTGGCAACAGTACTCAGTTTTATTTTCCTCACTGAAGCACTTCAATAAAAGTGATCTGATTTTGCAGATTAATTATGCTGCCTCCATCCCCAGTGACACATTCTTCCTAAAAGTGACTCATATGCTCTCATAACAATATCAGAAGAGTGATCTTTTTAATGCTGGAAAGCCGTCACCATGCAGAAATCTGCCTCTGACATTTATAGTGTTTTCTCCCCTGAACCAAAGCTGGAAGTAATAGTGCAGAAAACTAAAGTAGATATATTAATCAGCAGAGCTTAAAATATCTTACAGCCAGGTTCGGCCCAGAAGAAACAGTAAACAACCTGCAGAAATATTTCAACTGCAGGAATCAAATGCATATTTTTTCCACCGGCATTTAATTTATTCCAAGAAAACAGCAGGGTGATTCTGTGGGTAATTTTGTAAGCTGTGCTCACAGTGCAGATCATTGCAAAGTGAGATCAAGGGCCACAGAACTAGCCCACTATGCTGCATTGTCGCTGTATCAATGACATGTGTTTCTGTTCTGTGGGACTCCAGGCTGAGAATGATCCTCATAAGATCATCATCACCATAAGCAGAAAGCTGTGTTCTACATTTTGCAAATGATGAAACCGTAATGTCAACAGCTACATACAAAATAATTTAAAATGCCAGGTGATGCTGGATTTGTGACTGCACACATTATGCAGCAGTTGTCATATAGAGTGGAGTGAATGCTGTGAATCAAAGGGGCAATAGGGCCTGAATTACAAGCCATTATTTTTAGGGACAGAAAATAACACATCACAGGTTTAATAATTCCCATCCGGCATTTGCAGCGATCAGCAGAATCAATTTGACATTTCTGCAGTTTTTAGAAGTTTTGAGCTGACTGAAGCTTTACCTCCAGCCTTTTAGGTCGATTCCCATTAAACTGCAAACTACCAACTTCATTTCCTGGCCCCATGCAATCGTTTTCTCTCCTCAGGAATAATGCCTTTCCCTTTCAGAGTCTCTGGTATTACACTCCTCCTGAAAATGACACCTTGACTCCCTCTCCTTGCTACTCTTTCCTCTGCACAAGTACATTGTCAGCTCCAAAATCTCCACCCCTCTTTATCATAACACAACGGTTGAGTATTTCCAATATTGGTTTCTACTCCATGCAAGGCAGATGGGGCTACAGTGAACATAACAAATAACTCTTCTGTAACTATCGTCAATTGTAATATCCCTCTTTGCCCTTCTCTGTCATTTTTCTGCAGCTGACACAAGGCTAAATCTTACAATTTTCTTTGGCAAGTTTTTGGAGGAATCCCCACCACAAGGCCTGTCAAGGTTTCTCACTGTTTATTACCAAGCATGCCTTGTTAACTAGCTATAATGACCCTAAAGCATTCCTCATGTCCAATTCTATCCCCAACTTACCGCACTCCATTCCCAGAATAACTTGGCACTCAGCAGATGTCTGCTGAAAGACTGTCATTGCTTGTGCTCCCACATTCTCTGAAAAGCCATTGGGCAACTATACAAGTGTTGGCATCTGGTGTTGCCCCTGACCAGCATCCAGGAAGCTATACTGTCCACAGCACATGACTGACACTCTTTCATACATATTGACCCCACTTTTTCAGCTATTTAACCACCGCACCACACACGTTAGCTGTCTGTAGCTACATCCCATCTAACCACCCTCTCTGATTCACCTCTACTCTGTCCCCAGTGCGCAGTGGACACTTGCACCTCGTCATTTTCCTGTAGAGGAACATCTTCTGTAGGCAAACAATCAGGCAATTCCAAGCATGAGCTGTTATTTATAGCCAGCAGAAAGGAACACAAATAAAATCCATAGAGGCTTCAGTTCACTCCCACAATGCCAATCACATGCTGACACTATGCCCAATAACTACTTTACAGTCTGTGATGATTTGCTGCACTGAGCCCTCATCAATTGGAACCTGATGTTAATCACCTCCTGTCCAGCTTGTAAAGCCCGACACAGCTAACTCTAACATGCAGGAGGAGATCTCCCATCTCCCCAGTGTCCACATCGTCCCCTTCAGAAGTGTGCTCCCATTCACCCAGTTCCTCAGGATCTATCTCATCGTCTCATTGCCTGCTCTAGAGAACAATATGTCAAGATGATGCAGCACACTCTGTGCAGGCTGTACTGGAGGGCCCCAGACCAGTAGAAACAGAGGAACTGAATCTTCAACACCCTATTTATTGACTCATCTATTCTCCCCTTTAATCATTCACAGGATGAGGGAGTCACTGGCTAGGCAGCATTTATTGTCCATCCCTAATTGCCCAGAGGGCAGTTAAAAGTCAACCACATTGCTGTATCTGGACTCACGTGCAGACCGGACCAGGTAAGGATGACATTTACCTTCCCTAAAGGACGTTAGTGAACCATTGATTCCTCCACCACAGCGCTAATCAAAGCATGGGCCACACTGTATCTGATTTCAGCATTGTGCACTGGTGTCATGAGCCATCGTCTCAGTGGGTAGCCCTTGACTCCCAGTAACCAGCTTCATAAGGCTTCTGGATCTTTAAACGCACCAGGTACAAGAGAGTGTCCTCAGATGTAGGAGTTGTAGCAGCTGCCAGGGTGGTGGGCACACACCTCCAGAATATGGTGACAGTGATCACAGATCACTTGCACTTTCTTCTTCCTTTTGGTGGATTCCACTGTGAGCGTGATATAGCACTGGCTTCTCTTTCTTAACGTACACTATTACTTCTGGAATTCCTTAAGGGTCAATCTTTGGTCACCTCCTGTTTATTTATAGATATTTTAAAACAACATTTTGAGACATGATATGGCACAGGTCTGTCGCAGGTGGGACTTAAACCTAGAACTTCTGAACCGGATGTAGAGTCACTACCACTGCACTGATAACAGCCGTCGTCCTTTTCATCGATATGTGATCCTCAGCAACATGCCGAGTATTTGTTGTCCATCTTAAATTATCCTCAGGAAGGTTGTATTGAGTTGCCTTGTGGTGGTAGCAAGTTACACGGGTAAAAACATGCTGGGTAAAGAAATGAACTGATTGATAACTGAATTTTGTTGATAAAAGAGTCACACAGTAAAAAACTGATCTCAAAACTCCACGACCTTGGTCTCAGCTCCGCCCTCTGCAACTGGATCCTCAGCTTTCTGACCCATAGGCTGCAATCAGTGACGATAGGTAACTGCCCCTCCTCCACAATAACTCCACTCAACACTGGAGCCCAACAAGGATGTGTCCTCAGCCCCCTGCTGCACTCCTTGTACAGCTACGACTGTGTTGCCAAATTCTGAACAAATGCCTTCTACAATTTCGGTGATGACACCACTGTAGTGGACAGATATCTAACAATAACGAGTCAAAATAGATAAGGGAGATAGAAGGTTTGGTGACATGGTGCAATGAATGTCTCAATGTCAGCAAAACTAAAGAACTGATCATCGACTTCAGAAAGAAAGGAGGAGAACACGCCCCCATCTACATCAATGGAACTGAGGTTGAGAGAGTGGAGAGCATCAAGTTCCTTGGAGTGACGATAACCAACGACCTGTCCTGGACTTCCCAAGTAGATGCAACAATTGAGAAGGTACAACAACGCCTATTCCTCGTCAGGGCTGCTCAGGAAATTTGCTATGCCCATAAGGCCCCTCACCAACTTCGACAGCTGCACCATTGATATCATACTGTCCGGGTGCATAATGGCCTAGTATGGTAACTGCTCTGCCCAGGAAAGTAAGAACCTATAGAAGGTGGTGTACACAGCCCAGACCATCACAGAAACAAACCTTCCATCCATGGACTCTATTTATACGGCTCGCTGCCGCAGAAAGGCAGCCAACATCATCAAAGACCCATCACACCCTGGTAATAATCTCGTGCAACCTCTTCCATCAGGCAGAAGATACAGAAGCCTGAACACACACATGAGCAGATTCAGGAACAGCTTTTTTCCAGCCGTTATCAGACTGTTGAATGGACTCTAGCCTCAAAAAATGTAACCTGCAATGTAACCTATATGACTGTAAGTCTTTTTGATCTGTACATCCTTTGCTTGCTGTGATCTGCCTGTTCCACTCATAAACAAAGCTTTTCACTGTATTTCGGTACACGTGACAATCAATCAATCAATTATTGTCAGGCACTCATCGAAAACAGATATATGGGATTGAGTGACCAGCTCATCCCAAGCCCACAATTCATTAAGTTTCATGAAGGGTTTCTGTCTATCTATCATCCCAAATATGCCTCATTAACGACCTATCCCTTTCCCATTGGAGCCCCTCTCAAGTGATGCTAATTGGATTATACCAATTACCAGTCCCAGTATATACCAGAATAGACTGGCAGCCCCTGGTGCCACAACATACTTAAAATATCCTGTGCAACCTGACAAGTGCTGTCAGTCTGGAGTTGCCACCATGTTGCCCCATATGTTGTCGATAAGGGGGCGTTGGTGCCCTACCTTACAGGCAGGTATTTGGAGGTTGTGGAGAATGGGGTAGTGCCACGGAGGGACATCCTGTCTTTCCCCAGAATCATCAGAGAGGCCACACCATCAAAGTCTGTCACCCTGGGCCAAGGGTGGCATCCAGGTCAGCATGGTCTCAGCCATCTCAACTCAACTCGGGTAAAGCCACAATCTTCTCTCTGCTACATCATTGTCACTCTATCTCTGCTACTGCACTCACATTGTATCAAGGCCCATGCTTTACCACTCTCACTCATCTCCACTCACATTTCGTCACTAACCCAATCCCTCCCAGACAACCCTACGGTCTCTGTACTACCCACTCACTCTCTTGCTGGACCTCACCACCTTTCCTCTGTCAATACCAGCACTAACAAATATATGACCCACTTTTCATCTCACTCAATGCCTTCTTCTCTCACTTCAAGAGTAAACAGCCCAAATTACAGCAGAAAGAGCCAAGATGGGTGGTGTTCAGCTCAATATTTGGCTTCTCTATAAGGGGAGGATCCTACCCCTGACTGGCATGAATACTCAAGTCTAAGGATTTTTTCCCATCTTTTTGCAGTCTAAGGTCAGTATCATAGCCTGTCCTCGACTTACTGAGTTGGGAACACCGAATGCCTCCTTGGCTTGTCTGAGGACTACTGTCTTTGTGTCTGCACGAAAAAAAAAGACATGTTAAGACAGAAGGAATGTGAGCCTGGTGGTTCTGGCTTGTGGAGAGGAAAAGGGATGGGGGAGCGGTGGGCAAGGTGTGAACAGGCAACGCAAGGCAGGGATGCTGTGAACATCCAGGTAGGCTGAAAGTGAATGAGCACTAACAGAGCAAGTGATCAGCTATGAGATGGAGCCTGGTGCAATCAAGAGCCGGGTGCCTCATAGCGTAGTTTCAATGCAAGTTGCTGGTACAGCTGCTAATGCATAGTTAAAGCATAGAAGCATCCTGTAGGTGAATCAGAGAGGTGCCATGTGTATCCTGAGAGGCTGGCAGGTGTTGGATGCCTTTGGCTGTAAACAAGGGAGTATGGGGGTGAGTGGACCATGCCTTCAGATGATGGTACCCAATCTCCAGAGGAGCAAGCAATGAGCTGGAGTCACCAGGTATCCACTTTGGGAAATGTCTAGTTTCATCGTGGAGATTGCTAGGATAGGAAGCTGCATATTAATGAGGCAATCAATTGTGTCCCTTAAAAGACATCTAGCTACCTCGTGAGAACCTCATCTCCACACTGAGAATGCTGGTTGGAAAGTATATCTGGATGCTCCCAATCCTTGCAATAGGCCTCATTGGACTTTTGGCCAAAGCAGTTCAGGGCACTGTAAGATTCTACCCAAAAAGACCAAATTTCAAAGAGAAGCAACAATTTATACAGCTTGAGAGAAGGCTGCTGAGTGATTTCCATGTGAACTATGATTGGGCACGGCATTACCAAAATGAATGCATAAAGGAACTGCTATACTCTAAATTTTTCATTAAATTAAATAAAGGCAAATTGACTCTGATTGGTTGAGCTGTTGCCCATGGAGGATCCACCAAGGAACAGTGGTCCCTCATGATTTTGTTTCATTGAAAAGTTGACAGGTCAGGGCATGTTCTTTTTACTTGCACAGAACAGGGCCCTGCATATGAATGTGTATAGTTTCAAGTCTGTGTAACTGAGCCACGTTATGAACTGATAATTACTGTATGTTCAATGAATCTAATTCTTCCATAAAATGGGACTGTGTCAATCAACAATACATTCCTGCTACAAAAAAAACAAAAAAACTGCAGACGCCTGAAATCAGAAACAAAAACAGAAATTGCTAGAAAAACTCAGCTGCTCTGGCATCTTGTGTGGAGATAAAGCAGAGTTAACATTCAGGTCTGCTTCTGAAGACTGCTTACTCTCGACTGCTTGCTGAGTTATCCAGCAATTTCTGTTTCTGTTCATAAGTTCCTGTTTCTTGCCACCAATATCAAATGAACTGAAGCTTTAATCAAATGTCCTTCATTTTCAAGAGTGTGTCAAGTTGACAGTTACCAATGCTTGCCGAAGACCTTTAAAACTGGACCTTATAATGTCACAGTCTTGCAACGATACTCATGGATTTATGGTAAACGAACTCTACCCTGAAAGCAAAATGGAAAGAGGAACAATTTTGAAATAAAATGGAGTCGTGAGATCAGGTGAAATCTTTTCTATGCAAAGCTGGAAGTTAGCCAACCTCTCCAGACAAGAGTTTAAAATGCAAATGAATTTTAGGATGTTTCATTGAGAAGGCTTTAAAAGTGGAAGCACCTTTTCATGTCGGTCAATGGTTGGCACGGTCTTCATAATTGTAGAAGCTTGTTCACAGCAGGCTTGCCATCGTCTTGGCTCTGGAGTGGAATTCCACAGAATGGGTGTGAGAAGAAACACATTCTATCACAAAGAGCCGCAAGTGGATGAAACTCAAACACTGCTGTGTGTCAATGCCCAAAACATCAGAGACCATTTGTGTTGGCAATTGAAAACAGTCAAATAGTAACATGACAGAAATTAGGTTTGATAAGGGCTATTTACTAAGACACATTTTTGAGAGCAGTCTCAGAGACAGAGAGGGAGAAACATTCATTCAGAGCAGCAAAGAAAGGACCCTGCCTAAAATCTATCAGAGAATTGAGGCTAGCCTTTAACTACCAACTTGAAGAACAGAACTTAAGTTTGCACTACAGGGGTTTGACTTCATTTCAGTGATAGGCCACTGAAAACGTCTCATTGGAAGTCTCTAACTTCTATTTCTTTGGTGAACTGAAAGGAAATCATAGGCCTGGAAAACTTAAGACTGCATCTCTGAAGAATCTATGGTGATAGTCAATTATTTTTGTCTTTTAAACCTAAGTGCATGTCTTTTCTTAAATGTGTATGTATTCATACACATGAGGGGTTGCTTATTCGACAAGCTTTGAGTGGTGAGTAACAAATATTTCTCCTTTTCTTTAAACTTATGAGAAATTTTTTTCTTTTGTCTTCTTGAGCAATCAAAGGGTTGGGAACATAAGAACAGGAGTAGGCCTCTCAGCCTGTTGAGAGTGCTCTGCTTTTCAATTAGATGAATGTGCACAATGATTGAGATTCCATAGACTTCTGTGATAGTGATTCCAAAGATTTAACACCTTCTGAGTGAAGAAATTCTTTCTCTCCGCAGTCATAAATAGCCTAACATGAGTCTATCTCTTTAGTTCTAGAAACACCATCCAGAGGATACATTCTGTCTATGTTCATCCTTTCCTTGTCTTTGGACTCAGTTTCCCAATTTCAAATCATCTACTTCAAACTGGATTAAAGGACATTTTCTCCTTTTTAAGACATAACTGGTCTGGAGGTGGAAGGACAAGGGGCCACCATCCTGCTACCTCTCCCTTGTCTGCAACAGCAAGAACTCCTTGGCACATATTGCTTTGCTTCTGGTAATTCAATCCATAATCAGTTTTTTTTTATTCTTTAACGGGATGAAGGCATCGCTGGCGAGGCAGCATTTATTGCCCATCCCTAATTGCCTGGAGGTCAGTTCAAAATCAACCACATTGCTGTGGGTCTCGAGTCACATGTAGGCCAGACCAGGTAAGGATGGCAGTTTCCTTCCCTAAAGGACATTAGTGAACCAGATGGGTTTTTCCGACAATTGGCAATGGATTCATGGTCATCATTACATTCTTAATTCCAGATTTTTTTTATTGAATTCAAATTCCACCATTTGCCATGGCGGGATTCAAACCCAGGTCCCCAGAACATTGTCTGGGTCTCTGGATTACCAGTCCAGAGGCCATCACCTCCGCCTTATTGCATTTAACACAGTGACCTCAGTCTGGATTTTTATGGAGTCATGGTGACTCCTAATATTTAAAAATGGTGAATGGTACCGGATTCTGGGATTCCCACCTCTATTTCCAGTGTCTCTGCTTTTCACAACTGCAGGAAAAATTTGCAGGTAGTGAGCCTGTGCCCTACATTCCTGGCATGACCTGTGTGGGTAGACATGTCCTAGACCACGCAACTTTTGTGGAGTCAGCCCAGGTTTTTTTGTGATTTAGAGCCTCATGAACTAACCTGATGAAGAACCCTTTCGAAAAGATATCTTCAAAGGTTTTTACACATGTCCCTATGCCAACTCATGCTCACGGTCCTCTTCAATAGGCCCTTGTACCCTCTATGCCAACTAACGTCCCTTTGGTTTTCTCCAATAGTCTTCATACTCTCCATAAAAACTCATAGAACCCTCCATAAAAACTCGTATTTCCTTTAAAACAGTGTCAGTTTACCAATAACTCCACTCACGCAAGTAGTTTGCAGCCTGTACCATTCAGCAAGTATGCACTCTGTCCAGAACTAATAGCCCTTCTATTAAAAATGGTATGTGTTGGAGAGCTTAGAACAGTCATTTGTAGCATTCTTAAAAGAAAATGCTGTCACCCTATAAAAGTGTTAATCAAAATACTGTTAACTTATCATTAGCAAAAAGCATTTGACAACTCTATCTTCTGTAATTAAACATTCATGTTGTCACACACAATGGAGAGAAAACCCATACTCCATTTCACGGGAAACTCTGAATGGACTGCTAGTGCACAGATATTATCAAACTGGAAAGTACAAAGGATATTCTTGGAGATCCTGATCTTTGCTCAGAGCCATCGAGATTGAATAGCTTTCCATCCATGTGATAGCTAATATCTGATGTGATATGAAGCAGGATACAGCAGAGAGGGAGGCCATTCAGTCCCTGCTGCTGCACTAGTTCTTTGAAAAAGCTAAATAATTAGTTCCATTCCTCAGTTCTTTTCCCAAGGTAAATATGAAATGTAATTTCATCATCAGTGGCAAGGATGAAGCTTTTCAATGTCAACTACAATATTAATTATAACCATGTGATGTAACTGGATCGTTCATTTGATGTTAATTCATTTGATCCTGCTGCCATTGATTATAGCAAAGATTAAGAATTTTTTCTTCTATTTTCGGTGTCAATAGACCATTGTGCAAAAAAAAAGTGGGATTCTCTGAAGTGCGCTGAAGTACAGTAGGCAGAGACAATAAGGACAATACCTTGTTTCAAAGGTTAAGATATACAAAGATACTAAGTGCTTTTATATTGCTACCATTTAATTTAGATTCTTCAGCCTCAGTTCACATGATCTGGTTACTGGTTTATTACTCTCACCCCACTAGCAGATTCATTGGCCTAAAAGTAGTCATCAAATCCAAATTAATGCAAAAGAGACTGCAAGAAACTAGAGCCATGCTCCGTAAATGTTTTCCCAATGTGACCTCTTCTGTGTAACCCCACATTGCAAATTGTGGTGGAGGGGGATTGGAGAGAGTCAGGGAGCTGTTGTGCAGGAGAAAGGTTTGCATTAAAAAGAACAAAGATCTACCTTTATATCAGCTGTGCATGCAGCAGCAAAAAGGCCTTTGGGAAGAGATTATTAAACCACAACAACAGACAGGAGCAAAAACCCAAATATTGAAAGGGATTTCACAGCTGTCCGAACAGAATTCCTTGGTCATCAGTTCTACCTCAAAGTCTGTGTCCCCAAAAATCTCATCATGCAAACTCAATGGGTGTTACACCCACAGATTAACCAGAAACATTACCCTTCAAGGCTGGTGACTGCAAGAGTCCAACTTATTCATTTGTGCAAGTGATATGAATTTACTTAAGATTTGGATTAGTCTAATGTCTATTTGTTGCCTGCTGCAATTTGAGGGATGGGTAGTTGTGTATGAACTTAACTTCAGGACGTATGTGATTGATGCAACTGGTTTTTTTTCCTCCTCTATTGTGATCTATGGAGAATCTCTGAGCATGTAACTGATACTGGTTGCTTTGAAAAATATCTATGATCACAACGATAGTGCAAATAACACTGAGAACGTGAAAGGGAACAAGAAAGAGAAAAGAGAGACAGAAGGACAAAGAAAGGGACAAGGGGAGCTGGATATTGTTCCAGTGAATGAATATTTACTGACTGCCTGGTTATAGTCAAGTTTACCTGAGTATGGCATTGTGCGGACATATTGTTGCCTTTCATGTGCTGCACATCTCTTTACTGTTTTAAACTGGAGTCCAGCGGATTTCTCTGAGCCAGTATTTTTAATTGTTTGCAAACAGTATGAATTTGATAAACAACTACAATGTAAATATTCAAAGTGTCTCTACAGTAAAATATTCTTCAGATTGAAACAGTCATTGGGGAAACTTATAACTCCTCAGGTATGAGAGCTTCCAAGTAAGAAATCAATCCATGTCTGATCATTGTCAGCCATTATCAGCTGAGAACTGCATTACACGATCATAGTAGCCAAGATTTTTGTGACTGTCTAATAAGTTTTCCATTTAAAGTACATAATTTCACTTTGTGGTAATGTAATATTAAGTAATACGTCTTACATGTTCTGTTACATGTTGCAAGCAATCTGATCTTTTACAGTTCTTTTTAACTATCTATCTGACTACCTTTTCTACCACACATTAAAGCTATTCATATGCTAATACAAATAAAATGTTTTGAATCTGGAAATAATATTTTTAAGCGTCTGGTTTGTATGATAACTGTCCAACACATCCTGAAGAATCTTGTTAAAGATAGGTAGAATTTTATTACATTTTTCATGGGATGTGTTAGTGTTCTCAGATCCTAGTTCACCTTCCCTGATCTCTTTGCAGCTGGGGGCAGAGTTACTGGCTATTTGCTTGAAGATGATGGATACTTACTTAAGACATATCTGATGCCACCTCTCAGAAGTCTGAAGACTTGGAGCCAGGAGTGGCATTGAGCAAGCTCTCAATCTGCTAGAGATTTGTTTGATATGTGTTGGAATCCTCTTTAGTGTACATTAGTTGGGCTCTGCAGAAAGGTCATGGTATGTTGGGCAATGAACAACGTACGCAGCTGAGAAGTTTGGACATACAAAGGGAACCTGGTAGTAGGCACAGCATCTTTTGGTTGATTCTGAGATAAAAAACGAGGAAAGTAAAGAAAGCAAACAGAGGGAAGGTGATGAAGGCAGTGTGCAACAATATGGCACATTGGTGTCCCGCATGCCCTCATTATAATGCAAGTATCCTGTCACCAACACAAAGTAATCCTGCAAACCAACTGCAAATCCTGCAAAGCTCCCTTTCACATCCCCCTCTCCCCATATTTATCTCCAAATGTTATGCCTTCCCATTCATCATTACACAACTATAAAGCTGACATCCCAACCAGCCAACAATTAAGAACTGGCAAGATGGCAAAGTGAGGTAGAAGTGTTGTGCTTCAACTAAAGATTCGAAATGTAAAAGTATAATAATATTTAACACATCTGATTTGTGCAGCTACAAATCTTTAATCTTCCTTTTCCTGACACCAGTATGTGATGTAACCCTCAGACTGAAGCAGAAATAATGGCAAGCTACTCAAATCCCTGCTGTGATGGGTGAGCTGCTGTTCGCTGCTTTCATCTAAGGGCTCCACTGAGTGCACTTTCAGGTGGAGTGGGGAAGGCTTTGACTGGAATCCCAAATTCCATGACCCTTTTTGTTGTCAATCCTCTAATGGCCCAGTTATAGTTAACTGCTACCAATGTGCTGGAAAGTACTTAGGTACAGATTGACTGGGCATTGAAACACTAAGGCTAGGAGAATTATTATTCAATTGAAGATGACATGTAGAGTCCACAATTTTGTTCAGGCCCTGCATGCACTCATTTCATTGACATGTTTCACGCCTTTACAAAGTTGGCTAATCTATCTATGGAGGTACATAGCATCACACTGGCCTGTCACTGGAACTCATTCACATTTAGGGCAGAATTCTGCAATCATTCTTCAGTTATAGACCATATCTTTGGAATTCCCTTCAGTGTATCTGACGTTCCCTGCAGTTGCATCTCTTTATTGTCAGCCATGCTGAAGAATTTAAAGGTACCAAGCACTTGAATCAATGGGCAAAACATGGGGCATCCTTGTGGTGCAGTGGCTGTACCCCTACCTCCAAGCTATGAGGCTCTTGTGCAAGCCTGACCTACTCCTGAGGTGCTGAATAACATGTTGATTAAAAATACTTGAGCAAAATACAACAATAAAAATTTAGTGGGCCAGTTCTGACCATTTTTTCTCATGTTTTCACTTTAAGTAAAGCTTACATTATTACATGTAAGGATCTGTGAGCTGAACAGATGTAAGGAATTCTTCTGGCCTTTTTTGTTTATACCCCTATCAAATGGAAATGTTATACAGCACGCAACGGATGAAAATAATGTTGGATATGTCCACCAGAATTTAGCATGCATCTTAGAATCCTAAAAGAAGTAGCTACTGAGATAATGGATGCACTGGTTTTAATTTTCCAAACATCTTGGATTCTGGAGAAGTCATGGAGGATTGGAAAACTACCAATGTGACACCCCTATTCAAAAAGGGAGGGAGATAGGCAAAAAACAGGTAACTATAGGCTGACTAGTCCATCTATTGTTGGAATAGTTTTGGACTCAGTTATTAAAAAATGAATAGCAGATCATTTGGAAATCATAATATAATCAAGCAGAGTCAGCATGGCTTCATGAAAGGGAAATCACGTCACACCAACTTATTAGAGTTTTTCAAGGAAGTTTCAACCAGTGTGGATAGAAGGGCATCAGTAGATGTGTTTTATTTGGACTTCCAGAATGCGTTTGACCAGGTTAATCTATCAATATCTCTCTGCAAACTGTTTGCATCCTCATCGCAACCAGCCTTTCCAATTATTTTTGGTGTCACAAAAGTTTAAGTCATAAGGTAAGAACACACGGTGCTAGATGTAGCATATCTGGACTAAGATTCTGTACTTAGGCACCTTTGTACCTCAAATAGCATAGAAGTGGCAACTTGTAAACTTTTCACTGTACTCATGTGAGTACATGTGACAATAAACTTCATTCTGTTCAGTTCAATATTGGCATTGATAGAGATTTGGCTCTTGGGCAGGAAACAGTGAGCACGTATAAAGGGATAACAAGGTATAGAGCTGGATGAACACAGCAGGCCAAACAGCATCAGAGGAGCAGGAAGGCTGATGCTTCAGGTCTAGACCCTTTGGGTTCTCTTTCAGTGTGCGACCAGTGGGATTCCACAGGGCTCAGTGTAGGGACAGCAACAGTTCACAATATATATTAGTGACTTGGAGGAATGAAGCGAATGTTATAGCCAAATTTGTAGATGGCACAAAAAAAGGTGGGAAAGCAGGTTGCAATAGTGATACAGTTTACAGAGAAATATTGATAGGTTAAGTAAGTGGTTGGCAAATGGATTATAAAGTGTGAAAATACAAAATTGTTCATTTTGGAAGGGAAGACAGGAGAACAAAATATTATTTAAATGAAGAAAAACTGTGGAAAGCTGCAACACAATAGGACATGACAGTTCAGAGAATGTTCACTTGGATGATCTCTGGTATGGAGAGATTTTCTTATTAGCAAAGATTAAGCAGCTTAGGACTCTACTCTGGAAGTTAGAAGAATTAGAAAACGTATGGGATTCTTAAGGGTTTGACAGCACTAATGCTGAGAAGATGTTTCCACTCATGGAAGAGTCTAGGAGTAGAGGGTATAGTCTCAGAATTAAAGGGTGCCAATTTAAGTCTGAGATGAGGAGAAATTTATCTCAGAGTGTTGTAATGGGACTCTGCCTCAGAGAGCTGTAGGGCAGAATCCTTGTGCATATTTAAGGCTGAGATTGATAGATTATTGGTTAGTCAGGATATCAAGGGTTACAGGGAAAGGACAGGAGAGCGCTTGTGAGGAGTGTTGAATCAGCCATAATTGTATTGAGTGGCAAAGCAGGCTCGAAGGCTCCTGTTCCTATATCTTACGGCCTTATCATCTTATGGTCCCTGACTTACAAAGTCATCTGAAGCACTTTTTAAGTCTGTGTTGTATTCAATAATAAACCTTGGAGCTGCAATGTGCATCACTGAGATTGTGAGCTGGTGATGGTTGAGCTACTGTGAGAAGTATCATGTACAATGGTCTCAGCAGGTGGCCTTTTTCACCTTGAGCCAAACTTGCATCCTTTTGTCTAGTTCAGATAAAAGTGACTTTGCTGATTGCTCAGGGGCTGCTGTTGGACTCCTGGGCATTGCCGTGCATTTTCCAGGCTGATGGTCATGTGGTAAAAGCCAATGTTGGACAGTAGGATGTGTCGTCACGTGGTTGGATCAATTAAGCCTGGAAGGTAGCCTGCCAATTGGTGAAAATGTGAAGCCCTCTCCTGCTCCTGCTGCAGGTGGTCCATGGAAAATATAGTGAACTGGTTTGTTCCTGCAGACACCAGCAATCATCCTCTTTGTGCACTTGTGTACGCTCTGACTAATGTTACTGTCACTCTCTCTGAAAAGCAGGGAAAGAAAATTCTTGAAGCAAAGACAAAGTTGCAGGCAAAGACAACTTTGCATGCTCACGGTCGAGGTCAGGATACAACATGCAGCACAAAGTCATCATAGCCCATTGTGTGAATCAATGTCCAAAGGGTTAA
Source organism: Rhincodon typus (assembly GCF_021869965.1). Classification (NCBI taxonomy): domain Eukaryota; kingdom Metazoa; phylum Chordata; class Chondrichthyes; order Orectolobiformes; family Rhincodontidae; genus Rhincodon; species Rhincodon typus. The sequence continues at coordinate 109,316,821 of NC_063336.1, forward strand.
AATTTCTCAGCAAATCGAGTTAGTCCCCTTCCCTCACTCTGGTAGAACAATTTGAAAAAATGAAATGTTGAAAAGGGCAGACTTGCCAGAGTACTGATACATTTGGAGGGTTACGGGACTGCAGGAGGTACAGAGATATGGGACTTTGCGTGTGATTTTCAAAGGGTGTGCTGAGAAGTCAGGCTTTCACTGGAATTAAGGAAGTCTCAGTCAGACTAGCAATGCATTAAACACAACTTTGCATTAATTGCATAAATATTAGGTTTGTGTTAAATTTTATTTACAATTATGGTATTTCCTAAAAGCAGAATAAATCTATCAAAAAAGTTGGAATGTTATGAGAGACCGGGCGATGTGGGCTATGACGAGATTTAAGGTAGGATCAGATGAGAAATTCTGCAAGGCCTATCTTGATGTGGGAGCATCTTGCTCTGCCTTTTATGCTTTTCCCAAGAAGTAAGATGAGGCAGCAGCCCCAAATAAGGGAGATTATAACTTGTTAAACACCCTGTTGATGGCACAACTATTTATATGATCCTCTGATGTGATGGGTCTTCTCATTAAAAATCTTCCTCTGATGCTGCCTATTCCTTCAGATCGCTTTAACCTGGGCTGCAATCTGGGACCAGACTAAAAATGGTGTCATGGCCTGGTGACTACTTCTGGTCCTAGGAGAAAAGGAAGGCCCACTTTCGCGCTGCCCCATCCAGCAGGTCCTTCCCCACATCTGAGGCAAATGTCACGACCCATGCAGGGCAGCTCTAGACTGACAGAGTTTGTCAGGGTGCATAACAGGTCTTTGGAAATGGCTTGGGTGCAAAGGGGTGCTGGTGAATTCCAGCATATCCGCTGAGTTGTAAGTTGTTCTGGAAGTAGTACTGGTAAGATGGGGTCAGAATTGGATGTGAAGGCTGCCGTAGAGGAGGGCCAGTTGGTAAATGAGGTGAGATTGGCAGGATACAGTGAGAAAACCTGCTAGGCCTCGAGGAGAGAAACCCTTCAAAAGAATTAACACAGCTGGTGCTTAGCCAAAGAAAAGGTAAGATTTGGCCCATGGACTTACTAAACAGTATTGTCCCTGTGATACAACATCCTGCAGAATTAACTGAGACTAGATTTAGGAAAGAGACTATGCTCACCTTGTTGAATGGGAGTAATTTCTTAATACTTTAGCTGCGCTGAAATAATTTACTCTGATAATCAAATTTTCAATGCACCTACTAGAATTCCTGAGAGCCCTTTAAGGGATTTGTAGGTGAATTAACCAATTGGAGGGCACAAGTCATTTATTGGTGGTGGTTAACAGAGGAAAAAGAAACCATGGCTAATTTAGCGATGGGAACAAAAAAGACATTCAGTTGTGTGTAAGAGCACTTCCGGATATATATAAAAAGGAATAGAATTTCTCAGACTCTCTTAATATTCAGGTAAAAGATGAAGTGTCAACTGTAGGAAGTTATGTCAAAATCTGTCATTCTAACTGAAACTATCATACATATTCAGACTGGAAGCCTGTGACCAGCGGTGTGCCACAAGGATTGGAGCTGGGTCGACTGCTTTTCATCATTTATATACATGATTTGGATGTAAACATGGGGGTATGGTTAGTAAGTTTACAGATGACACCAAAATTGGAGGTGTGGTGGACAGTGAGGAAGGTTACCTCAGAGTACAATGGGACCTTGATCAGATGGGCAGGTGGGCCGGGGATTGGCAAATGGAGTTTAATTTAGATAAATGTGACGTGCTGCATTTCGGAAAGGCAAATCAGAGCAGGGCTTATATACTTAATGCTAAGGAGAATATTGCTGAACAAAAAGGCCTTGGAGTTCAGATTCATATAGCCTTGAAAGTGGAGTCGCAGGTAGATAAGTTAGTGAAGAAGTTGTTTGGTATGCTTGCTTTTATTGGCCAGTGCATTGAGTAAAGGAGTTGAGAGGTCATGTTGCACCTGTACAGGACATTGTTTAGGCCACAGTTAGAACACTGCATGCAATTCTGGTCTCCCTCCTATAGGAAGGATGTTGTGAAACTTGAAAGGGTTCAGAAAAGATTTACTAGGACGTTGCCAGGATTGGACGGTTTGAGCTATAGGATGAGGTTGAATAGGCTGGGGCTATTTTCCATGGGGTGTCAGAAGCTGAGGGGTGACCTTGTAGAGGATTATAAAATCATGAGGGGCATGGATAGGATGAATAGCCAAGGTCTTTTCCCTGAGGTGGGGAGTCCAAAACTAGAGACCATAGGTTTAAGGTGAGAGGGGCGAGATTTAAAAGGGATCTAAGGAGAAATGTTTTCATGCTGAGGGTGGTGCGTGAATGGAATGAGCTGCCAGAGGAATTGGTGGAGGCTGGTACAATTACAACATTTGAAAGGCATCTGGATAGGTATATGAATAGGAAGGGTTTAGAGGGATTATGGGCTAAATGCTGACAAATGGGACTAGATTAACTTAGGATATCTGGTCCACATGGACAAGTTGGGCCAAAGGGTCTGTTTCCATTCTACATCTCTATGACTCTATGATTCTGTATGTCCTAAAGTTTTGAATTAGTTTTCAGTTGTAAATATTATCATTTCTGATGGTGACTTTCATGGAAGCTGTTCAACATGCTAAATCTTAATAAGGTTGTTGTCATCACTAATCTCATGCTTAAAGATATTGTTTTCTATTAATACACAATTCAGGTACATTCTAAAAATATGCTCTGTGACAATAGCTTAATGCTGAGTCACAAGGTCTCAGATTGTAGAAATTTGGAAATACAGCAAATACCCACAAAATAGTCAAGTTTTGAAACTCTAAATGTTTTGTCAAAAATTAAGGAGTCAATGTTTTGCATAAATAACAGCTTGGATGAAGTGAAATTTATTCCCTCCCATCATTTCATTTTTATAGTGTTGCCTGGTTGGAAACTGTATCCACCAACTCCTCCCTCAAAGCTAGCACAAAAGGAGCCCATCGTATTTTTACTTGTGATATTTTATTTATAAAATAATTATATTCTTAGAGATAGGTATTAATATCTGTAAATTCATTGAAAATAAAAGCTATTTTTACAAAAGTATACAATTTCACTCATTTTTGTTCACTGTGCAGGAAAGTGTACTACTTAGCAATTAGCATCCACTGAAAGAGTATTAAAATCAAAATCACCCTCCTCCTTGTCTTCAGAACCCACTAACATATCCCAAACTCTTACTTGAAAGGCATCATCATATAGAACATTACATCATCTTCATCAATAATCATGTCAACATCGGCCATGTCACTTCATAAGAAAAACTTCTGTCCTGTCAAGTGGTTTTAACAATCCACATTTCTTGAATGGTTTCATCACAGGCTCCATTCTGATTTCATCCCAGGCTCCGACAAACCTTTAAACAGGATTGTGAATGTCGAAGCTTGTTTAATGCTTCCATTGGTGAATGTCTTACCTCTTCTGATCATTCTGTCATTCTACTTTTTTATCATATGACCCTTGCTGTTTTGTTTACATATTTGAAGTTAAATAATTGAACAAGGCTGGTTAGACCACCAGGAATCACTGCAGTATTAATGTTTTGCTGTCTACGTTCAACAATGTCATTGACATGGTGTGGTCTGAATATGTTTCAGATGAGAAAACTTTTTCTCTTTATACCATCCTCCAAACTTTCCTCAGCCACATTTTCAGGCCATCTTCACTCATCCATTCTTTATCCTGTAGATGGATGATTACTCCTTTTGGGACTTGCTGTTTTGGAACGAATTGACTTTTGAATATCACCATTGGCTTATTGCCATTTGGGAGCCATGACTTCACTGAGGATTTCGGCAGATTCCTCTCCTGAGTGCTCAATCAGCGCATGATCATGGGTTCCTCTACTTGCCCAAATGCCTTTGTCAGCTCATGAATGGCCATTCCAGAGGCTCATCATGTGTCAGCAGAGGCCTGTTCTCCATTCTTCAAGTGTCAGAAATCTTCATTGTTTCTTTCTGTTCCAACTCCCATGCTAGTGTTGTGTTCACCAGGATGTGACCCCAAGCCTTCTGTAGATAGTTTACCCACTGTGTTAAGTTTCCCCTTCACTGGCTTAAGGTGTGGAAGAAAGCATTCTAGGTGTAATCTCTAAGGTTCACAACTGCTCCTCCTCCGAGGTGAGATTTGAGGGCTGCTTGAGTTGGGTCTGGGGATAGGGATTTCTCTTTTTATTTGTTCTGGCTTGGGAGTTAGAGAGAAACACAAATATGTGTTCATGGTGCAACCCCACGTCCTTTACTTAAGATTTCATCAAGACTGTGATGCTTGCTGTGCAGCTGGAGGTAGCAGATAGGGGGCTGTCTCAGTCGATGACTGCTGTTATCCAATCTCCAATTCAGCACAGTCATGTTCTCTCTTGCTGTCCTCCTGGCTCAAGAGCCTTTTGTCAGACATTCCAAACTGTCCCATGCCACGATCGGAGCACATGTGGGCTTGCACATTCCTCACTTACAGAAGGAGAGAAACTTTAGGAGACATTAAAATGGGGACATGAGCACTATGCCTGCATTAACAGATGCAGACAGAGATGCCAGTCTCCAGAGCTCTGAATATCTGTGTGTGTTATCAGTGAACACATTCTGATACGAGGAAAGTTAAGTTTGAAAGGGTTCCAAATGAAAAGTGTTGGCAAAAAACTGCAATTGATGAAAATCAATAAAGCATTTATATGATGTATCCATCTAAAAGACCTGCGAGGTGTTCTTCCTGATTTTCTCATTTTTGTAGTTGTATTCTTGTCCCCTGCAAGTTTTTGATGGAAAATTATCAGATGGGTATGTTCTCCTAGTTGTGCTGAAAGGTCAGTGAAATAATGGTACACGAGCTTCTGGATGTTGCAACTCATTTTATAAGAACCTAGGAAATAGGAGCAGCATCTGGCCTGTTGAGCCTGCTCCATCATTCAGTAAGATCATGGCTGATCTTTTCGGGGACTCAGCTTCACTTACCCACCCTCTCACCACAACCCTTAATCACTTCACTGTTCAAAAATCTATTTAGCTTTGCCTTAAAAACATTCAATGAAGTAGACTCAACTGCTTCACTGGGTAGGGAATTCCACAAATTGACAACCCTTTGGGTGAAGAATTTCCTCCTCAACTCAGTCCCAAATTTGCAAGCCCTTATTCTGAGATAATGCTCCCTATTTCTCATTTCACCCGCAAGTGGAAACAACCTCCCTGCTTCTATCTTATCTACTCCCTTCATAATTTTATATGTTTCTATAAGATCCCCACCATTCTTCTAAATCCACTTCGTTCCAGTCCAGTCGATCTGTCCTCATAAGCCAATCCTCTCAACTCTGGAGTCAACCTATTGAATCTCCCCTGTACCCCCTCCAGAGCAATTACGTCCTTTCTCAAGTAAGGACACCAAAACTGTCCACAGGTGTGGCCTCACCAGCTCCCTATACAGTTGCAGCATAACCTCCCTGTTTTTAAACTCCATCTCTCTAGCAATGAAGGATAATATTCCATTTGCCTTCTTAATTACCTGCTGCACCTGCAAACCAACTTTTTGTGAGCCATGTACAAGGACACCCAGGTCCCTCTGTACAGCAGCATGTTGCAATTTTTCATCATTTAAATAACAGTCCGTTTTGCTGTTATTCTGACCAAAATTATGACCTCCTTAGCAGCCTACTGCCTTGCTAACTTGGCCAAACAGCAAGGGATGCTGGGTACACTCACCAAGTAAAATTCTGAAATCACAAAACCCATCCACCAAACACACCGTAAACACAGGAGCCAGGTGCTAATGACTCTAGCAAGATGTAAAAGGCAACAGTTATTCTGGACCGACATATCCCAATAATTTAACTACTAAACAAAGGAGATCCCAGACAGAAAGGCACGGGGTCCTGCTACACAAAGTAACTAACAGTAGCATACCATCTAAATGATTGACTCACGTTTCAAACTATTAAATGTATCCCCCAGATTGGCCAGAACTATGGGAACTTCCAGAAAACCATCTAAAAGGTATAAAAACAGGATTCACCTGCAGGCAACTCTTTTGGAATCTCTTGGAATCATCTAAGGCCTTCTGAGGAGAACAGCATGGCAAGAGGCAGAGACCAGCTGACCATACAGAGAAAGAGAGAGGGAGAAAGCAGCTTTGCAGACCCAGAGACAGAGCCACCGAGAGCGTGACTGCATAAATTAACAAGAAACTTGGGAATTATTGTAATCTTAAGAGGCCAAATAGGATTAGGGATAGTATGTTTAGTATTAAAGATTATTATAATTTTGTTCCCAATAAAGTGGGAATGTTTTGCTTTGGTACTAGCTTGTATTCTTATTGATTTGACCGCTTTGGTATTGTTGGACACATGGGCAAATGCATTCATAACATTCTTGTCAGAGTTGTCCATAACTTGTTTAAAGATAAAGTGAACAACAATCACATTTACCAACATTTTACTATATCTTCCAGACCTTTGTCCCCTCACTTACCTATATCCCTCTGCAGACTTTCAGCATCCTCTGTTTACTTTGGTCTACCACTCATTTTAGTGTCATCTGTGAACTTTGACATTACATTTGGTCCCCAACTCTAAGTCATATATGTAAATTGCAAACAATTACGGTCCCAACACTGATCCCTAAGGCACACCACTAGTCACTAATCTCCAATCAGAAAAACACTCACTTATCCCCACTGTTTGCTTTCTATTAGTTAACCAATCTTCTATCCATGTTAATACATTACCCATAACGCTGCACACTTTTATCTTATGCACCAGCCTTTTGTGCAGCACCTTGTCAAATGCCTTCTGGAAATCCAGATACACCACATCCACTGGTTCCCCATTGACCACTTTGCTCATATTTATGGAATTTTACTTCAATTGTTTTGTAATATCCTCAAAGAATTCCAGTGAATTAGTTAATCATGACCTTCCTTTCATGAACCCATGCTGCGTCTGTCAGATGAGAAAATTTCTATCCAGGTGTCTTGCTATTTCTTCCTTGACGATAGATTCAAGCATTTTCCCCTCTACAGAAGTTAAGCCAGTGGGACTATAGTTGCCCATCTTTCATTTACCTCCTTTATCATTGGCGTATGTGCCCTGGCAGATGCCTGAGAGGCAGTAATACTGTGTTTAATGGTGTTGGTAACTGCAATTGGTAGCTGCAATAAAGTGATATACAATGTTTGCACACGAGACAGCTGTTGGAGATACATGGCACCCAGTCTTGTGTGTGACAGTCCTGTAAAATGCTATGCTACAGTTAAAACAGTAGACAGCAGTATGTGACCTGGCAGAGCAGAACAGATCATTGTGGCACTGGCGCCAGGTTCTCTTGAGTCACCGCGTGCACTAACCTCCTCAGCCACTTGTCCCTTTGTCTTTTGGGATGGCCTTGCGTTGCTCTGCTGGGCAGTCTTCAGGAGAACCTCTCACTGGAGTGTGCCATCACTTTTTATCTCATTTCTAACATCTCCAGGGGTGGATGGGTGTGATGAATTGTTGTTGAGTGATGCTTCCATGTTGCAGAAAGTGAAGTGCAGTCTGGGTACTTTTCAAGTATGGAGCCTGGAAGCTGGACACTGGAAGGTCCAACTGGAGACCAGAGATTTCTGCTTACCTACCCAAAAGAATTGGTGTTTTAGTCATGCATGCATAAAGTAATGAGATGAGAAGAAAGTTATCGCCAATGAAAACCCACCCCATCCCCAAGCAGTCATATCATCCAGTTATTCGTCCACCTCTATATTTATTCTCAAGAAAACAAGATTCTGCTGGACTTCTCTGTGGATTTAAGCCAATAAATTCAAGCAGAGAACAAAGTTAGTATTTATGGATTTTTACTTCAATTGTTTTGGTGATTTCTTTTTCTTTGAGATTATGTCTTTTTGTTTTGTAACTTTGAAAACATTTTAATGGCAACAGAAAGTGTTGAATTGAAATTGAAAAACACCTTTAATTACACTTTCTTGAAAAGGCTGTACTTATAAATAATGGCTTAATGATTTCAAGCTTTAATTTTCTTTAATGAAGAAGCAGGTAAAATAGAAATTTGGCATGCAATCTGCATTGCCTTAAGCCTCAATTTTACACACTGATTTCCATTTATTTATATTGATTTTTACATCCTGGTGCATGTGGCATAATGATTTTTGCTTTGAATATCAATCAGCAAGATTGAAATTAGAAACCAGCATGTCTTTTGACTTATTTGAAACCATAGAATGTTAGGTCCTAAAACTGGTTTTATGAGTCCAAGAGTGACACTAAGGGTCAATGCTTTGTAAAATGTTACACTTTTGAAGTCTCCAGAGGTGGATTCATCACCAGGAAAAGCGCCATTCCTTTTTGTAACTGCTTATTCATGTTGAAATAGAACATGTCAAATATTGACCTAGTGGTGAGTTTCACACCCATGTATGTACATGTTGGCCATCAAGACTGTTTATTTCCGTCTTGACATGTCCACTTGCCTATCCAGTTCAGGATTTCCATTGGTGAAGTCCTTACTCAAGCTTTAGTCACCTTTCTCCTTAATGATTTTTAGATAGGATCCTAGATTCCACCCTCCAAAAATTTCAGCTTGTTAAAAACTCAGCCCTCCTCTTTCCTGTCCCACATAATAACTTTCATGCCAATCCATGCTGACTTGCATTGGTTCCCTGTCCACCAATAATAATCTTCAAATCTCTCTATGATCTTGTTTCACCTTAACTCAATCATCTCTTGCACCTTGTATCCTTTCCTCTTGCTTCCATTATCTGCTTCAGGTACTTCAATCTCCTACTCAAACATCCACATTAAACTTACAGCTGCTTCAGCCCAAATCTTTGGAGGTCGCACCATAAACATCTCCATTTCTCTCTTCCCATTTAAAAAAAACCTTCGCACAACTTCTACCAAACTTTCAGCCACTGTTGTTGAATTCTCTTTCCATGGCAAACCATCAAATCCCCCTAAATAACAGTTTGTGAAGCATAATGAGGCACTCTTTTTTTCATGAAATACAGGCTACAATACAAATGATGCAAAGTGCAAACAGATATTGCAGTTATTTTTCCTGCACTTTTCGAGGAAATTGCTTTATTGTCAGGAAAACTCTACACTTCCTGCGATAGAGCACATTTATATCTTATTTGACCATTTATGTATAATATTGTGATCCATTTTATCTTGATTCCCAGGAATGAAATGCTCAATTATATTGAGGATCAGGACATGTTTATTATGCAATGCGGCAGAGAACTCAACATGAATTTAAAACGTACTGAATTCTGATCCAGCAAATTTCATAATATTTTTGGCTATAACTAAAAGTAAAGTAGATTTCAATCTTGGAGAATGGCAGCAAGTGCAGTTAATTGCTTTAGAATTCCATTATATATAATTGCAAATGGACATCGTGATGGCTAGTTCTCACTGCTTCACTTGCTGTTCTATAAATTTTTGCATAAATAATGCAATGATAACTACCAGTCTCACAATTGAATGACCTATTTAAAAAGCTCCACAGATGACAGGTCGTATGTTAGACAGGAAAGTTTTTTTTTACTTGAAGTATTAACTTTACCACTTTTTGATTGGCTGAAGTTTAATTTAAGACAAAATTGTCCGTTTAGTCTTTTTAAAAATCTGTTACGCTGTAAAGCAATTACAATTTTTCAAAATACATTTGGACCTTGTCTTATTGAGGAAAATCAAAATTTTACAAGATTAGTATTTAACATTAATATTCAATGCTCCAATTTGACCATGATTGAAAATGTCAAGATTTGTTAACTGGATGTTTTCAGTATATCCTTGGGAGCAACAATCTCCCTTATTATGGTATTTGAGTAGGAGTGATTAATAAGAGCTGTTCAAATTCTTGCTGAATTTTAAAATTTCAAGCATCTCAAACTGTACTTAACTTGTCAAAGACAGACATGTCTGTGCTTTAACAATAAAGAAATAAAACATTTTAGTATGTTAAGCTCAATGACTGAAAGCAGAGGAATGGAAATTAATATCAATCGGCAATGTGACTTACACTAACAATGGAGCGGTCATACCTAAGCTTGTCCTAGTTTACACTTCTGCCGAAAAGAAATAAATATTTTAAAGTACAAAATAAATTATTACCTTGATAATGGAACTTAACAGAAGTGGTTCACTGGAACCATATGTGGTTATCCTATTTGATTGTGTACTCTTTGAAAGTTTGTCCTCATGCACTTGGGATCCTACAATGCGTAACTCACATGCTGACTCCTCAAAGACTGCTTATTCTCTACAAGGCACAAGTCAGGACTGAGATGGAATAATCTGCAATTGCTCCAACAACACTCAGGAAGCTTGACACCATCCAGGACAAAGCAGCCCACTTGACTGGTACCACATTTGCAAACATCCATTCCCTCTAGCATCAATGCTTAGGAGCAGCAAAGTGTACCATCTACAAGATGTTCTGCAGAAATTCACCAAGACTTCTTAGACATCTTCCAAACACATGGCCACTGCCATTGAGAAAAACAAAGGCAGCAGACACCTAGATAAACCATGACCTACGAGTTCCCCTCTAAGCCATTCACTAATTTGGAATGACATCATAATTCCTCCAGGATCACTGGTTTAAAAAACTGAAGCTGCCTGCCTAACAACCTTGTGCATAAACCTATACCAAATAGCCTGAAGCTGTGCAGGAAGGCAGCTCACCAATAAATACCAGGCCAGCCAGTGACACCCACATCCAAGTAATGGATAATAAAAAATGTTCACTTTGCTTCACCGGTTGTGTCAGCAAATATCTGTCTAGTTGCAAATTTAAGGTTTAGGGCCTAGCCATCCTTCACAGTAGATGAGCTTTCCCGATCTAAGGTGTGAAGCGAATACCATCTGCATCATGTGCCAGCTATGGAAACGTTGAAGGTGATTGCGGATTTGGCAGCTAAGATTAATTTTTCCATGGCAACAAAACAACGCTTGTGCACCACAGCCAATTAGAGCATACAATATTACTGGCATTGATTCTATCTAAACCATCATGTTCCCACTTTACTGAGTAAACTTGGTAGATCTGGTAGTCCACTGTCCCCCATGGAAGCCAGATTGTTGCTGACTATTGATGATCCCTGCCCTCATTACCATGTTCCCCTTCAATGCTGTACCATCTCCACACATTCATTTCTTGAGTTGTTACCCATTACAATTGTAATCTACTCTGCAACCCAGCATATTACCTCCAATATCCACAATTAAGTGTCCCAAATTCTCTCCAGCAGGAGTGGCCCTTTATAATCCCAGCCCCCTCGACTGACACAGGACTGACTGTGGCCCATTCCCTTGGATGCTTTAGAAGAACATTTCTATGCAATGAGTGACTGGGCTGCTCACTGATATCCCCAACTGACTTCCTGGGATTGCCCCTACTGCCCCCATAGGGCTGGCCATGACCATTCTCCAGACGGTAGATGATCCCCTGACTGTGACCAAAATGAACTGCTGGCTGGCTGACTGTTCTAAAGCCCTGAACTGAAATCAGTGGCTGCCCTTAATGGACTGTCTTGGGACTCCCTGCCTGAAGAGTATCTCCCTTGACTTGACTGATGACTACTCCTTCAGACTTTGAGGCATGGTCAGTTCCTTGGAGCACACGTGCTTGGCTGACACATGATCCAGATGTGAGACTGACACTGCAAGATGCCATGCAGCCACATGTGCACTCCTTCTGTGATCACTGCTGCCATGCATCTGCACTAAACAGCAAGGCAAGACAGAAGTACTGTGAGCGTGAGTAGGAACTGCAGATGCTGGAGAATCTGAGATAACAAGGTGTAGAGCTGGATGAACACA
>NC_063336.1:109333646-109376998 GCF_021869965.1 Rhincodon typus
TGCCTGGCCTGCTGTGTTCCTCCAACTCCACACTTCGTTATCTCTAACTCCAGCATCTGCAGTTCTTGCTATTTCCGTGCATGGAAGGTCGGCTTCCGTGATGGTGTGTGGGCTGTGCACACCACCATCTGTAGTTTCTTACAGTCCTGGGCAGAGCAGTTGCCATACCAGGCCGTTATGCACCCGGACAGTATGAGTAGGAGTTGGTGAGGGATCTTATGGACATGCCAAATTTCCGAAACCATCTGAAGAAGAAGAACTGTTTTTGTGCCATCTTGACTGTCAAATTTACGTGGGGAGTCCAGGACAGATTGTTGGTTATCATCACTCCGAGGAACTTGATGCTCTTCACTCTCTCAACCTCAGTTCCATTGATGTTGATGGGGGTATGTTCTCCTTCTTTCTTTCTGAAGTTGATGATAAGTTATTTACTTTTGCCGACGTTGAGGGACAGATTGTTTTCATTGCACCATGTCACCAAGTCCTCTATCTCCCTTCTGTATTTTGACTCGTCGTTGTTAAATATCCGTCCCAATGTGGTGGTGTCGTCAGCAAACTTGTAGATGACGTTTGCTTGGAATTTGCAACCCAGTCGTAGGTGTCCAGGGAGTACAGTAGGGGGCTGAGGACACATCCTTGGGGGGCTCCAACGTTAAGTGTTATTATGGAGGAGGTGCAGTTACCTATCCTCACTGATTATGGCCTATGAGTCAGAAAGCTGAGGATCCAGTCGCAGAGGGTGGAGCCAAGACCAAGGTCACGGAGCTCTGAGATCAGTCTGGAGGGGATAACGGTGTTGAAGGCAGAGCTGTAGTCAATGAGCAGGAGTCTGACATAGGTGTCTTTGTTGTCCAGATGTTCCAGAGATGAGTGCAGGGCTAGGTATATGGCATCCTCTGTGGACCTGTTATGTCTGTAGGCAAACTGTAGGGATCAAGGCCGGTTGGGAGACTGGAGTTGATATGAGCCATGACCAGCCTCTCACAGCACTTCATGATTGTTGAGGTCAGAGCTGTTGGGTGATAGTCATTAAGGCACATTGCATGAGTTTTCTTCGGTACGGGGATGATGGTCGTCTTCTTGAAGCGAGTGGGGACTTTGGCTTGTCGGAGGGAGAGGTTGAAGATGTTGGTGAATACCTCCGCCAGTTGGTCCATAAAGGGCTCTGAGGAAGGGTCACCGGACCTGAAATGTTAACTCTGATTTTCTCTTCACAGATGCTGCCAGACCTGTTGAGCTTTTCCAGCAACTTCTGTTCTGTTTGTGACTCGGTTTAATTTCACAGTCCTGCACGCATTTGCTAATGAAATCCGTGGCATGCTCATCTCGGTTTTCCGCTGAGCATTTGAACACGGTCCAGTCCATCGAGTTCAAGCAGTTCCGGAGATGGTCTTCCTCTGACTTGGACCAGCACTGTACTTCGTTTTATGAAGGGTTCTCCCGTTTCAGCTTCTGCTTCTAAACTGGGTGGAGGAACACGGCACTGTGCTTGGATTTTCCGAAGTGTGGGAGGGGTATTGAGCGATAGGTGTCTTTGATGATTGTGTAGCAATTGTCCAGATTTTACTGTCCTCTGGTGGGGCAGGAGATGTGTTGGTGGTATTTTAGCATCACCTGCTGGAGGTTGGCTTGGTTGAAGTCGCTGGCCACAATGAATAGGGACTCGGGGAATTTTGTCTCCAGAGTTTTTGCGGTGGTGTAAATCCCATCCAGGGCATTTTTCTCATCCACATGGGATAGTATGTAGACTGCTGTCAGGGTGGCGGAGGTGGACTCTCGAGGTAGGGAGTAGGGACAACATTTTACTGGAAGATATTTTAGGTCCGGGGAGCAATGGCTTTCCAGGGTCACTACGTCCGAGCACCAGGAAGTGTTGATCAGGAAGCATACCTGACTGTCCTTCGCCTTACCCGAGGACACCATGCAGTCCATGTGGTGTATGGAGAACCCATCAGCTTGTAGGGCACGGTCGGGAATGGCTGGATGAGCCAAGTCTCTGTGAAGCAGAGCACACAACAGTTTCTCAGTTCCTTTTGGACGTTCATCCATTTTCTTTTCGATACTTTGGACATTTGCTAGGAGTATGCTGGGGAAGGGAGTCTTGAAACCGTGCAGTTTAACCCCACCTTCAGGCCAGTATGTTTTCCCTGTTTCCTTGTGGGTTTCCTGTACCCTGATGGTCTGGGGAGTTGGTGCCGTGAGTCTGCTGCTCTTGCAGGTAAGTGAGTCAGGTCTGCTCAGGCTGGCCCTCACCCCGGGGATGGGACGCCGCGAGCTCAGAGTTCGGGCCTGGGCTGGTCTGGTCTCCTTGGGAACGGTTAGCGGCAGTGGAGTTTCCAATCCTGGGCGGTCCCAGGTGCTGGTGGAGCGAGACTTCTTTGCTCACAGGTAAGTGAGTCAGGCCTGGTCAGACCGGGCCTCCACTGGATCTGGTAGTCGGGGGACCAGGGATCGGGCCTAGGCCGGTCGGGCCTCTTCAGGGTCGCGTTGATGTCGTTTGGAGTTCCAGTGGGGCGAGTAGCTGTCGGAGCCGATTCTGTTCCAGGTCATGGTCAGGTCGCTGCGGGGTCATGGGTCAGGTCGATGTCCTAGTGGGTCCTGTAGGAAGCCGGTAGGTCTGTCCTGGGTCTGCGAGCCCTGCATCACCAGTACTCAGGCCTTGATGACCGTAGATCTTCAGACCTGTAATTAGACGTAAAAGAACATTATTAGTAATTTTTAGATATTTAGAATCTAAGTTCACAAGTTTAAAACGATTATAAGAAATGTTAGAGTTAGATCTGCTGTGGGAGCTCGCAAAGAGTCATCTGATGTTGGCTCTGTCCAGTTTTAATGGCTGTGGTTGCATTTGCTTAGCTGACCTGACAAGAAGGCAATTAGTATGCACAATATCATGCTCATGATTACTCCAGGCTATAATTCTTAAAATGCATTCTTAGCCAATCAATGGCTTGCCAATGAAGACCAAATTGAATCCAGATGGGTGGCATTACTGTGGAGACATGGTGCAATTGCACCTAGCAGGGCTTCCAATTCCATTGACTTGAGTTGTTCACTTTCCTCAGAACTGCATTGACTTACACCCACCACCAACAACCCCCACCCCCACCCCACTCCACACCCCACCCCAATAGGATGACTGACCATTATTGAAACAAACCTCCAGGATTGACTGTGGATCACCTCCTCAGTCTGATGTGGCAGGATAATCCTGACTGACCATGGCTGATCTCACATATTCATTTCTGATTGATCTTTTGCTTGACCTGTAGAATGACCTGGATTCAGGTTCTGATGCTTGACTGACTATGGTCAACCCTCTGGACTGGAATTGCCCCCTTGATTCACTGTGGCATTCCCCCTAACTACTTGCGTTCCACTTAAACTGAATTAAAGTCCACTCCCCCTTAAATTAGAAAAAAAAGACGAAGGGAAGACTGAGTATGTAATATTTTTGAAGAACTAAATTGCATTTGTTTCAGTGCAAGGGGTCTTTCAGGTAAGGCTGATGAACACAAGGCATGTTTAAGAACATAGGATTGAGACATCATTGCTATTACAGAAACTTTGTTGAGAGATGGACAGGACTGGCTACTCAATGTTCTGGGTTTTAGGTGCTATGGGATGGACAGGAAAGGAGGCAAGAAAGGGCCGTGGAGGTTGGCATTTTTGATTAAGGAATACATTCCTGCTGTAACTAGAGAAGATATTTCTGAAAAAAATTGTCCAGTGAAAATATATGAATAGAAATTAGAAATAAAAAAGGAATGATCATTTTGATGGAATTGTTAAGGGGGAAATTGAGAAACAATTGAGAAACAATCTGAGAGAGGTCAGATATATGTAAGCATAATAAGGTTGTAATAATGGGGGATTTTAATTTTCCAAATATTGACTGGGGCTGCTGTGGTGTTAAAGGTTTGGACAGTGAAGAATTTGTCAGGTGTATTCAAGTACTTTTTTTATCAATGTATGAATGTTCCTGCTAAAGAAGACTTTCTTTTGGGCAATAATGCAGGGCAGGTGACTGGAGTAAAAGTGGGGGAGCAATTTGGGTCTAGTGATCATAATTTTATTAGTTTCAAAGTGGTTATGGAAAAGGATAAGCCTTCCATAAAAGTTAAAGATTTTAACTGAAATAAGGCAAATTTTAATGGTATGAGACAAGAACTTCCAAAAGTTGATTGTTTGCATGTAAAAGGACGTCTGACAATTGGGAGGCATTTAAGAGTGTGATGATGAGTGTTCAAAGGCATTATGTTCCTGTTAGAGTGAAAGGTAAGGCTGGTAAGGTTAAGGAACAATGGATGAATAAAGATATTGAGGTCCTAGTCAGGAATAAAAGAGAATCGTATTTTAGTATAGACAACTTGTTTCAATTGAATCTCTTAAACAATATAAAGAGTGTAGGGGCATTCTTAAGAAAGAAACCAGGAAGGTAAAGAAGGGATATAAGATAGCATTAGTGCATAAGGTTAAGGAGTAGCTAGGGAATGCAGAGAAATAAACTTTGATGTTTTAAAAATAGTTCACATTACAGAAGAGGGAGTTCGGGTGCTCTTAGAGAATATAAAGGTGGATAAATCTCCAGGATCTGATCTAATGTGTCCCAGAACATTATGGAAAGTAAGGGAGGAAATTGCGAGACTCCTTGCAGAAATATTTGTATCATCTACAACTACAGGTGAAGTGCCTGATGACTGGAAGGTGGCTAATGTTGTACCTTTGCTTAAGAAAGATTGTAAGGAGAAACCGAAAACTATAGTCGCTTGAGTCTGACTTCAATTGTGGGTCAATTGTTGGAGGTGTTTATAAAAGATAGGTTTTATGGACCTTTAGAGAGGCAAAAATTGATTAGGGATAGTCAGCATGGTTTTGTGCAAGGAAAATCGTGTCTCACAAACTTGATTGAGTTTTTTGAGGAAGTTATCAAAATGTTTGATGATGGCAGACCAGTAAACATTGTTTATTTGGATTTTAGTAAAGCCTTTGACAAGGTTCCACATGGTAGACTAAGTAGTAATGTTAGGTCATTCAGGATGAGCTTGCCAATTGGACACATAATTGGCTTAAAGCCAGGAGACAGAGAGTGATGGTAAAGGGTTCTTTTTGGACTGTCATCAGCAATGTTCCACAGGGATCGTTAATGGGTCCTCTTTTGTTTGTCATTTATATTAATGATTTAGATGAGAATCTAAAAGGCATGGTTAGTAAGTTTGTGGACAACACCAAAACTGGAGGCATAGGAGACAGTGAAAAAGATTTTCTAAGATTACAAAAGGATCTTGATCAAATGGGACAATGGGCTGAAAAATGGCAGATGGAGTTCAATGTGAATAAATGTGAGGTATTGTATTTTGGTACAACAAACAAGGATAGCGCTTGAACAATTAATGGTAGGACCTTGGGTAGTGTTATAGTACAGAGGGACCTAGAGGTGCAGGTACATAATTGTTTGAAGTTTGCATCGCATATAGACAGGATGGTTAAAAAAGCGTTTGGTATGCTTGTCTTCATTGCTCAGTCCTTTGAGTATAGGTTTGGGATGTCATGTTGAGGTTGTACAGGACATTGGTGAGGCCGCTTCTGGAATATTGTGCCCAGTTCTGGTCGCCCATTTAGGAATGATATTATTAAGCTGCAGTACGTTTGGAAGAGATTTATCTGGATGTTGCTGGGTATGGAAGGTTTAAGTTATAAAGAAAGGCTGGATAAGCTAGGACTTTTTTCACTGGAGCATAGGAGGTTGAGAGATGACCTGATTGCAGTTTACAAAATCATGAGAAGTATAGATAGAGTCAGTGGAAGTTGTCTTTGTCTGAGGATGGATGATTTCAAGATGAGGGGGCACATTTTTAAGGTGAGAGGAGAGAGATCTATAAAAGACATGAGAGGCAAATTTTTTACACAGTGGGTGGTTCACATGTGGAATGAATCAGCTGAGGAAGTGATGGATGCGGGTACAATTACAATGTTTAAAAGGCATTTGGTACATGAATAGGAAAGGTTTGGAGGGATATGGGCCAGGAGCAGGCAGGTCAGTCTAGTTTAGTTTGGGATTATGTTCTGCATGGACTGGTTGGTCTGTCTCTGTGCTGTATGACTTCTATGACTCTGTGACTTTCACAATGACCATTTGCTTGAAGCACATGCAGATTGTGTTTGCCATGCAAATGCGTGGCACATGCTGGAGATGCGCTGTTGTCATCACAGTGCTGCACAGTGACATGCCCATCTCCTTGTTCGTTCAGTCCTCCCACACCATGACAAGTTACCTACCTCTCCTCCTTCAATGCAGGCCACAAAGGCTGGCAACCTATAACTGAGCAATGATAGAAAGCAACCTGAACCACACAGAGGCTGCCAGTCCATGCTGAAACCAGTGGGTGTGCTCAAAAGAAAGCAATATGAAGCTGACAGAGGCTGGAAGTCTCCAAGTAAGTGTAAGGTGAGTGAGCAATAAGAAAACAAGATAAGAGCCATTGGATGTATTCTGTGGAAATACTGAATGTTACTGCGTGCAAAATGTCCCAGCAGAAGCATGCAGGTTGTGGGTGTCCCTGAGCTCCAAGGTAAGATGTGGAAGTGCTGTCTGTGTTGGTCTGAGAGCGGGCAGGGTGATGGGGCAAGGCTGGTGGTTTACTGTAGAGGGAAGTTTGAGGTGGATGTTGGCCGTGGAGCATGCAGGACATTGTGATGAAGGCACAGTCGGGTGATGCCTGGGACAAACAAAGAATAAGTCACAGCTGCCAGATTTACATGTTGGAAATTAGTGCTCTCTTTCTCGGTGGAGGGGAGGAGAATTGGAAGTGGAAGAAAAATGAGACAAACTGAGGTATTAATGCGATGAAAATACATGGAATAAAGTGGTCATTGCTTAATAGTGAGAGTTTGAAGTTGCTGTTTAAACCTTAAAGGGAAATTGGAAATTACTTTCTCAGAGTCAAGATTTTGATTTTCGTCATTCAGTCTATATTTTCCCGTCTTTAAGGTCACTGCTTACACCATATCACAGACAGAAAAGTGTCTATCTATAATAGGGTGTAGAGCTGGACTATTAAACTGGACTATCTCAAAGTGTCTATCTACCTGGTTTGCATCGTGAATGCAAAGTTAAATCCCTCGCCACCCACTGTCTTAAAAAAATTAGAGCTCAGAGAATCAGGGAGGAATTGCAATCAAGGATGAATGAGTCAGGAAAAGGTGGGGTGTTAGCATTTTAGAGTTTAAGATTGTGAATGCAAACAAGTTCTGATGGATTCATTTCTAGAAATATAATGGGCATGCTTAATGTTGACGAGATATTGTATTTAGAGTTGCAATTAACATTTTCAGGATACAGTAATGTGATATTTGCAGATTTGTTTTTAAACAGGCTCCAAATTTTACTTCTGTGCATGGCTTTCCCATGGTTTAGACAAATGGCCAGGGAAATGAGGACGCATTTGAGCAGTCATTCAATGAGGTATTTAAACTCGTCAATGTCCCATCGGAATAAAGGCTCACTTATTACAGCTGATGCCTCCGTTCCCTCTGGTAAACATTTGGCAGCGTGCTTGTGTGCATGCAATTATTTTCTACCTTGGAACTTTTCAAACTGCAAGAATGGAAAGAATTGGCACACATCAGGTATGCAGTCATGACAGGCTGAAATGAGATCAATATTTTCATTAGGAGGGAGATGCACGAGACGGAGATGCATAAGCAGGCAAGTGTACAGGAAAAGAGGTACACAGGGCAGAAATGGACATGGGAAGAGGTACACAGGATGAAGATGCACAGGTCAAAACAGTCTTGGTTGCAAGTAGCAACCTTCACATTTTAGAATAAAATCCCGCAGTCTGCTCAAAGCACAGGACCATCCTTCTCCCTCTGTGCCCAATGGACCTATTATATGTCAATATTTGTTGACAAACAACTGAAAGGGTGAGTTGACAACTTGGGATGTAAATATGGGCAAGATGTTGAGATGGTTCTAATCGATACATTTTACATTGCAATAATAGAAGAAGGAAATTGATAATACAACATTTTTTCATACAACCCTGTCCCATATCCCTTGGTGAATTGAAATATTTTCAAGTACCTTTTGGTTCCCTGTGATACATATTGTTTGGGTTCAGCAGAGATAGAAGCCCATGCTCTGACTGCTCAGTTATTGTCTGGGCTATATTTCGAGGTTTTGAAGCCTCTGAGGACCTCACCAAAGACTGACCACTTGTACCATTGCAAGGCAGACTCGGCATCAGGAGAGCAGCTAGCTTGGCTGAGGGTTGGGGAGGGAGCCTTTATTTACCTGAGAATGCAATAGAATGTCTTTTGAGCTGAGCTACGCTACACCCAACTATCCTGCAGCGTGCCAAACAATGACTTCTGACATCAAAGATACATTCCCAGCATACCCCAGGTCTCATCTGGACATTCATTAAATCCTATAACTACAACTTCCCTCAAATATATTTTGAGATCGCAACATAACTTACTAAAAGTATGTTTTTTTAATCATCATTAACCAAAACATTTAAGTATAACATGTTCTTATTTAACTATAAATGTTATCCAATCCCACCATCTCCCCCAAAGACTCAAGATCTGTGGGTCCACATAGTCCTTGGTCATATCAATCAGAGTGATGTAGGTGGGTAATGGCCTGGGGGCTGAGTGGATGAGACAGGCAGCATATGGACAAGAACATCACCCTACATGTGAAAAATCTGTGGATCATCTGTGGACGAGGGCAGTGGAATCAGGGTTATCATGCAACTGTGAAAGAGACCAAGCAGAGTATAGATAGTGTAAATAGAAAGGTAGATTGTTATTTGAATGGCTGTAAATTGAGAGAGTGGGGTGTTTGATGTAACTGGGGTCGCTTGTGCTGAAAGTAAGCATGCAGGTGCGGCAGGCAGTAAAGAAGGCAAAATGTATGCTGACCTTTGCAGTGAGAGAATTCCAGTACAGGAACAAGGATGTCTTGCTGCAAATATACAGGGCATTAGTGAGGCTGCACCTGGAATATTGTGTGCAGTTTTGGGCTCCTTATCTGAGGAAGGATGTTCTTGTGGTGAAATGCAGCGAAGGTTGAACAAATTAATTCCTGGGATGGCAGCACTGGCGTATGAGGAGAGATTGAGTCAGATTGTATTTAGAAGAATGAGGGAGTGTCTAACAGAAACCTGCAGAATTCTAACATGACTGAACAGGTTAGATGCAGAAAGTATCTTTCCCATGGTGGGGGAGTCCAGAACCAAGGATCATAGTTTAAGGATCAGAGTTAAACCTTTTAGAACTGAGATGAGGAGAAATGTCTTCATCCAGAGTGGTGAGCCTTCTGAATTGTTTACCACAGAAAGTGGTTGAGGCCAAAACATTGTGTTTTTTAGAGGAGGTAGCAATAGCTGTTGTGGCCAAAGAAATTACTTCTCTCAGGGCAGTGACTTGAAAGAAATTCAGGGATTTACATGTACATATTAATCAATCAAAACCTTCTAACAGATTAAAGATTTATCAATATCTTAGGTTTATTTAATACATCCTCATCAGTTATGTACCCCTTTGACCTTTTATTTATAAATTCTGTGTTCTGTGTGCTTCTTTCTCACTTCACCTGGTGAAGGGGCTAGGATCTGAAAGCTTGTGTTTTCAAATAAACCTGTTGGACTATAACCAGGTGTCATTTGATTTTTGACCGTGACTAAAGAGATCAAGGGATATCAGGGGAGGGCAGAACTAGGGCACTGAGCTCAAAGATCATCCATGATCATATTGAATGGCAGAGCATGCTTGCGGGGTTGAATAGCCCACTCCTGCTCCTACCTTCTATGTTTTTATGTTTCTATGTTAAGAACATGTCTGGGCTATCCTGCGAAGAATTCTATGTGGGGTTTCCAGGTACTATCTAAGACAGTGCACTCCGTCTCCTAGCATTGTCCATCAGCAACCATGAGGCCATTTTGTGAAGGAGCAGGTTGGTAGGTAGGTAGTGCTACAAGCCAATCAACAGTTACAGAAACAGAATTATTACAGCACAGAAAGTGGTGATTTGGTCCATTTTGCCTGCATCAGTTCTTCAATCAGGCATCATTACCTCATTATACAATGCCCTTTTCAAACGCCTCCACTACATTTCATGGCAGTCCTTTCCAGACCCTAACTAAATGTTGTGTGAACAAGTTTTTTCTCAATTCCCCCTTGCTTCTTTCTCGGATGACTTTAAATCTAAGCCTCCTGAGTTCCTGTTTGTTTTATGGACAGGAACAGCTTCTCCCTTTCTGTTCTGTCCAACCTGCTCATGATTTTGAAAATTCTTGGTCATCAACATCATGAACATCTCAAGCACATCCTCATTCTTCCCATTGGCTTGAGAATGGAGTGGAAAGCTCATGACACGGTAAAACTGAAAGGAAGCAACAAATTCCCTGAAGGGTTCATTTATGAAACGCAATCTGTTATTTGAGGCAATCTCTGAATGTGGAAGTTATGGTTATTAAGTTTGCAGATGATACCAAAATTGGAGGTGTAGTGGACAGTGAAGAAGGTTACCTCAGAATACAATGGGATCTTGATCAGATGGGCCAATGGGCTGAGGAGTGGCAGATGGAGTTTAATTTAGATAAATGTAGGGTGATGCATTTTGGAAAGGCAAATCAAGGCACGACTTATACACTTAATGCTAAGGTCCTAGGGAGTGTTGCTGAACAAAGAGACCCTGGATTGCAAGTTATTAGTTTCTTGGAAGTGGAGTTCCAGGTAAACAGGATAGTGAAGAAGGCATTTGGTTGCTTGCTTTTATTAGTCAGTGCATTGAGTGTAAGAGCTGGGAGGTCATGTTGCGGCTGTACAGGACATTGGTTAGGCCACTTTTGGAATACTGTGTTCAATCTGGTCTCCCTGTTGTAGGAAGGATGTTGTGAAACTTGAAAGAGTTTGGAAAAGATTTACAAGCATGTTGCCAGAGTTGGAGCGTTTGAGGTATAGGGAGAGGCTGAATGGACTGGGGATACTTTTCCTCAAGCATCGGAGTCTAAGGGGTGACCTTATAGAGGTTTATAAAATCACAAAGGGCATAGATAGGGTGAATAGATAAGATCTTTTCACTGGAGTGAGACAGTCCAAAACTAGAGGCCATAGGTTAAAGTTGAGAGGGGAAAGATTTAAAAGGGACCTGAGGGATAACTTTTTCATGCAGAAAATGGTGCTTGTAAGGAATGAGCTGCCGAGGAAGTGGTAGAGGCTGGTACAATTACAGCATTTAAAAGGCATCTAGAAGGTTATATGAATAGGAGGGATTTAGAGGGATATGGGCCAAATGCTGGTAAATGGGACTAGATTAGTTTAGGATATCTAGTGAGCATGGATAAGTTGGACAAAGGGTCTGTTTCCATGCTGTACAGCTGTATGACTCTATGACTCTTCAGGAATTCTGAGTAGAAAAAAAAACTATTGTTTCAAATTTTAAAGGCTACCTCGTAGTTGTGGTATTGAGAAGATGACCTCAGTCTATTGAAAGTGGCAGTCAGAACAGCTTGAGCATTTTCTTTGAATTTCAAAGGTCCATCCCCGACCGTTGTTACAATTGAGGTGGATGGTACCAATGGCTCTGCTGGGGTCTGACTATGGATAGCAGAAATAAGACAAGAAGAGACAAAGTCTGCAATAGAATTAGAAATGATCAGCCAGCACGACAATTGTTGGGCCCAGGGTCTACACTTGGTGATGTCAAGGTGATCTCCATGAAGCCGTAGCTGGAGAATCTCATCCTCTACATATGTTGTAGAATTGAATTGAGGTTATTGATCCTTGCGCAGTTGATTTCCACACTTCCCCAGACACTTGCAGCTGCTCCTATTGCAACCTCCCCACCACCCAATCCACCACTGAATGATAGAGTCATAGAATCATACAGCATGGAAACAGACCATGCTGAACATAATCCCAAACTAAAGTAGCCTCACCTGCCTGCTCCTGGCCCATAATTCCTCCAAACCTTTCCTACTTATGTACTTATGTAAGCGTCTTTTAAACATTGTAACTGTACCCACATCCAACAGTTCCTCAGGAGGTTCATTCCACAAGCTGCGTAAAACGTTTGCCCCTCATGTCTTTTTAAAATCTCTTTCCTCTTACCTTAAAAATGTGCCCCCTAATCTTGAAGTCACCATTCTAGGGAAAAGACACCTACCATTAACCCCATTTATACTTTACATGATTTTATAAACCTCTATAAGGTCACCTCTCAACCTCCTACACGCCAGTGAAAATTGTCCCAGCCTACACAACCTTTCTTTATAACTCAAACCTTCTATACCCGGCAACATCATGGTAAATCTCTTCTGAACCCTTTTCAGCTTAATAATATCCTTCCTATAACACGGCCAACAGAACTGGATACTACTCCAGAAGAGGTCTCACCAGTGTCTTGTACAACCTCAACAAGACTTTCCAACTCCTATACTCAAAGGAATGAGCAATGAAGGCAAGCATGCTAAATGCCTTCTTAATCACCTTGTAATACATGTGACACAAACTTCAAAGAATTATGTACCTGCACCCCTGAATTCTAAAACACTGTCGAAGGCCCTATCACTAATTGTGTGAGTCCTGCCCTTGCTTGTTGTGCTAATATTCAATACCTCGCATTTATCCAAATTGAACTCCATCTGCCATTTTTCAGCCCAGTGACCCATTTCTTGATCTTGGAATCTGACTTCATATTAATATTAGGATTAAAGGTATGAAACTCGAACGTCATTTGAGATTGGAGAAACATTTTATGCAGAAAATGCTCTGGTTTGTTTAAGGTAGTCAGTGTGCTTTGGATACAAAACCAAGTGTGAGGCAATGCCTAAATGTGTGTGACAAGTGAGAATGCAATAGGCATGTGTAATACAATTACATACAGTGAAAGAGACAGTATCTAGAAGCAGAGGATAATATTGAACTAGTCTGCGGAAAGGTTCACATATCACAAAGTCTGACTGATTTCAAACTCAAGAATAACACACTGAGGAATGTAACATATTTGATAAAAATGGATAAGTACAATGGTTAAAAATCAACCACAGAGCCTTGATAATTATAGGATTGCGGCCAGGTTAGCAAATAATCATATCAAAGTCTGAGTGAGCAAGAAACAGAGACCCATATGAATCAGCTAATATTTTCAGAGCATTGGAAGCAAATAAAACCCAAATAAAACATTTAGGCACTAGTGGTAATGCTGCTTTTAAATATTGCAGAAATGTCACGGCACAGATCTTGTTAATCAATAACAGATTATACCAAATAATTGTTGTGCTAGATCGTATGAGAAGAAGAAATGGGCAAACATGTATGAGGAACAAAAACAAGAACAAAACGCTTTTCTTAGGTTTGACAACCTTAAGCAAAATTGCTCCTGTCAAATAAAGAATGATAAAGGAAGTTGACAAAATAAGAGCACAGACTGAGATTGAAAATGAGAGTGTTTAGGAAATATTGTTAGACAGACAGTTGTTTTCAGGATGAATAACAATAATTTCAAGGGAGGTGCAGGAGGTCAATACTAAACAAGTTTATTACAAATTTGGTGGTGACAATACCAATTACATAGCAAAATCAAGGATGGACAGAGTTGGAATTCCTTTGTAGTCCATGTTCAAGAAAGGTCTCAACTGGGAAGATCCTTGGGGTGGGATAGGTCTGGGAGGTGGGGTGGCAAGGACTGAAATAAATATGGCCAATGCTGGAAATACTCAGGACATCAGGCAACATGTGGGAGAGAATCAGAGTTAATATTTCAAGAGGTCTCCTTGAGAACCCTTTGGGAATTTTTGTTCCTCCTGGACTATTCCATGAGAAAGTTTTAAAGACTTTTCATTCTAAATTGAAAGCAATTAACCAGAGATTACATGATTAGTGCACGTTACAGTTTACAACTGCATTTCTCCAAACACTCCCCAACTTCATAAAAAAAAACGCAAAAGAAAAATGTCATCACTGTAATTTGCAGCTACAATAACATGGGTGGTTCATAAAGAAAAGGATTACTCGTGATCAAAGACAGTTTGTTCATTGCAGTCGTCCCACTTTAATCAATCTCATCAATGAAGACGCATTAAATACAGAATCTTTAAAGTATTCAGGTCCTCCTGAATATTGCATATTGTTGGGTGTTCACTTGATTTCAGTTAGTTCCTGGGCTGCTGTTACTTCTTCAGGAAGGTCACTCGTGTAGTGAATGTTGCTGCTGCAGTAATTGCTGACATTGATCTGGTGTCCTTGTTGAGAAATGGTGTATACCTAGGACTAATGATCACGCTGTTCTCTGTGCAATTGGTGATATTAAATTTTCCTTATCAGCTGTCTGCAGTGAAATAGCAGCTGCTTCATGTGTGCATATGTATCTGTGCTTGTGACAATATCATTCATTGCTCATGTTCATCATGTACAATTGAGATGATGACTTTACAACACAGGTCCCCAGTTGCCAAGAGATCTGATTTTGTTGGGCGTGTTAAATGTTTGTACTCTGACAGCTCTCCAATGCTAAACTCTGGCAATAATTTGACAGTTTTATCAAAGAAAACTTTGGATTTCTGACATTTCACTCTGATTTTATAGCATATTCCTGCATACTCTCTTGCCTCAGTAGCTTGTTAGTCTTTGGGAGAGTAGCTTGGTGCAGTTTGACATTAGTTGCTGGACTGGGCTACTTTCTGTGCCTTCAGTAGATGTGGTGTTTCACCATTCGAGGATTGCCTTGCAAATGTCTGTGCTGAATCTACTCAATGTTTTAATGATCTCGCTGTCAACGGTCATGCTTCCTCAGCCTTTCTGATTGGTTGTGGAAAGTGTGGAGATGATGTGTGATACTGACCATCCCAATCATTGATGAAGTGCCTAAATTCTTCACGTGAATTGAGGGCCACTTTCGTCATCACAGTGTCTGGAATGCTATAGCAGCTGATGTGTACTTTCAGACATTCCACAGTCTTACGTTAGTCATTGAGATCAATTGTTTAACCACCAGTAGTCAGAATACTAGTAATGGTGTCAAAATAATCCATTCCTATGAAAGCAATGTGAGCCACTTCCAGCTTCATCCATGGTTGCTCTGGGAATTCAAATCATTGGTGGATGTTTAGCTTGATATTTGCTACAAGTGCTATATTGGCTGATGTGTGGTCCTTAATCTCATTGATCTTGCTTGGTAGTAAATTATTTCTCTTGTCTTCCTCATATTCCTGGTTATGCTTCAGCAAATCCATTCTCATCTCCTTATGGAGAATGGGTCTCTTTTCATTGCATAAGGTCTATCTTGGACTATCATTTCATCTCTGTATGTCCATTTGTCAAACTGATGTCTCTGCCAGTTTCAGGGCATCCTTTCATTACTACTTCCTGCAACACTTGTTGAGCAATATCACATTGAGTAGTTTGCTTGCTTTGATCAAGACACTTGCCTTTCAGATTGTGGCTGGGATCTTTAAGGGCTCTGAGTCACATGGGCTATGGCAAAAATTGTGACAGAATCAGGTGAGAAGTCAGGCAAGGCTTATCTTGATTCCAGGAGTCTTAGTAATGGCCCAACTTGCTTCATTAATATTCAACTTCCTATCTTACTAAATGTATTAAAGCAGCCAGACATCACGAATACGCAATGTGGAAATTAAATCAGGTACTTAGCAATGGAACTCCCCGCATGTTCTGAAGGACTGCCATGATGCATTGGAGGAGAAAGCATCTAATTGCATGATCCGCTGGCACCAACTGCATGAATCCATCATCCACAAACATTGGCATCTGACATTTGCCAACCCCTCATGACCACCATTATACCTCTCCAATCCATTTGAAGGCTGCTGAGGAAGCACAAACTTGCATTGCAGGGTGCACTGGTAACAAATATTGAAAGCTGCAACTGGGGGACTTTGCACTTTGTACAGTCAGGGACCTGGCTCGCAGATTAGACTGGACCATATCTCAGGGCTGCTCACTTGCTCTCTTAGTGTTTGCTTACTTAGCACCAACCTGTACGCTCACACCATCTCGGCCTTGGTCCCCTTTGCCTTGCCAATTAGTACAGTCAAACAGCAAGGCAGCTTCCCCGTTAGCCTACAGTCCTGAGTAAAGGGAATGGATATCTTCATGCCTGGCAGCAATCTTACACTGGAACCTTTCGCCCAGAGCTTATGCAACAAACACTGCCTGTGCAGCAAGCATGCAGTCATGTTTTGAAGTCTTAGGAGAGTAGTCTTCACCAAAGTCCATGGAGGCACAGTATACCAGCCCAGGGGATGGGCCAGGGATCAGACATCTTAAGTATGTTCCCACATTCAATCAGATCATGGCTGATTTGTGACTGAACTCCATATACCTGCCTTTGGCCCACATCCATTAATACTTTTGGTTCACAAACATTTATCTATCTCAGATTTAAAACTAACAACTTTCCTTGCATCATCTGTCATTTGTGGAAGAAAAAGGAAAATATTTCAGTGAATATCTTGCAACATGATTGGGTGAGGTGGCTGTCATCGATTAATATATCTGCAAATGTGTGTGTGAGACTTGAAACAGTCTGCATTGTGTGAAGGATTGAGTAATAATTGAAAACATTGTTGCTAGTTTGGTAGTGGGTATGTTATGCTCTGAGTTGTGGATATGATGGTGGTGCAATGAGGATTTGTTATGCTACACCATTATAAGATTAAACTCACTCACCTTGAGAATTGGGGGTCAGATGATGAAATTTCTTCCTGCATTACCTGAAAAGCCTTGGAACTTCCAGTGATGTTGTAGAGGTGGTGATCTAGTGGTAATGTCTCTGGACTGGTAGTGCAGAACCCCAGAACCTGCTAGGGCAGGGTCCCTGACAAAGGGTCACTGGATTCAAAATGTTAACTCTGCTTTTCTCTCAACAGAGCCTCACTTTCTTTTCCTGCCTATGTACCAAATTATTCAGTGGATATTTTATATTTGAATATTCAATTATTTTTCAAGCTTTCACAACATAAGATTTTGTATACAATTAATGCCATAAGTAGACTATGTCTTGAAGAATTTATTCAATTTTTACCCCAAAGGCTGTGGTCTTAAGCATAAGTATTCCTCATGTGTAAATCAATCACATGGTTAAACTGATAGCTCTTGTATTGGTGGCAAAATGCATTCCATGGAACATTCATTGGCTGGAAGTGGCATTCCATTTATCACTCAGATGGAAGCTTCACCTCAAAAAGCTGCCAGCCAATCAGATTGTCCAGCTGCTCAATAGTCTAAGCTGCACCAATGACAGCTGTGGCCAAAGCGGCTCCTTGATATTAAATGCCAGATCCTAGACCAGGTAAATGTAGGAGTAGTGGAGAGTTTAGGTGATGTCAGAGAGAATTGATTGGAGCAGGTAGGGGTGGCAGGAGCAAGGGAGCATCCACAGGGAACAATTTTGGGATTTGTGAGCTGCCCAATGTGGCTCCTCACTTCAGCCTGAGGCCTAAGCAAGGGGACCTCAATTTCTCCCATCTTCCTCAAGTTTGAGCAAGGATTGGAAGTTTTCCAGAAACTGGGAACACAAACCTGGGGTGTGGCCATCCATATAATATTGCAGCCTGGTTGAGATAGGTGGGAAAGCAGAGGATAGACCACCTGTGAAATTCTCTGTCCACTTGCATCAGCAATTTCCCCAGTGGAGACTCTAAATCTTTGTCTGAAGAATGCAGATGGAGAATGCAGTTGTAGACTTCAAAGTGAAGAACTAACTAATATCTGAAGGATGGCAAAGCACGATGGAGCTTCAGTCAATGTTTCTGTCCTCCAGTCAACAAGTTATATTTCCCCAATGTATTTTTCTAGGTTATCCACATCCTAATATTTTTCCTACTTAGACGTCGCTCAATTAATCAAAGTGCCATGTATAACTAGTTATTTGGTAGTAGAGAACTTGCTGGAAAAAGTATTCCTCTTTTGGAGTTTGATATCTTGCGCTCATCGGAGCAAACAGCAGAATTTAAAATTTCAAAGGCAGCAATAATTTATGTATTAGGAGAAAAGGGTGCTGATTAGTTGGTGAATTGATTCTGACTGAGGCATTACCATGGAGAAGAAAGCCAGGATCTATCATCTCCTGTGCTTGTTTAATTAAAAAAAAAGACAGAATGCTTGGATGTACATCTTTTTCCTACAGAGAACATGTCCCCTGACATGAATATACATAACTTCTAGCCAGCAAAAGTGAGAACATTGAGACCGAAAGAACTGTGGATGCTGTAAATCAGGAACAAGAACAGAAGTTGCTGAGCTGAGCTTTTCCAGCAACTTCTGTTCTTGCCCCTGAGAACATTGAGAACCTGACTGATAATCTTCAATTGTTGTTACTGTAATTCCTAGCACATTCTGAATTATTTAGCATTTGCTGTCTGATTACAGAATCACATCTAGTGTGAGACATTATATTCTGAGTTTTGCAACCAGGGACTGATTAAATATGTTCAGGACTGTATCCAATGTCAGTAGCCAAAGGATGTTCTGTTTGATATAACCTACTGTTCTGTGGGAACTAAAGCCGAAGTACCATGTTACTTGTTTGTGTGGTTGAAGACTGTCTTTTTGGCTTGATGGGAACATACCACTGAGAATACCACTCTCATTGAAACAGCTTGCTTCGGCAATTGCAAGGCTTGGACCTGAATAGACTTGTCAATCATCAGCATCCTTTCCTTATGCAGTATAAATTGTTGCTGTCATTGAAATTTATCATTCTTGTGCCAGTCCTGGTAAGTACTAGAGGTAAAGCCTTGACACCCAAAGTCTTTTCAGCTATCTTTAGCATTTTCATTTTGAACAGAAATCAGGTAAATTTCAAAAGAACACGGTAATCTTTACTGCTGCTTTCAAGATTTAGATATCATTTAACTGTTCCATTACTGTTTCTTTCATTTATAATGTACATTTTACAAATGTTTCTGTTCAAGACAGGTTGCGTGTCTTTTACTGGATGGCAGACCATAGGAGACATACACTTCCAGTGTGCAAAATGTTGTCCTAGCATCTTCGAAGATGAAAAGTTACTCAGTTTCTATGGTTTTGTTACCTTTTTCACGAAATTGTTTGTTCAGACTTCTGAATGTGAAGCTCTTCTATTTTTGGAATTTGAGCTCTGCCTTGTCATCACTCTGTGTTTTTGAGCATTAAGACAGTTCAATAAAGCTCGCTTTGATGTTATTGCACAAGTTTCAGAAATAAAAGTTATTTTATCTGAAGGATAAGAAGAATAATTGCTTTGGCAATGGAAACATGACTGAAAAGAATGACTTCACAGTGTGGGAAATGTGCTTGGCCTTGGTACAAGTAGTTGAACACATTTGTTGGTGTCATTGCAGATGCAATTTATCTTGCAAACCTGATCAAATCTTATGTGCTGGTTGCAAAAATGCGGAATGTTTGCACATTGCACATCGAAGGCTGAGGAGTGACCTTATAGAGGTTTATAAAATCATGACAGCCATTGATAGGTTGAATAGCCAAGTACTTTTCCCCACAGTAGCAGAGTTCAGAACTAGTGGGCATAGGTTTAAGGTGAGAGTGGAAAGATTTAAAAGGGACCTGAGGGACAATTTATTTCACTGATAGGGTGGTACGTATATGGAACGCGCTGGCAATGGAAGTCGTGGAAACTGGTACAATTACAATATTTGAAAGGCACCT
The DNA here is from genome assembly GCF_021869965.1 of Rhincodon typus. Taxonomy (NCBI): domain Eukaryota; kingdom Metazoa; phylum Chordata; class Chondrichthyes; order Orectolobiformes; family Rhincodontidae; genus Rhincodon; species Rhincodon typus. Next base: position 109,353,327 of record NC_063336.1, read on the forward strand.
GGATAGTTAAATGAATAAGGAAGGCTTTAGAAGGATATGGGCCAAATGCTCCTAATAAGACTAATTTAGGATATCTGGTCAGCATGGACGAGTTGGACCAAAGGCTCTGTTTCCATGCTATACATCTCTATGACTCTATGTTTAAATTAAATGAAAAATAATGGTGCCACATTTTATGGTGAGGAGAGCGCATTTTCTTCAATCTGTTGCATGGAGCGACCCAACTGGTTGCCCTGACATATTTTCCTCGAACGAAGGATGTTAAAGATGTGGGGGTGGGCCTGTTGAGACATCTCTGCCAGACATAGGAAGCAAAAGGCAGAACAACGACACAAGGGCCTTTGTTACAGGGGGAGGATATTCACGGAAGATCCTGAAGCACTAACTGTAAAACCCAGCCTTCAATTATTCCAAATTGATATGGTGGCCATCAAATGGGAGAACTGGCCACTACAAGGCTGTTTCTCTCCAGTCAACAGTAAACTGACACATGTTACTGCTCCTTCTCTTCTGGAAGCTGGAATGAATCGTAGAGCAGTGAATCGACAGGGAATGTTATGTTCTTCTATTTGACAAGAACATGCCAATCATATGACAAGGATTGGTAATATAATAAAGTGGATTCTTTATTTGCAGACAAGTCAAAATCCATGTTTATTGGGAGGCTACGTATAAATGTCTGATCTCTATCCCTGCTGCTGTAGATTGAATTTACAGTCATGGGACTAATCCATCATATTCTTTCTTGCAGTTACTGACACCAGTTTAAAATATGTTCCCTTAATGGTACATGTACCTCGTACCACAACATCCCCATTTTATACTAAATTTAAAATTTACCCTTCTGTGGCCTTCTAATTGAGTATTGGAAAGCTTGAGGCCATTCTATGACTTATTGTGGAATTAGCAAGAATCTATGATCTTGGCTGGCACATTGGCACAGCGGTTAGCATTGCTGCCTCACAGCGCCAGGGACCCGTGTTCAATTTCAGCCTTGGGTGACTGTTTGTTTGAAGTTTGCAGGTCCTACCCGTATCTGTGTGGGTTTCCACCAGGTGCTCTGGTTTCCTACCACAGTCCAGGGATGTGCTTGTTAGGTTGATTTGCCACGTTAAAAATTGCCTCGTAGTGTGCAGGGATGAGTAGGCTAGGTGGATTAGCCATGGTAAATACGGGGTTATGGGGCCAGGGGAAGGGTCTGAGTGGGATGCTGGTTGGAGGACCAGTGCAGATTTGATGGGCCAAATGACCTCTTTCTGCTCTGTATGGATTTTATGATTCTATAAGGATTAGGACATTCAGGTTCTTCTTCAGTTGTACTATCTTTAGTGGCCACAGTCTCATTGTACATTGTAGCTTGTGAAAAATAAATACAGGGCTTGAAAAAACCAAAAGTGTGAAAGTGTGAAATAAAAATGCTCTTTGTCAGCCTTCCTTTAATGGTTAAAAGTTATTGGGATCCTTTACTGCATAGGCTCTTCTTCCACAGCCCAACCTGCAGGATTTTAAGTGACAGGAGGCGGCAGTAATATGTTCTCTCGCAGTGGAGTTCTGTTTAAAGCTAAACTCTCTGCAGTCAGTCATTAATCTCAGCTCCTGCACAAACATTGCAGCAGGTGATCCTGTACTGAGGGAGCACAGGGCTGATGGGTGAGTTACATTACGGTTTTGTGCAAGCAGTAGTTAATGGCGGGAACTACATCAAGAACAGCATCTGGCCTGAAGAATTCAAAATGTGCTTTGAAAGCTTCTAAGTCAGCATTATGAGTGGAAGGTTACCGGTAGATAAACTATTGCATTGTGAATTACTCCTTGATTAAATCTCAAACCTAGTTGAAAATGCAGTCTAAATGTCTATATTCAGATATTGTAAAATGTTTGGAAACACATGAAGCAACAAGCTGTAAGAATGTGCAATATATGAGAATGCGTAAGAAATTGATCAGAACTTGTGCTCCTCTTCTGAAAAGTGATATATAGAGATACATGTGAGTAGATTTATGCTTTAGACACATTATATGCAAAAATCTGCACATCAGCCGAGGTTCTTTTTCCAATTAAATTATCATTTCAAATCCCTTTCTTTTGTCCATGATGGGTTAACCTTTTCCAGCAGATAAACAATGAGCAGATGGCCTCCATGGAGTAGTAAGTTTCCAATTTGAATGAGGAACATATGTTGTAAGTTGCCATTAATACCAAATGAGAGCAGCAAACAAGAAAATAGCTGAAGGGGGTCATTTTGGAGAAAAGGTGAAATCAGATTCAAAGTGACTGCTGTGCAATTAAGAGGAGTCAATTCAAAAGACTGGTTTTAGTCCACAGTTTGGGGGTAATTACTGATTATCATGATTTACATGTGTTTGGTTTCGTGATGGATCATAGCCCTGGTGGAGTATATACCCACTAGCGATAGGGAGACCACAGAGGTACATAATGCACAGGTGTAGACAGGGTGTCAATGAGAATCCTTCCCAGTTCATCACTCCAAGTTCTGAGTAACAACATCCATCTCCCATAGAAACCAGAAGGGAAATCCTTAACTGAAGGTAAAGGAAGATACAGAAGGGGAGAGCAAGATACATATTGCACTAGTTACTATTATTAACACAGGCATCAGCTCAGAAACTGACAACATGCGCAACTTTGAGGCTGGAGTAGAACACATATCTTCAGATGGGGAAGCACTGATGGGCAGCAGTTTTCCTGGATGGAAGGGACATCACAGATGCCATTTCACAGAGGGCAAGGTCTCCTATTAAAGTAATATTGCTGTAGAGGAATGTGCTTTGGATCTCACTGGGCCAAGCTGCAGATAAAGGTTGGTCTAAGACAATCAAATACATCATGCAATGATCTGAAGTCCCACAGGACATGGCTGGGTGCTGAAGCATGTTGCCTTTACTTTGGCCTATGGTTTAATGCAGAGACTGGAATCCATCCTTTCCAGTGGGAAGTGACTGGTTAATTCCAACCAACAACCTGTACAGCCTCAGCTCAAAAAACATGAGGTTCTACTGCTGTCATTACAATTTCCATTGAATGACTTCAAGCCGCCATGAATGTCAAGTATGTCACACAGTGCCTCCATGGAGACAGAGACAGCTGCAGTGTTTGCTTTGGGCTCCTCTTTGAAAGGGGCAGCTACCCAGAGATCTGTACTCCAGCACATCATTGAGCTGGTGGAGTAGTTGCCCTGTCCAGTTGGCAGCATTCCCATCAGACCAGCTTTGTACACTATGCAACTACCTGTCAGGCAGGTGGCCCAGTCTATGATGGTATAGTCTGAGCTGGAGCCTTCATGGCTCACAGCCTCTCAAAACTATTCTGAGAGGACATTTGAAGTGCTGTGCTGTCCATGCTTTGGCCACTTAAAACAGTTTAATGAGTTAAAAACCCTTTATCCAAATGTTCTTGTCAGCGAGACAGAATTCAGTTTGCAGCTTAAGTCAATTTTATTAACGAAATATTTCTTATTAAAAATACCACGTGAACCTTTCACAAATTCCCATGATATTTACTCACTATCTAGCTCTATCCATCTGAGGGAGGATAATACACACGTGATCCACATATTTGAGCTGGGCACAAGAATCTCCTACCTCGCAGAGGTAGGGCCGGCTTTGACCCAAAAAAGTGGATCTTGTAGGCCAGGGTGGATTTTCTCCTTGATCTTATTGGGTTGCTGCATGGTCCCCTGCCATGAGTCTTACTGTGAGTCTTCGCTGAGGGGCTGCCTTCCAGCTGTGTGTTTTTATCCCCTTCACCGCAGACCTTCCAGAATGTTCTGTACCTTTGGCTCATGGGATCATTAAGGAGATTCAAATCAAATAATGGGGTCACCACAATACCTTTTGCTGTTGACACGATGGGAACTTGTAAAGTGTACAAACTCAGATACTGGCAGTTAATCAAGGTTCCGGCAGGTCTGATCAATACTTTTCCAATTACCAACCCTCAGGCTGGTTGTGACTGGATCCCTGAACTTTTGTGACCTTTTTGACCTTGGTTTCCACTGTTCTCTCTAGCCGACAGCTGTTTGCTGCTATTTCATTTTCTTGACTTCTCCAGCTATGAGTCAATTTAGGATGGTCCAATTTTGGGCCCATGTTTGCTTGACCACAACTTTCTTCAGATCCTTTCAAAAGCCCACATTGCCTTCTGCTGTTCTTGGGGTTGCACTTTGTGGAAATACCAAAGTTGGCAAGAGTAATTACAGGGCTAACACCAAGGGTAAACACCAATGTGAACAGTTTAGCACCTGAATGTTGTGTTATGTTTCCTTCTTAGGTTGTCTTTGCTCCAGAGACAGGCTGATTATAACTATTAGATTGAGCTGGAATTGCTGGCCTTTATCATTGTGACGGTCATGGCAAAAATGTTTGAAAGGATTCAATGCAGATTGTGGGCGTGTTAATATATCCTTAGATCAAGAAGTTAAGGCATGTGTAATAAGCTGGTGTTAGCTACAGGGTAGATCTCTCTCCTGATGTGTTATTCCTGTTATCAGGGGCCACAATGTTCCTGGGATCCTGAATCAATGACTTTTTCTAGAGGAGACAGCATCCAATCTTAAGGCCCCTCATGGTATTTTTTCATCTTTTTTACCACTGATGAGGTATGACCTTGTGGGCACCTTCATTGGGAGTCATTGAGTTGTACAGAATGGAAACGGACCCTTTAGTCCAACTTGTCCATGCCAACCAGATATCCTAAATTAATCTATTCCCATTTGGCCCATATCCCATATTTTTAAGCACTTCCTACATCCTCTTCAGCAGCAGTCACCTTTTTCAATGGAGCTACCATCCAGACAGTACTGCAGGCCCTCCTATTGGAACTCCTAGTTCCTTGGTCTCTCCTGCCATGTTTAATTGGGTGCAGAACAACATGTAAAGTTTCTCCTGAGGATGCACAGTGACCACATATGGGTCTGGAAGCTGTTTATGGTCCTTACACCGGGGTCCCAATACTGGGCAAGGTGGTTTCCCTCTGGCCTCCGTCTCTAAGACTAACTCTTTGAGCTGCTGTAAAAGTAAATAATATCTTTTCTGTCTCAAGGCAACCTATGTCATGTGACAATAGTATCAATGCTTTCCATGGCTCACACAATGCTTGGATTGTAGTTGTCAAGCAATGTGACATGAATAACACAATCATACTGACTTGTGATAAAGTGGTCCTTCATATCCCTCTTATTAAATTTCAGGTTTTCAGACACTATGTTTGGATAACTGTTGTGTTTGAGTTTCTGTCAATATCAGGACAACAGTAACTGTAAATTATACAAGTGATCTTTCATCATGATAGCTCTTCAATGGATAGTCCTCCATCAGGACATTTTTGTTTTGATGGGTTTCCAGAAGCATGATCAGGCACGAGTTAACATTTTGTCCACATCAAAATCACAAAATCACCTGCCTCTCTATCCATATTCCATGCTAACTTTTTAAAGTAAAGTGTGCATCTTCTGAAAATGTTTTATGGGCAGATGATGCAATTACAATAAATCCAATATCCAACTCAAAAGACCAAAAGAAATAGAAAAAGGAGTAGACTATTCTGCCCATCAGTTCTCCTCTGTCATTCAGTGATCCGAATCTTGATTTGATGTGATATTTGAAAGGAAAGTTTCATTTGGTAGTAGGATACAGTTGCCAGCAACTATCACAAATTGGAAGTGTAAGGTGAAAAACACAAATATACAGAACCACAATCACTGTTAGGTCATTGCTCTAATTAGTCCTTCTACTTTTACTGGGCCATATTTATCCGATAGAGACTGAACAAATGGACATGTGACAGGTGAGGTAAAGTGGGAGGTGATGGCCTTGTGGTATTACTGCTGGAATGTTAGAGAACCAGGTAATGTTCTGGGGACCCAGGTTCAAATCCTGCTATGGCAGACAGTGCAATTTGAATAAAAAATCTGGAATTAAGTGTTGTCTAATGATGACCATTAATTGATTGTTGGGAAGAAAAACTGATCTGGTTCACTCATGTCCTTTAGGGAAGGAAACTGCCATCCTGACCTGGTCTGGCCTACATGTGACTCCAGACCCACAGCAACGTGGTTGACTCTAAAATGCCCCCTGAGCAATTAGGGATTGGCAATAAATGCTGCCTAGCCAGTCACACCATCATCCTGTGAATGAAAAAGTGTTTTTAAAAATTAAGTAACAAATATCAGGGGACATGATGCTCAGAAGACCAGTCTGGTGGGAATCTATTTTCAATAGTAAGAGTGGCAGTGACCTTGACTACTGTCCCTAGTTGGAAGTGTCCTTGCAGCAGATGGCACAGAGGTACAACAGGCTCCATGCACACCTGCAGCCTCTGAAGTCAATTTCCAAGGTCTTTGCCAAGACAATGTGCTTGAGCCCACAGATAAAGTTGGTGGGTGGGAACAGTCTGGTTATGAGACCTGCTGTTTTCACTGGCATACCTTTTTATTCCGTGGCACTTCAGCAAATGAGCTGGGAAACTCAAAACTGAACCTCACTACTAACTTTCAGATGGTATGCAAGCAATGCAGAACTCAGCACCATACAATTAAATAGAAATGGGGATGTGCAGTGCTGTGAGCAAAGTGAAGAGGAGTGGGAGTAATTAGATGGCCTTTTAAAATGTTGACACAGATACAATGTGCGACCTTCTTCTGCATGCCATGATTTTATGAGCTGAACTGAAGATTTGTATTGCAATAGTTCTTTTTTATACTTTGCTTGCATTTTGAAAAAAAGAAATTTCAATGAAAACAAGCACAACTGCAAAAATTAAAATCCTATTGTGAATAATCACTAAAAGAAATTGAGAAACATCTGAATCATTAAGGGCTATTTTATACATTACATTTCTCATTATCAACATTGTTACTAAGCAGCACTTGCTGAGCAATAACCTGCTCACTGACACCCAGTTTGGGTTACACCAGGGCCTTTCAGTGCCTGACCTCATTACAGCCCTAGTTGAACCATGAACGAAAGAGCCGATTTCCAGAGCTGAGGGGAGAGTGACTGCCCCCATGTGGCAACGAGGACTTCTAGCAATACTGGAGTCAATGGGCATCAAGGGGAAATCTCTTCGTTGTTTGGAGTCATACCCGACGCAAAGGAAGGTGGTTATGGTAGTTGGAAGTCAGCCACCTCAGCACCAGGACATCTCTGAGAAGAATTTCTCCAAACTTTGCTCCAACATAAGATGAGAGGTGGGGATGTTCACTGATGACATGCCTAATGTTCAGGACTATTCACGTTTCCTCAGATATTGAAGCAGTCCAAATGTAGCAATACCTGGGCATATCTAGGCTTGGGCTGACAAATGGCGAATAAATTTGTTATAAGTCCTTCTCCAAAAAGAGAAAATTTAACCATTTCCCATTGACATTCAATGGTAATATCATCACTGGATTCCCCACTATCAGCATCCAGGGTGTTACCATTGACTGGGCACACTGTATAAATACAGTGACTGTAAGAGCTGTTCAGAAGCTCGAATCCTCCTGATTCCCCAAAGCCTGTCCACCAGCTATAAGGCATGAGTCAGGAATGTGATGGAACACTCCCCGCTTGCTTGGATGAGTGCAGCACCAACAGCACTCATGAAGTTTGATACTATCCATGCTAATACAGCACCACATCTACTAACGTCCACTCCCTCCATCATCAATATTCAATATAGCAAAAATTCACCACAGCTTCTCAGAAAGCACCTTCCAAACACTTGGCCACTAACATCTAGAAGGACAAGGACAGCAGATACATGGGAACACCATCACCTGAAAATTCCCCTTCCAGCCCTTCACCATCCTGACTTGGAAATATATTGATATTCCTTCAGTGTTGCTGGGTCAAAAACCCCAGAACTCCCTCCCTAATAGCATTATGAGTCTATTTACAGCATGTGGATTGCAGCGTTTCAAGAAGCAGCTCACTACTTTCTTCTCAACACATGCAATGAGAGAAGGGCAATAAATTTTGGTCAGCCAGCTATGCTTACTTCCCATGACCAAATAAAAAAATTATGCTCACTCCCAATTATGGGAGAAGTAGGCTCAGGGTTTGGGGGTGGCAGGGGAAGGAAGAGAAGTACGGGCAACTTCTGAGTCTATCAAAGCCTATGAAAAATCACCAAATTCTAAATTACAACTGCTTTAGGGAACCTCACAAAGTCTGATTATAACCCCACAAGGCCTAATATTTTCATCCTCACTGCTAAAACTCACAGAGTATATACACTTGATGTGTTTAAACAACTACCTCGTACTAATATGTCATAAGCTCAAAAATTGTCAGTTGTTTCATTAATGATCTTTCTTCCATCATAAGGTCAGAAATGTAGCAAGTAACATCTGTACCATACAAGCGCCAAACAATTACCATTTTGAACAAGAGAAATCCTGGCCATTGCCCTTTGACTTCAAGGTCATTACCATCACTGAATCCCCAGGATCAAATTTCTGGGAATGACCATTAATAAAAAAACTGAACTGGATCAACCATATAAATACTGTGGCTACAAGAACAGGTCAGAGATGAGGAATCCTATGGTGAGTAACCCACCACCTGTCTCCCCATTACTTATCTACCATCTACAAGACAGAAGTTGGAAGAGTAATGGAATTTTCACCACGTGCCTGGATGGGTTCAGCTCTAACAACACTCAAGATGCTTGACTGTATGCAAGACAAAGCAGTGAACCCATTTGGCAGCCCATCTACCACATTCATCATTCACTTCCAGCACCATAGGTACAAAATGGCAGTAACACCCTTCCCAACTTGCAACCATTACCGTCAGATGGACAAGGGCATCCGATCCATGGGATAACTACCACCTGCAAGGTGCCCTCCAAGGCACACACAATCCTCACATGGAACTACCTCTCCCCCTCAGAACGTGCAGCCCTCTGCTCCCTCTGCTCCAATCCCAACGTCACCATAAAACCCGCGGACAAGGGAGGCGCAGTTGTAGTATGGCGCACTGACTTCTACATCGCCGAGGCCAGATGCCAACTCTCCGACACCTCCTCCTACCGCCCCCTTGATCATGACCCCACCCCTGAGCACCAAACCATCATCTCCCAAACCATTCACAACCCCATCACCTCAGGTGACCTCCCACCCACAGCCTCCAACCTCATCGTTCCCCAACCCCGCACTGCCCGCTTCTATCTCCTTTCCAAAATCCACAAACCTGAATGCCCTGGTCGACCCATTGTCTCCGCCTGCTCCTGCCCCACCGAACTGATCTCCACCTATCTGGACTCCATTTTCTCCCCCTTGGTCCAGGAACTCCCTACCTACGTCGGTGACACCACCCACGCCCGCCACCTCCTCCAGAACCTCCAATTCCCCGGTCCCCAACACCTCATCTTTACAATGGACGTCCAGTCCCTATACACCTGCATTCCCCATACAGATGGCCTAAAGGCCCTTTGCTTCTTCCTGTCCCACAGGCCCGACCAGTCCCCCTCCACTGACACCCTCATCCGCTTAACTGAACTCGTCCTCACCCTCAACAACTTCTCTTTCAATTCCTCCCACTTCCTACAGACAAAGGGGGTGGCCATGGGGACACACATGAGCCCAAGCTACGCCTGCCTCTTTGTAGGTTACGTGGAACAATCCCTCTTCCGTACCCACACTGGCCATAAACCCCACCTCTTCCTCCGTTACATTGATGACTGTATCGGCGCTGCCTCGTTCACCCACGAGGAGCTCGAACAGTTCATCCACTTCACCAACACCTTCCACCCCAAACTTAAGTTCACCTGGACCATCTCTGATACCTCTCTCTCCTTTCTGGACCTCTCTGTCTCCATCTCTGGCAACCACCTAGAAACCGATACCCATTTCAAGCCCACCGACTCCCACAGCTACCTAGAATACACCTCCTCCCACCCACCTTCCTGCAAAAATGCCATCCCCTATTCCCAATTCGTTCGCCTCCACTGCATCTGCTCCCAGGATGAGGCATTCCACTCCCGTACATCTCAGATGTCCTCGTTTTTCAAGGACCGCAACTTCCCCCCCTCAGTGGTCGAGAACGCCCTCCACCGTGTCTCCCGCATTTCCTGCAATTCATCCCTCACACCCCGTCCCCGCAATAACAACCAAAAAAGAATCCCCCTCGTCCTCATGTACCACCCCACCAACCTCCGGATCCAACGCATCATCCTCCGACACTTCCGCCATCTGCAATCCGACCCCACCACCAAAGACATTTTTCCCTCTCTACCCTTAACTGCTTTCCGGAGGGACTACTCTCTCCGTGATTCCCTTGTCCGCTCCACACTCCCCTCCAGCCCCACCACACCAGGCACTTTTCCCTGCAACTGCAGGAAGTGCTACACCTGCCCCCATACCTCCTCCCTCACCCCCATCCCAGGCCCCAAGAAGACTTTCCACATCAAGCAGATGTTCACCTGCACATCTGCCAATGTGGTATACTGCATCCGCTGTATCCGTTGTGGCCTCCTCTACATCGGGGAAACCAAGTGGAGGCTTGGGGACCGCTTTGCAGAACGCCTATGCTCGGTTCGCAATAAACAACTGCACCTCCCAGTCGCGAACCATTTCAACTCCCCCTCCCATTCCTCAGACGACATGTCCATCCTGGGCCTCCTGCAGTGCCACAATGATGCCACCTGAAGGTTGCTGGAACAGCAACTCATATTCCACTTGGGAATCCTGCAGCCCAATGGTATCAATGTGGATTTCACAAGTTTCAAAATCTCCCCTCCCCCTACCGCATCCCAAAACCAGCCCAGCTCATCCCCGCCTCTCTCACCTGTCCTTCCTCCCACCTATCCCCTCCTCCCATCTCAACCCCCACCCCCATCTCCTACCTACTAACCTCATCCCGCCCCCTTGACCTGTCTGTCCTCCCTGGACTGACCTATCCCCTCCCTAACTCCTCACCTACACTCACCTTTACTGGCTCCATCCCTGCCTCTTTGACCTGTCTGTTTCCTCTCCATCTATCTTTTCCTCTGTCCATCTTCTATCCACCTTCCCCTCTTTCCCTATTTATTTCAGAACCCCCTTCCCCTCCCCCATTTCTGATGAAGGGTCTAGGCCTGAAACGTCAGCCTTCCTGCTCCTATGATGCTGCTTGGCCTGCTGTGTTCATCCAGCTCTACATCTTGTTATCTCAGATTCTCCAGCATCTGCAGTTCCTCCTGTCTCTTCTTCTTGTTGCTTGGTACAAGCCAATAGTAATGTGTTTTTAAATGATGAGTTTTGGCCCAAAGGATGAAGCAGCAACATTTAACTTTAATTATGTCAATATCTGTTAGTCTGTTCGCTGTCTTCTATTTGGGTGCTGGTGGACCTTGGCATTTCAGATATTTAAAATTTATATCACAAATTCATTCAATCTGAACATGAGTTGCTCACATCCTTCTTTGCTATAGAGGTGGAGTTTAAAAACAGGGAGGTTATGCTGCAGCTGTATAGGGTGCTGTTGGGGCCACACCTGGAGTACTGTGTACAGTTTTGGTCTCTTTACTTGAGAAAGGACGCACTGGCACTGGAGGGGGTGCAGAGGAGGTTCCCTGGATTGGTTCCAGAATTGAGAGGGTTGGTTTATGAGGAGAGATTGAGTAGACTGGGACTATACTCATTGGAATTTAGAAGAATGATGGGAGATTTTATGGAAACGTATAAAATTAAGATGAGAATAGATAGGATAGACGCAGGGAGGTTGTTTCCAATTCCAAACTAGAATTGGGGGGCATGGCCTCAAAATAAAAGGGAGAAGATTTAGGACTGAGTTAGGGAGGAACATCTTCATCCAAAGGGCTGTGATTCTGTGGAATCCCCTGCCCATGAAGCAGTTGAGGCTACCTCATTGAGTGTTTTTACAGCAATGATAGATAAATTTTTGAACAGTAAAGGAATTAAGGGTTATGGTGAGCAGGTGGGAAAGTGGAGCTGAATCCACAAAAAGATCAGCCGTGATCTTATTGAATTGTGGAGCAGGCTCGATGGGCCGGTCTACTCTTACTTGTATTTCTTATGTTCTTATACCAGATCCTGCTGTGGAATATGACACATTATTCTTGTTCCAGCAGAGAATACATTTGAGGTTGCAATGGACAAATTCTGAGTCTCTCGGTAAAACAAAAGCTATGGTAAGTAGGCAGAAAAGTGGAGTTGAAGCACAAGCTGAGTCATGATTGTGTTGCACAATGGAGCAGACTTGATGGACTGTATCGTCTATTCCTATTCCTCTTTCTTCCATTTTCATGCAGCATTCTCTTCCTGAAGCTAAGGAATCTGGGTGAAGATATAAAAATGCAGCAACATGCAATGAACTCCATTTTAGGCAAAACATTGCCCTGCTTTATCCAAAACTAAAGCTCGTTCTTGATGCCAGTAGCACAGATAGAGCAACTAAGAAGATTTTTTGTTTTGAAATAGAATTGTTGCACACTACAGTGCAGGAAGAATTCCAAGAATTTTCCAAGGCCCATTTCTTCCTTTTCCTAACTTCTTAAGAGCTAATATTTTTAATTGCATACATTTAAAAACAAACTGTGCGCTGAATATTACATAATCAAAATATGTCCTCTGCTGCATTGCACTTAAAATGAAGAACACAAAAGGAAGATTGGAAACATATTACCGAGAATTATTGTGATGCTAAATAAAACAATGGAAGTATGCTGTAGGGCAGCACAGTGGCTCAGTGGTGAGCACTGCTACCTAACAGCGCCAGGGACCCGGGTTCAATTCAAGCCTCAGGTGACTGTCTGTGTGGAGTTTGCACATTCTCCCTGTGTCTGTGTGGGTTTCCTCCAGGTGCTCCGGTTTCCTCCCATAATCCAAAGATGTGCAGGTTAGGGTGGATTGGCCATGTGAAATGCAGGGTTACAAGGAAAGTGTAGGGGTGAGTCTGGGTGGGATGTCTCTTAGAGAGTCAGTGTGGACTTGCTGGGTTGAATGGCCTGTTTCCACTCTGTAGGGATTCTACAGTACATTGCATGCTGGTCATCTTCTTGGATAGCATATAACATTGAATCACCAAAATCGGAAAGTATCTTGAAGAGAATCATTTCTGTCTTCAACAGGAATAATCTTCCCTTTAGATTGTTTTAGTTTTGCTGCTAATTGATGTTCATGTATTCTGATGGCTAGTTTCCTTCCTGTCTGTCCAGCAACAAAACGGCATGACAAACTCTCCTTAATATCGGTAAATTCAGACAATGAAGGCCATCAGTTTACCTGGGACAAGGTAACCATAGTAGCCCAAGCCAAACATAGACACGCACGGGAATTCCTAGAAGCATGCTTTTCCACCCATAATGCAATCAACAAACATATAGAATTGGACCCCATACACAAACCCATACAGATCAAAACTGGAAATGACACTACTCACCATAACAGACCAGACAGTATAAATTCCAAGCAGAGTAGAATAACATCGCTTCATCAGAGGCTCCACTGATGATGTCACCTAGCTTAGTGATGAAACGTCTGAACGAGAGCAAGCCAGCTCGGTGAGCAAGTCAACAACCTCACCCACAACCCGAGCTACAGATCTTTGCCAAAACTTTAAAATAGTCACCTGTTTACATATGCAGATTTGTGTGTTAGAATGTGCATTAAGTTGACGGTTCAGTTCAACAATATAGACAGTTGAGTTTTCAAACCAATAAACATTAGACAAAAATGTGTTTTGCATTATGTTTGACATTATCATTACAACATGTTTGGCACATTATTTAATAACATGCATGGTTTCAATAACTAATCTAACAGGCAAATGTCCAATAGTTGAACAGTTTTGAATACAGACCAGGGAAACAGGAACATCATGACTTAAATGGAAATATAATAGGACTTTATTGTTGTGATCAGAAAGATTTCTCATGTCTGTTGACTACCCACAGGAGTGAAAGGTAACTTCTTACATGGGACAACAATATCGAACTCCAGCTTTTAATTAGAGGATGATATAAGCTGCTAAATAAACATAGATTCATCTTTACTTATTCAGTAAAATAGTTTAGGTCTTTGTTTATTTTGGATTCTGATTAATATAGGAGAGTGAACACCAGAATTTGCCATGAAGAATGTACGCAACATACTGTGTAGCATCTGCTATGTGTTTGGCTGGTTCGGAGCTTGCCCAGCTTGGTCATTAACAACCAGAATGGAACAATATGCTAATCTGCAGGTTTTTTGTGAAACTGTTTGCTGATGAGTACAATGGATCATGCCAGCTCAGTGGATTCATGCTAAGAATGGAGATCCAAAATGGGAATCCTTAAAGAGAAGGGGACAATCATATTAAATATTAAATATCTCTTCCAAGGTAAGAATATTTTTAGTTGTTTTTAATCACGTAGCTAGGAAGAATTCTTGACAAAGACATGTTGAGAAAGTGAAACTCCACCATTTATCTCCTTATATTGCTGTGATTTCTATTATCTTGAATCAAAGTGTATTGAAAACAACATATAAAAATTGATCAATAACAGGACAGATGTAATATCAAGCTTGGGCAGCAGATAATTGCATTAGAGAGGCATTAAAACTCTGCATATAATTGTTAGTGATAGGTTTATACTTTCACATTTGTGGAAACTGCAGGTGTCTAGGATTCAAAGAGCTCATTTGACGACTGAGCCTTTCAAATGTTAATGTTAACATGCGGGATAGCAGAATTATTCTTCACTAATGCAAAACGAGTAAGAAATTTCCATACTAAGCTTGGAAACACATTGTTTAGAGAATAAGTGTAGCCCAGAAAACACCATAATTAAAAATCAACATGGCTGATCTCAGAAAATCTGCTAAAACAAAGTTATAGTACATTTTGTAATAACAAGAACGTACCCCTCAACAATAGAATACAATATTTGCAGTTGTGTGATGGGAATACTTGGTTACTGAATGTTTACCATGCATTGCCACCCTGCTCCACAACATGTATGTACGTTCTACATTCACCAGCTGTGTAAGTTATACTTTGCGCAACAAGAAACATTTCAGAATAAAAAACAAAAGAACTGAGGATGTTGTATACCAGGAAGCAAAACAGAAATTGCTGGAAAAGCTCAGCATCTGTGAAGGGAAAAACAGAGTTAATGTTTCAGGTCCTGTGACCCTTCCTCAGAACATTTCGGAATGCTCAATGTCTCTCACAACAAACTTTGAGGAATGTATAGGGGAGGGAAGGGTAGGGTGTGGGGCAGGGGTTAAAATATCAGGTGACAGAGCCAGAAATAAACCTTTTAGCACATTGGAGCTGTGTAAGTTAACACAACAATCTAATTACTACAGATATTGCTTTTGGGTTCAGTGCCATTATCCTGAAAAACCCTGCATGATGTGACCTAAACTTGAGTGATCCAAAGGTGGAAATAGTCAAATTAAGAGTTGAACAAATACAAAGAGAAGTTTAATTATGCTTCACGATGATCAAAGCAGTGTTTTATTTCTTGATCCCTTGCTCAGTCATTGACACAGTCATGCAATTAAAGTCTCTGTAAAGTGTTGTCTCGTTCCTCTTTAAACAAGTTGCAGACAACTCTGACCAGAATGTTATGGATAAATATGCCCAGGTGTTCCACAATATCAAAGCAGTCAAATCAATATGAACATAAACCAAAGCAAAACATTCCCAATTTATTAGGAGCAAAATTACAATAATCTTTAATACTAAACATATTATCCCTAATCCTAAATAAAACTGAAAGAACTGTGGATGCTGTAAATCAGGAACAAAAACAAAGTTGCTGGAAAAGCTCAGCAGGTCTGGCAGCATCTGCGAAGGAAAAAACAGAGTTAACGTTTTGGGTCTGGTTCTGAAGAAGGGTCACCTTCTTTTCCAGCAACTTTGTTTTTATCCCTAATCCTATCTGGCTTCTTACGGTTGCAATACTTCCCAAGCCCCTTATAAATTTACACAGTCACTCTGTCTGTGGCTCTGTCTCTTGGTCTGCAAAGCTGTAAGGTAAGAAGAATAGAAGCATGAACTATTTTCTAAATGGGGAGAAAATTCAGATGTCTGAAGTGCAAAGAGACTTGGGAGTTCTAGTCCAGGATTCTCTCAAGGTAAACTTGCAGGTTGAGTCAGTAGTCAGGAAGGCAAGTGCAATGTTGGCATTTATTTTGAGAGGACTTGAATATAAAAGCAGGGATGTACTACTGAGGCTTTATAAGGCTCTGGTCAGGCCACATTTGGAGTATTGTGTGCCGTTCTGGGCTCCATATCTCAGGAAGGATCTACTGGCCCTGAAGGGGGTTCAGAGGAGTTTCACGAGAATGGTCCCAGGAATGGAAGGCTTAACATATGAGGAACGTTTGAGGACTCTGGGACTATACTTATTGGAGTTTAGAAGGATGAGGGAAGATCTAATTGAAACTTACAGAATACCGAATGGCCTGGACAGAGTGGATGTTGGGAAGATGCTTCCATTGGTAGGAGAGACTAGGACCAGAGGGCACAGCCTTAGGGTAAAGGGAAATCTTTTAGAATGGAGATAAGGAGAAACTTCTTTAGCCAGAGAGTGGTGAATCTACGGAATTCATTGCTATTGGAGGCTGTAGAGGCCAGGTAATTGAGTACATTTAAGATGGAGATAGATAGGTTCTTGATAGTCAAGGGGATCAAGGGTTACAGGGAGAAAGGGGGAGAATGGGGTTCAGAAACTTATCAGTCATGATTGAATGGCAGAGTAGACTCGATGGGCTGAATGGCCTAATTTCTGCCCCTATGTCTTATGGCATTATGATCTTATGGTCTCCCTCTGAGATAGCAAGAACTGCAGATGCTGGAGTCAGAGACAACACAGTGTGGAGCTGATGGAACACAGCAGGCCAGGCAGCATCAGAGGAGCCCTCAGGTCAGAAGGGTGACCATAGGTACCCACATGGGCCCCAGTTATGCCTGTCCCTTCGTAGGGTACATGTAACATTCCTTATTCCAGCCCTAATCTGGCCCACACCCACAACTCTTTCTCCAATATATTGCTGATAGCATCGGTACAGCTTCCCTCTCTCAAACGGAATTGGAAAAGTTCATCGATTTCGCTTCCAAACTCCACCCTGCCCTCATTTTCACCTGGTCTATCTCTGACTTCTCCCTTCCCTTCCTCAACATCTCTGTTTCCATTTCTGAGGATAGACTGGACTCTACTATCCGCTATAAACCTACTGACTCCCACAGCTACCTGGACCATTCATCCTCACATCCTGCTTCCTGTAAAGACTCCATCCCATTCTCTTAGTTATTCCATCTCTGTCGCATATGTTCAGATGAGGCCAACTTCAACAAAGGAGCCTCCGAAATGTCCACCTTTTTCCTCAACCAAGGATTCCCCACCTCTGTTGTTGATAGGGCCGTCAACCAGGTCCGACCCAAATCCCACTCTTCCGTCCTCACCCCTTCTCTTCCCTCCTGCAATAGCGATCGAGTTCCCTTTATCTTCACCTACTATCCCACCAGCATCCACATCCAGAAGATCATCATATGCCATTTCCACCACCTCCAGCGAGATGCCACCACCAGACATGTATTCCCCTCCCTTCCCTTGTCCGCCTTCCGCAGGGACCGTTCGCTCTGGGACACCCTGGTTCACTCTTCCTTCACCCCCAATACATTCCCACAACCCAATGGCACCTTCCCCTGTGACCAGTGAAGGTGACAGATCTGCCCATTTACCTTCTCCCTCCCCATTATCCAAGGGCCCAAACATACCTTCCAGGTGAAGCAACACTTCACCTGCACTTCCCAGAATCTAGTCTACTGCATTTGCTGCTCACAATGTCGTCTCCTCTACATTGGGGAAACAAAGCATAGACTGGGTGACCTCTTTGCAGAACACCTACGTTCTGCGCGCAATTACCTGTTGCCTGCCACTTTAGCACACCACCCTGTTCCCTGGCCAACATCTCTGTCCCTGGTTTGCAGCAGTGTTCCAGTAAAGTTTAATGCAAGCTGGAAGAACAACACCTCATTTTCCACTTGGGGGCCCTGCAGCCCTCCCACTCAATATCGAGTTCAATAATTTTAGGGCCTGAATTCTCCCATGTCCTAGCCCCTTTCCCCACACACCAGGCCTTCTTATCACATGGCCTGTCAGTGCACACTACCTATTGTTAACCTCTAACAGTCCCCATTAACAATTATTCACTCTCCCAGCTGGATTATTATCAACTCCTTTGTCTAAGCAACTGCTCTTCTCTTCCTTCAGGCTCTATCTTATCATTTACTCGCTATCCCAACCCTCTCCCTATTTTCTGCATTTAAGCCAATGTTTTTCCATCTAGCATCAGTTCTGAGGAAGGGTCACCAGACCCAAAACGTTAACTATGACTTTTTTCTTCACAGATGCCTCCAGACCTGCTGAGCTTTTCCAGCAACTTCTGCCTCTTGCCATGCTAGTCTCCTCAAAAGGCCTCAGATGATTCAAAGAGAGGCTCCAAGACAGCAGTCTGCAGATGAACTGTTTTTATACCTTTTAGATGGTCTTCTGGAACTTTCTGTCATTCTGACCAATCAGGGAGATACACTTAATCGTTTGAAACAAGAGTCAATCATTTGGATGGCATGGTACTGTCAAGTTTCTTTGTGTAGCAGGACACAGTGCTTTTCTGTCTGGGCTGCCCTTTATTTAGTGGATAAGTTGTTGGGGGTATCTGTACAAATTAACAGTTGTGTTTTACATTATGCTCATGCCATTAGCGCCTGGTTCCCGTGTTTGCACTGTGTCTGGTGGGTGGGTTTTGTGATTTCAGAGTTTCACTTGGCCAATGTACCCAGCATCCCTTGCTGTTTGACCAAGTTGGCAACCTGTGTTTTAGCAGCCAGAAGGCTGCTATTAATGTACAGTGAGGTGCAGTGAGGACTTTGAGAAAGATATATTCCCTGGGAATATGGATTGAGAAACCTGTGACAATGATAAAGAAGGTGTGGCCAGAGGTGATGTGCAGGAGACGGGTAGCTGAATTCGGAACCCTATACATCTTTCCTGACCCAGTTAATTCATTGACAGATGTCTGGAAATGAACCCGTGGTGTGACACAATGTTCCTGCTGCAGACCTCCTCAGTTCAATGAAATATTGAAATTGCCAACCCACTCCTGTCAAAAGAGGATAATGCTTATGCAGCCAAACATGCCTGAGTTAAAACTGTTGGATTTTCCCCTTTACAAACTGACATTTAGCCATGTTTAATCTCTCACCAGAAATAACTCCCACATTTTCCTGAATCATTTAAATTCCTCCCAACACAGCAAATCTTTATTAAGTAATAGAGCTTCTTGATTCATGCTAATTGCTCTCAACCACAATGCACTGGGAAATAGACAGCTCTATGTTACTGTCTGTACTACTTTTGCTTATACAAGCTGAGAAATGCTTGCTTGATAAACAACATGGGCTCATAGTAGAAGGGAGCAGACAAAAGCTAGGGAAGTGGCAAAACACTTCAGGCCGATGGACCTGAGTTGAGTGCTGCACTCTACACATTGTGTATCTTTGCATTGAGAGTGAGTGCACAATGTGAAGCTCACATTTCCCGCTCGACGTCGGGCTATTGGAATTATGCTCTACGTTTTGATCCCTTACTCGGCCATTATACAGAGTCATGAAGTAAATTTCAATAATATTTCACTGAATGTTTTGCTACATAAGGAGTCATCCCTGGTATTTCTATAAGGAAACATTACCACATACATTCCCCCTTTCAGTGAGTCTGAAACAATACTCATAGCTAGGCATGTACCGAACAGCACCTCGCATTAGTCTCCCCACTGGTGCAGCTGCACACAAATATAGCTAGTGATCTGTGTGTGAAAGTGT
The DNA here is from genome assembly GCF_021869965.1 of Rhincodon typus. Lineage (NCBI taxonomy): Eukaryota > Metazoa > Chordata > Chondrichthyes > Orectolobiformes > Rhincodontidae > Rhincodon > Rhincodon typus. The sequence continues at coordinate 109,373,147 of NC_063336.1, forward strand.
GGTCCCTATTGATCCCCATGCCTCCAATTCCTGACATACATGTCCCAATGCATGACATTTTACACCTGGAATATAAACACTGAACATCTTCTCTCCACTCATTCTGCGGTCCCTCGGCCCATTGACTCTGCGCTACTCCCATTTTCCAGCACTTGACCCAGGGTATTGAATGTTATGATATTTGAAGTGCTCATTCAAGTACTTTTTAAAAGTTGTGGGGTTTCCTGTCCCTACTGCCCTCCCAGGCAAAACATTCCAGATTACTTCCACCCTCTGGGTGCAACATTCTTTCTCAAATCCCCTCAAAATTACGCCCCCATGATTTTGACCCTTCATCTGAAGGGGAACAGCTGCTTCCTATCCACCCTATCCTTGTCCCTCATAATCTTATACACCTTAATCCATCCCCAGCCTTCTCTGTTCTAAAGAAAACAACCTGAGCCTATTCAGTCTCTCTTTATCGCTGAAATGCTCCATCCCAGGCAACATCCTGGTGAATCTCTCTTGCATCCCATCCAGAACAATCATTTCCTTCCATCATGCGCACAGCTCCAAAATGAACTCCTTTGTCTTATAATCTGTGCCACAACTGGTACAAACAAATGTCCCATATGCCTTCTTAACTACCCTATTAACCTGTCTTGGAATCTGTGAACAAGCATGCCAAGGCCTATACTCCTCTGAACTTCCTAAGGTTCTGCCAATAATTGAGTATTCCCTTGCTTTGTTACTTATTCCAAAGTGCATTACTTCACACTTGTCATGGCTAAAATCCATACGCCACTGATCTGCCCATCTGACCAACCTGTCCATATCTTCCTGTAAGCCGAGACCTTCTGGTCTTACCCAGCCAATCTTCACATTGTCCACAAGCTTAATTATCATCCCCTTTACATTGTCATCTGTATGATCTATATATTTATCCCAACTGAACAGACAGTTTTGCCATCTTCAAACCTTCCCACATCCCACTTGGTGGTGTGGGGAAATTAAATTCCATACATTACCCTTATTCAACTCTCGTAAACAGAAATTCAAGCTTCAGTTATTCTTAAGCGATTAGGTGACAAGAGTTCTTTGGGGGGAACACATTAACTACTGTAAATTGGCTTAATCTGCCCAAGGTCACAGAGGAGTGGAGGTAGTTACGTCCATGAAATGGTGTAATGGTGGCTCAGTGGTTAGCGCTACTACCTCACAGCGCCAGGGAAGTGGGTTCAATTCCATCCCTGGGCAAATGTCTGTATGAGGTTTGTACATTCTCCTCATGTATATGTGGGTTTCCTTTGGGTATCATGGTTTCCTCCCAGAGTCCAAAGCTGTGCAGGTTAGGTGGATTGGCCATGCTAAATTGCCCATATTGTCCAGGGATATGCAGGCTAGGGGGATTAGCCATGGGAAGTGCAAGATTACAGGGGAGGTGGGGTGGGTCTGGGTGGCAAGTTCTTCGGACAGCTGGTGTGGACTCTATGAAATTTGCATACATGGAATATAACCCACCCCCATGAAATTGATAGGCACCCTGTTTGGGTGCAGGACTTTTATTTTCAAGTTTATCCACTATTTCATAGTGACGGAGAATCTTTCTATTGTGAAAATCCAAGCCTTAATTTTTGAGCAAAATTAATATACCAGCTAGTTCATAGCAAACAGATTTGAGATGCATGACAAGGCTATATGCATGATAATGCCATCATGTATGATGCCTGAAGATTATGACAGTTTGTTCCATAGTGTAGCAACCACAAAGAGCATGACTGTGTAGGATGCTGCTAAGATGTCTCGATAAGATTTGTACAGGGAGTCAAGGATATGTCTGTTGTTGACAACCTAATGTTACCAGGAGCCAGCAGCATCAGAAAATAATTACATCGTGGTTTAACTGGGTATCAACCTTGTTCACTGCTGAAATATTCTGAAGGCATTTGATAACTGTCATGTCTCCTGATGTTGCCCTGCAGCTTACAATAAGATGCATGTCCTCTGATGGATTTTGCTCTATTTACATTATTTAAATGGTTGTTGGATGAACAGGGATTTGGGGACAGCAGAAATTATTCATTTGATCAAGGCCGGTAAGTGTTCCTTGAGCTCAGCCATTGGCTGCAGAAGCTTAAACAAAATCATGTCAGCAGCTCAGAGTCATCTCTTAGAGCTAGTTACACACTGACCTCTGTTGAATATTAATTCCCCTTGAGGCTGGATGCTTACTGTAAATTGTGTGTGACTCCAAGTCCAGAAGAATGGATAGACTCGGAAATAGATCTCCATGATATGTATCAGGGCAACCCCCTCAGCCACCCATTCGGGAAATTCATCATGACCGAAGGAATTCGGACCATGTTGCCTGTGCATATTTGACTTCACTTGATAGAATTGCATTTAACCAGTGCAGACTTGATGGGTTGAATGTCCTTTATCTGTGCTGTAACCCGCTATGACTCTATGCCATTTGCTTCCCAATAACCGGCAACACATTTATGTGGTAGAATGTTATACTTTCACCCGGATTGTTAATGAGGATGTAACCATTTTACTGTTTGGGAGAGTCAAAGATGAGTATTTTAACTCAATGTGCTGTAGTATATATGATGATGGCTGGGGAGATCCAAGTTTGTGTGTAAGGTGCTCTCCACACAATATTTTTAGTATGCAGAATCAACTTATACATGTTGTCATGTGCCCTTCTTCTTCAGGTTTTCTTTGGCTTCACGTGCATATAATTCCTGGCCTAAGTGTTACTATAGATTAATGACATATTCACTATGGTTTGAGGACTACTGGAGGAAGTGGCCTGCATTCCATTACAAAGCACCCTGAAAACCCGACAGCAGGCTGGTGGTATAGGGGTGGCATTCAGCTGAGAGACTGTGAGAAGAAACAAGTTCTGATGACGCACCTATTTGAGATGAAAAGTGCCTTCTGAAGTTGGACTAGCTGCCATCATCTTCTCTGGCACTGCAGCTACACAAACCCATTTCAGCTAATGATGAAACAAAGTCAACATCAGACATATTCTTGACTCTTTGTGCACATCTTATCAAGGTCAGAAATCATATGACACCATTTTATAATCCTACAGGTTTATTTGAAGGCACAAGCTTTCGGAGCCTCGCTCCTCCTTGAGGTATTAGTGAAGTGGTATCGGACACAGAACTTATAAGTAAAAGATCAAAAGGTCACACCACCCATGAGGATATATTAAACAAACCTAAGATGCTGTTAAATCTTTAATCAGTTAAAAGATTTGAATTGTGGTGTACAGGTGCCAGTGTTGGACTGGAGTGGACAAGGTCAGAAATCACATGACACTAGTTTATAGTCCAACAGGTTTATTTGAAAACACAAGCTTTCAGAGCCTCACTCCTTCTTCAGGTGTTTAATATGTATATGTAAACCCCAAATTCCTTTCAAGTCATAGTCCTGAGAGGTCTAAAGGTCTTATCGATGTAAAGAAGAGATAACATTTGAGGTCAGAGAATGCATGTTAGGTGTGAGGCCTTGTTTAGAATTGTTTTGGAGACAGACTGGATTTACTTCTAAAGTAGGAATTTATAAAACACTATATTGACTGACTGTTTACAAATTGTGTGTTTCTTGAACAAAATAGAACGTATCTGCAAATACAAATTACCCCATAGTGTGTGTGTGTGTGTGTGTATGTGTGACGGAGAGAGAGAGACTGTGAGTGTGTGCGTGTGTGTGTGTGTGTGAGAGAGAGAGAGAGCGAGAGAGAGAGAGACTCTGTGTGTGTGTGTGTATGTGTGTGTGTGAATGTGTGTGTGTGAATGCATGTGTGTGTGTATGTGAATGTGTGTGTGTGAATGTGTGTCTGTGTGTGTGAATGTGTGT
>NC_063336.1:109377008-109419479 GCF_021869965.1 Rhincodon typus
GTGTGTGTGTGAATGTGTGTCTGTGTGTGTGAATGTGTGTGTGTGTGAATGCGTTTGTGTGTGTGTGTGTGAATGTGTTTGTGTGTGTGAATGTGTGTGTGTGTGTGTGAGTGCGTGTGTGTGTCTGTGTGTGAATGTGTTTGTGTGTGTGAATGTGTGTCTGTGTGTGTGCACGTGTGTGCGTGGTGCGTGTGTGCGTGTGTCTGCACGCGTGTGTGAGTTTGATGAGGAGGAATGCGATGGACACCTGAAGTTCTTAAAGGACTCATTGATCACCAAGGCTGTCTTTGGGATACACAACAACGCACCGAGCAGAGGCTGGTAGCCAAGTTTGGTCCCCATGAGGACGGCCTCAACCGAGATCTTGGGTTTATGTCACACTGCAGGTGACCCCACCGCACTATACACTCTCACATACACACACACACACACACACACTCTCTCTCTCCCTTACATATGCGCACACACATAAATTTTTGGGGTGAATTTGTATTTGCAGATATATTCTATTTTGTTCAAAATCACACAATTTATCAGTCAGCCAATGTGGCATTTTATAAATTTCTACTTTAGAAATAAAACCAGTCTGACTCCAAACCAAAACACAAACAGATTCTAAACAAGGCCTTACACCTAACATACATTGTCTGACCTACACCTCTTCTTTACACTGATAAAACCATCTCCACATCACATCTTATCAAGATCTTCACATCCTGCTCAGTCATGCTCCTTGTGGTTGCTGTACTATAGAACAAACTGTAATGATGAACCAATTGTGTAGGGCAACTCCAGTGAAGGTAGCAGGCTTGAGACTGAAGGATGCACCTTTCATTGATGTAGACAAGTATCTCACTACAATAATAGCAATCAATACCTGCCATTGACAATTGGGTCACTCCATCTATGCAGGAGCACCGATAGGCCTTTTTTGAAGAGTAACTTGCTAATAAATCAGAAGCTGGTGAACCAGCATTACATCAACAAGAATAGATACAAGCCCATCTCTGAGTTACACTGTCCTTTGTGTTTCTGTGATAATATATTCAATTGTTGATGTGAAGCTAATTCATCTACTTTTGGATGTTTTGATAGCCTAACCATTAATGAAATGAATTGTTAATGTCACAATCCTCTGTGGGCTGTGCCACCTGTTAATGGATCAGTCAACTCCTCAAGGTATTAGTGTTCACAAACAAAAAGAAGCTAATCACCTAATAACTGCCTTTACAGTAGGTATACCACCAGCAGGTCCCAATCCTACGATCTGTGGCAAAGGAGATTTGCAGACACTGGAAATTTATATCTTGTGTGCATTATGCTCCACTGGCATGTTACAAAGTCAAGATGGGGTGAAAAGGGCTGACAACTGTGGGGATGAGGTCATTTCCGTGGAGGTAATTATTTGCTTCCAGGGTAATTGAACAGTTAGCCCATGCATACAACATTGGCTCACAGCAGTGCCTTGAAAGGCATTCACTACTTGTTTAGCTTCTGGCTTGTGGTGTTGGTGATCAGAAGGTTCGTAGTGAGTTCAATGCAATACCAACTCCTGTGTTTCCTTCTACTGTTCATCTTCCAAATAAAAAGAGTAAAGCCATCACGGTCATACTGTCTTGTTCGAAAATGATGAATGGTGGTGACTTTAACCTGGGGGTCACCACATCTCAGGCAAGGGACAAGGTTGAGAAAGCAGGACCATCATGATGACCTGAGCCCTGTATAGGAATTGAACCTGCACTCTTGGAATTATTCTGCTTTGGAATTAGCCATCCAACCAACCCTCTTCCAATTGTCAAAGACAACTAGAATCATAGAATGCCCACAGCATGGAAGCAGGCCATTCTATCCATCAAGTTCACATCAACTCTCTGAAGAGCATCCCATCCACACTCACCCAATAACCCCACATTTCCCATGCTAACCCACCTATCCTGCTCATCCCTGACCACTAGGGGCAATTTAGCATGGTCAACCCTAACTGCATACCTTTGGACGATGGGAGGAAACCGGAGCAGCCAGAGAAAACCCACACAGACAAGGGGAGAACACGCAAACAATTGCCCACAGCTGGAATCAAACCTGGGTCCCTGACGGTGCGAGGCAGCAGTGCTAACCACTGGGCCATCATGCCACCTAAGAACAAGGGACTCCATGTGGTCTTGTGAAATAATCCTTTCACCTTCTGAATGTAGGAAGTAGACTTGTGGTCCAGAAAGTATTGCCTTCAGGTGCATTGTCCAAACTTAGAGAATCAGAAACAAAAATGAGAGGACGATTTGCAGACTGCAGGGTATGGGAGACCACACAGCTTCAGTTGGTTCCTAGTTGTCCTCCTAGCCTCAAAGTCTTTTAGAGACTGTGACTTGAGGTAATATCAGTCCAGTGGCACCAGTAATTTTTCCGCCAAACTGCAGCAGTTTAAAAAAAAGCAGATATAATTTCTGTGAGCAATTCTGTGTAATATGTCATTGCCTGCTGATCTGACATTGTTCCAGAACATTCCAGAAACCCTGTGGCTTTTGACGCTCTTGCATATGCGATGAGATAACCTCTATTCCCAAAAAAAACTCTTCCTAGTTTTATAGCTGCCCCTCCCCAACTCCACTCCCTACCAAGTAATGTCCTCCCACCCCACAAATCATTCGCGAACCAAGTCATGTTGCTTTTACTTATCAACTTCAAGCCTCCTCAGGACCGATTTCACATAATTTCTTCACTCTCCAGTTTGAGTGGCAGTCACTCATGTTGCTTCCTAACCTTATGCATCAGTGCAGAAGTTCACCTTTATCTTAGTGGATGAAAATTTATCCAGTTGTGCTCCCATCCAGCTTGTTCCAACTTCATCTGAAACTTCAAAACTGTGCAGTTTGCCCGACTATATATAGAAAAGTCTTTCAGTCGCTGGAGCTGGCTATTCATATCAATGACAATAATCATCATTTTCTCTCTGAATCAGTTTATGTGATTGTCACAAGAACTGTATGTCCAGAAACTCTATTCACTCGAGCATTATTACTCAGGTTGCCAGTATTCAAGGACAAAAACCAGCATGAAATGTACACTTCCCCTGTGTCCTGGCTGTTAGCCTGATTCCTCTAGCCAAGCTGAACGCTGCAGTGACCTCTTTTGCAAACGATGCAGAGCCGGTGTACATGAGCAGCCCGGCACATTGTGGTGTGTGTGAATGCTGGCTAGCAATCAAACAACTTCTGTCTCTAAATTGCACCCGGTAATGTTCGCTTTCCCCAAACCCTCAATGAAAAAAATGCCGCGGCAAGTTATCTGATAAATGAAGTGCGGGTGACTACAAGGCAGCAGTTAATCAAATGTGGCAGAAAGGCGCCCCTGTAAAACTAAAATCAATGGGAATCAAGGGGAAAACTTTTGCACCAGTGTCAAACAGAGCATAAAAGGAAGATTGTTGTGGCTGTTCAAAGTTAGAGTCATTGAGTCATAGAGTCATAGGGGTCTAGAGCACAGAAACAGGGCTTGTGGCCCAACTTGCCCATGCTGCCCAGTTTTCACAATTAAACTAGTCCCATTTGCTTGCGTTTGGTCCATATCTCTCCATACCCATCCTATACAAGTATCTGTCTAAATGTTTCTTAAATGGTAAAATTGTGCTTGCTTCCACCACTACCTCTGGCAGCCCGTTCCAGACACTCACCACCCTCTGGGCTCTTTTGTATCTCTCTCCTCTCACATTAAACCTATACCCTCTAGTTTCATACTCGCCTATCACGGGGAAATGCTGTTGACTATCTATTGCCTCTCATGGTTTTGTAGACCTCTATAAGGTCACCCCTCAACCTTCTACACTACAGAGAAAGAATTCCCAGCTTATCCAACCTCTCTTTATAACTCAAACCTTCCAATCCATGTTGCATTCAGTAAATCTTTTCTGCACTCTGTCTAGTTGAATAATATCCCTTCTAATCAACTTTTCCCCTGGATATCACTTCAGGAATTCCTCTTGGTATTATCCTAAGCCTTACTATCTTCGATTGCTTCATCAATGATCTTCCCCACCATCACAAGATCAGAACTGGGGATGTCCGCTGATAGTTGTACAATGTTCAGCTCCACTCCCAACTTGTTAAATACAGATACAATCCTGCATGTCTACATACACCAAGACAATATTTAAGCTAATAATAAAATCAAGATTCAGCAGATGCTGGAAATCTGAAATAAAAACAGGAAGTGCTGGAGAAACTGAGCAACCCTGGCAGCATATGTGGAGAGAGAAATATGGTTTTACATTGAGTTCGATCTGAGTCTTCTTCTGAAGAAGAGTCATATCAAATTAACATTAACTCAAAAATGTTAGCTCTCTTTCTCTTTTCATAGATGCTGCCAGACCTGCTGAGTTTCTCCAATAGCGTTCTTTTTATTTGACATCCAAGCTTAGAATGATGTGTGGCAAGTAACATTCACACCACACAAATGCTAAGTGATGATCATCTCCAAGAACAGTGAATCTAACCACCATATCTTGACATTCAATGGAATACCATTATTGATTCCTCATGCTATCAAAATCCTGGTGTTTGCCATTGACCAGAAGCTGAACTGGACCAGCTGCAAAAATACTCTGGCTACAGAGTCGTCAGAGGCCAGAAATTCTGCTGCAAGCTATCACTTCCTGTCTCCCCAGTGCCTGTGCACCATCTAAAAGGCAGAGCCAAGAGTGGGATGGAATACTTCCCACTTGCCTGGGTGAGTGCAGCTCCAACAACAATCAAGAAGGTTGACACCATCCAGGAGAGAGCAGGCTGCTGATTGGCACCACATCCATCATCTTGAATGTTCACTTCCTTCATCACCAACACTCAGTCACAGCAGGCAGTAACATCTAGAAAGTGGACTGTAGCAACTCAGCAAGACTCATTCAGTAGAATTTTCCAAACATGCACAAACTGTGCACAGCAGCTGTGGGCTACCACTGTTTGGCTGGGCGAATTCTGGCCTTTAAAGATGATGCCAGCAAAAGGCATTTCTCGAAACGACAGTGGAAGAGTGGACTGGGATGCTGAATGTTCATTTCAGGTGCCTATAGAGGACAAGAGTATTGGCTAGTGTGCCGAGATACCCCAGTGAAACTCCAAAGGTTGTCGTAGTATACTGTCTTGAGGTTGTAGACTTGCTCGCCGAGCTGGTGTGTTTGATTGCAGACGTTTTGTCACCCTGCTGGGTAACATCTTCAGTGCGCCTCCGGTGAAGCGTTGGTGTTCTGTCCCGCTTGTTATTTATATGCCTCAGTTTGCTGGGGTGGTTGGTATCACTTCCTGTTCTGTTCTTCAGCGGTTTGTATATTGGATCCAGTTCAATGTGTTTATTGATAGAGTTACGGTTGGAATGCCAGGCCTCCTGGAATTCCACGGCATGTCTCTGTTAGGCTTGTGCTATTATGGATGTGTTGTCCGAGTTGAATTTATGTCTTTCTTTGTCTGTGAGTATTGAGACCAGTGAGAAGTGGTCGTGTCTCTTTGCGGCTAGTTGGTGATCCTGTATCCTTAGTGTCAGTTTTCTTCCATTTTGGCCGGTGTAATGTTTGACACATCTTCTGCACATCCGACCTCACTTCCTCTCTTCTCTTCCACAACAGCGATAGCGTTCCCCTTGTCCTTACCTACCGGCCCACCAGCATCCACTTCCAGAAGATCATCAGCTACTATTTCAGCTACCTGCGATGAGATACCACCACCAGACACATATTCCCCTCCCCTCCCTTGTCCACCTTCTGCAGGGACATTCCCTCCGGGACACCCTGGTCCACTCTTCCTTCACCCCCAACACCTCCCCACAGCCCCACAGCACATTGCCCTGCAACCACAAAATGTTTAATACCTGCCCACTTATCTTCTCCATCCTCAGTATCCAAGAGCCCAAACATACCTTCCAGGTGAAGCAGCACTTCACCTGCACTTCCCAGAATCTAGTCTACTGCATTTGCTGCTCACAACGTGGTCTCCTCTACACTGGGGAAACAAAGCATAGACTGGGTGATCGCTTCGCAGAACATCTACATTCTGCCTGCAAAAAAGACCCTGAGCTTCCAGTTGCCTGCCACTTTAACACACCACCCCGTTCCCTGGCCAACATCTCTGTCTCTGGCTTGTTGCAGTGCTCCAGCAAAGCTCAGTCCAAGCGAGAAGAACAACACCTCATTTTCCACTTGGGGACCCTGCAGCCCTCCAGTCTCAATATCGAGTTCAATAATGTTAGAGCCTAAACTCTCCCATGCACTAACCCCCCACCCCACACACCAGGCCTTGTTTATCACATAGTCTGCCATTACACACTATGTACTGTTGGCCACTAACAGTCTCCATTAACAAGTATTCACCCTCCCAGCCTGATCGTTATCAACTCCTTTGTCTGTCCAACTGCTTTTCTCTCTCTTTGGGCTCTATCCACACTGATCATTTATTTATTACCCCTCCCCCAACCCTATCTCCTGCATATAAACCAAACTTTCCCCAGCTACCATCAGTTCTGAGGAAGGGTCACTCGACCCGAAACGTTAACTCTGATTTTTATTCAGAGGTGCTGCCAGACCCGCTGAGCTTTTCCAAAAACTTCTGTTTTTGTTTCTGATTTATGACATCTGCAGTTCTTTTGGTTTTTATTTAGCAGGACTGATTAGGTCATCAGTCTACCAATGTCATTATTGTGGGAGGTAGTCAAGAGGACTAGAACAGGGAATGTCCCATGAAGAGTCGAACATGTCAGTATCCAAAATTATATCTGTTACTTGAAGCAAATGAAGTTGATCTGCTGTCTGCCAACCAATCCTCACTTCATGCTTGTAAATTACCAACAATCCCATATCCTTTGATTTTGCACAATAACCTCTTGAGTGGGACATTATCAAAAGCTTTCAGCTTATAGTTAGTGGATGAAGTCAGCGAGTCCAGATCTTGGAATACTGTGGAAAGACAGTTGGGTATTTGCTGACAATCTGATCAAGGAGCTCAAGTATCTACAGTCACAGAATCTGTAATGAAAAAGAAAACTTGAGGATCATATAGCTAAAAAAACCTAATCAAACAATGCTTTAGAACCTAATCTTGCAGGATAGCTGGAGATCTGAAGAGTTTTAAAGTGAATCCTTATGAGCTGTGGCCACATGTGGATTGGTCCCAGAAAAAGTCAAAGATAAAGTAACTCTTGGGGCAAAGTGAAAAATAGAACTGAGTTTAGAGCATAAGTTAGAGTATTAAATTAGTTGCGCTTGCTTTTTTAATTTCTCCTTACAATGGTTGTTTTTATTTAAAAATGTTAAGCATTGTGGTGCAGTTCTGTCCTTTAATTGCTAAGTGGTTAGATTTCATCTTTAAATTTTAATTACCTCCAATGGCACCTTAACAATATTAAAACTTAGGGAGTGGTGGGAGTTGCACCATTGACTTCCAATCCTTATTTGTCTTCCTGTTAACCATTGGAGAAGAAAAGAGATTCTTTTTGAACAATCAGTTCAGTCTGTTTCTGTTGAGGTGGTTTCCTGCTACCCAGTAGCCCCACAGCCAGCATTTTTCCCATCACCAGCAATCCGATGAAATGTAGTGCCTTGCTGTGAGTTCTTCAAAACCAGTGTTGCAACATTGAATGTAATAATCCATGAAAGCTTTATAATTAGATTGCAGCTCACTTATGAATAATGCATGGTTCCATTTTCACCTAACTTTAGACTTAAAACAGTTTTGATGCAGTTATCCTGACATTAAGAGTTTAAAATATGTCAGGTTGCAGGCATGTTTGAAAGTACACAGCTAATGTCACTGCAGCAACGAATTATTCTTAATATTAAGGGTCAGTCTCTGTAATTTCCTTGTCAAAGTGTATTAGTATTGCAACCATGACACTTGTTTTCTTTACCTCAGTAATTTAATGAACATTTTGAAAATGTTTGTCAGTTAACGTAAATTAGATGAGGCTCTTTTACTGTTTTGTCCACATATTTAACTTTATCCCTGATGAGATCATAAACAACAGATATCATTGCACAGCTTTCAGGTTGACAGTACTAATGGAAATGTTATTAAATATTATGACAATCTATGAAGTGCATAGGATAAAATATAACAAACACAGACCTGGTCATTTTCAGTTTTGTCACTGGAAGTAGGCAGCTTAGTCTCAAAGACTGTGTGTGCAATTGTTTACATTCTTGTGGAATGTTATCAACCCAAAGGGAAGGCAATCAAAAAAATAGCTTGTACTTTTCCCAAATTCTGCAATGAACTGAGTGTTTCTTATCCCCTGATAATTTATCATTATTTACCCGAGAGGCAAAATGTTCCATTGGCGTGTATTTTCAAAGCCAATGGAGAAACAGTCTCTGTCTCCCAGTAAATCAAAGGGTAATGCAGAGAGTTTGGGAAAGTGAAAGTTGAGGTGGATCAGTTATGATCATATTGAATGGCAGAGAAAGTTTGAAGGATGATCCAATCTGTGCCTGATCCTACATTTTTAAAATGTTTCTTCCGTCAAATATTAATTTCAAATTAGAATCAGTTGAAATCACAAATAAAGTTAAAGAGCCAGTCGTAAAACACAACTGTCTTAGAGACTTCATATTTGTAACATGTAGTTCTAAGAGAAACAGTTCTACTGGTCTGTTGTTCTACCAACAAGCAATTGTATAAAAGTGTACATATTTACCCTTCTCCAGATAATAAAAAAAAGTCTTCCCTATAGATCTCAGGACAACAAATTGGGAAACTGCATTCATTCTGTCTTCCACTGACTTTATAGCTGATTTGAACCCCAGATGTCATAGTTTATTGCGATAAAAATCTTCCAACATGAAATCTGATTGTGTTGATAACTGGAATTCAAATGGAAACTGGAATTGAAATATTTATTTTGGAAGTTATTGAGCCTTACATAGATCATACCACAAAGCACAGCCCAGTGAAGTTTTCCTTTCACAGAACACTGCCTGCAGGAACATCATGTCACAATGGTTGATGCTGTGAATCAGGTGTTGTCAGCGCAATCGTAATATTTGAGATGCTGAGTGATAAATAACAATCATGTTATTAACGGCTTTTCTGATGAAGGGTCTAGGCCCGAAACGTCAGCCTCTCTGCTCCTATGATGCTGCTTGGCCTGCTGTGTTCATCCAGCCCTGCACCTTGTTGTCTCATGTTATTAACTGTGCTCTGTTTAAAAGGTAAGGCTGTGCACAACCAAAGCAAAAGTAACAACATAAACAAAAGATAAATATTGAAAAATCAGTCATAATCCTTTTAAGAGGTGTGTGTGAGACAATGAATTAAACTCTCAAATAAAATAAATAACTGCAGATGCTTGAAATCTGAAACAATAACAGAAACTGCGGTTCTGAACAAGAGTAACTGGACTCAAAACACTAACTGTGTTTCTCTCTCTGCTGATGCTGCAGGGACCAATAATTTTCTTCAGCAGTTTCTGCTTTCTTGTGTGAGATATTAGTGTATTTCAACCACTATCCAGCAAGCATCTTCCATTTGAGCAGAACTTCTTCAAGGTAGGCATACCTGGAAGAGAATTGAGACATTTGATATGGTTTCTGCTTGACAAATCCTCAAAGCAGGACACTCACCGGATGAACACAGCATTAAGTCTCGAGGAGCCTTCATTTCTCCGTGAAGGCCCTATCTCAGGGTTAGTGTATAAATTATACATTTTCTTATAGCCTCAGGCCAAGAAATGATAGTACGGCCCGTCCCCACTGATTCTGGAACATCACCATGGCTTATGTCAAGTGTTCCCTCTGCCCCCCAGCACCAGCCGAGAAACTCGCACCATTGAAAATGTAGTTGGCAAGTCTGAGGAAGAGAAATGGTATGAAACACAATTCAGAACTGTGACACATTAGAAGGAACATGATACCAGTCAGCCCCTCAAGCCTGGTCCGCCACTCATAAGCTCATGGCTGACCTGATTATTTTTATTCATTTGTGGGGTGTGGGTTGTGGGTGTCTCTGGCTAGACTAGCTTTTATTGCCCATCCCTAATTGCCTAGAGGGCAGTTAAGAGTCATAGAGTCGCAGAGATATACAGCACGGAAACAGACCCTTAGGTGCAACTTGTCCATGCTGGCCAGATGTCCTAAATAGATCTAGTCCCATTTGCCAGCATTTGGCCCATATCCCACTAAACCCTCCAATCGCATTATCGTGGGTGTGGAGTCACATGTAGGCCAAACCAGGTAAGGACGGCAGTTTCCTTCCTTAAAGGACACAACCTCAAATTCTCATTTCTGATTACCCCGATAAACTTTCACCCATTTGTTTAACAAAGATCCGTCCACCTTTGCCTTAAAGATATTAAAGGACTTTGCTTCCACAACTATTTTAAGAAGAGAATTCCAAAGACTTAAGAAAAACAATTTTGACTGATCTGTTTCAAGTGGACAACTTCTGATTTTTGTGGCCCTTCATTCTAGATTCTCCCACAACAGGAAGTACCCTCTCACATTGATCCTGTGAAGATCCCTCAGGATCTTGTGTTTTAATTAAACTTTTAACTCTTCTAAAGTCCAGCAGTCACAAGTCTAGCTCCATCCAATTTTCCCACATAAGACAACATGCTCATTCCAGATAAAAGTCTAGTACCAAAAAACAGAAATTGCTGGAAAAGCTCAGCAGGTCTGGCAGCACCTGTGGAGAGAAATCAGAGTTAACGTTTCAGTTCGAGTGACCCTTCCTCAGAACTCTCGTCCAGTAATTGTTCTCCAAAGCATTTACATCCTCTATTAAATAAGGAGACCTGTGCTGTGCACTGCTCCAGATCCAGTCTCACTCTTAACTGGCATAAATTAAGCATGATCGTCCTCCATTTGTATTCAATTCCCCTTGCAATAAATAACTATCTACTAGCTTTCTGAATTATTTGCTGCAACTGCGTACTAACTTTTCTTGATTTAAGAATAAGGACATACAGATTTCTCTGTATCTGAGAGTTTGCAATCTTTCACCATTTCTCATGTAGGTTTAACATGTAGGTTCAGTTGGCAGTTAGGAAGGCAAATGCAATGTTAGCATTCATTTTAAGAAGACTAGATACAAGAACAGAGAGATATACTGTTGAGGCTGTATAAGGCTCTGGTCAGACCATGTTTGGAATATTGTAAGCAGTTTTGGTTCCAGTATCTCAGAAGGATGTGCTGGTGTTGGAGGGCTCCAGAGGAGGTTTACATGAATGATCCTGGGAATGAAAGGTTGACACATGAGGAGCCGTTGAGGACTCTTGATCTGTACTCAATGGAGTTTAAAAGGATGAGGGTGATCTGATTGAAACTTAGAAAATACTGAGATGCCTGGATGGAGTGGATGTGGAGAAGATGCTTCCACTAGTAGGAAAGACTAGGATCCAAGGGCACAGCCTCAGAGTGAAGGGACAACCCTTTAGAACCGAGATGAGGAGGAATTTCTTCAGTCAGACAGTGTAGAATCTGTGGAACTCACAGAAGGCTGTGGAGGCCAAGTCATTGAGTGTATTTAAGAGAGGCATAGACATGTTCTTGATGAGTAAGAGGATCAAAGCTAACACAGAGAAGATAGGAAAATGGGTTTAAGAAACATATTAGCCATGATTGAATGGTGGAGAAGGCTCGATGGGCTGAGTGGCCTATTTCTGCTCTTACATCTTATGGTTTTATGTTCTTGTAGTTATTATGCTTATTTTTTTATTCATCCTGCCAAAAAGAACAATTACATATTTTGCAACATTATACTCCATTTGACATTCACTTAACAAATCCATGTCATTTTGTCCTTACTTGTTCACAACAAATAATCCATCCTTTACCTTAATTAGCCAATTCATTTTAGCCTGGCCTGCTCTCATGTACTTGTAATTTGCTGTTAATTTTAAAAAAAAAAATAGTGTCAGACCCACTCTCTCCTTCAAACTAAATGTAAAATTTAATTGTTTGTGATCACTGCTACCTAGGGTTGTCTTCACCATAAGATAATTAATTAATCATCTAGATAGCCCATAACTTCTCCCTTGATTACCACTGCATATTTCTGATAAGCCTCCATTAATTTTTCCTTTACACCCCACCCTAACACATGATTCTTCTTCTGTTTCAACAATTGACTTCTTGACATTAACATTTCTCATTTCAACCCAAACCTGTTCCAAATCTTGATATCATAAACTTATCTCATTCGTACCTGTTAGTGTAAGTATCATCATTAAGTTACAGAGCAACTTCTCCACCTTTCCTAGTTTCCTCTCATTTCTAAATGCCCCATATCTTCAGGATTTAGGCTTCAATCCTAAAGACAAGTCTCTGTAATGGACACCAGGTTGTACATACCCATTTCTATCTGTGCTCCCAGTGTATCTGTTTTGTTTAAAATGCTACTAGCATTCAAACCCTGTGCCTTTAGTTTTATGTCTTTATTGTTTTTGAGAGGTTGGGGTGCCTGGGATGTAGGTTGAGAATGCTGATTGTGAGCAGTGCTAATGTGGACAGCAAATTGAGTGCATGGAGAAGACATGATAAGATTGCAAAGTGGAAGCTGTGGAGATCAGATTGTTGGTGGGCAGGGACATTGAAGGAAAGGTCACAGAGGGGTCACAAAAGATATCAGTGAGGAAATTCATGGGCAGTTTGGAAAGACGTCAGATCATGGTGAAGATTTGTCAGGGAAGATAACACATTTGGTGGTGGTGGGGAGGGTTGGGGGTCCATGGGTGGGAATCAGACCATTACTACTCAATGAATCTCAAACTCATCTTCTCTCCGTGCAAAAATACTCAACAATGATTTAGCTGACAGTAACTGTTAATTGCTTTAAATATAATACAATCCATACTGGTCCAATTAGGACTGTCTCAAATTGATTTAGAATGGTCAAGTAGAACACTGGATGATTTGGAAATAGTCCTCAATCAAACAATGGGTCCAATGTGCCATGATTCAGTGGATAGTCACTGGTCTTTGGTGATCAGTCGGATGTCAACAGATAAATTCTGTTCATGAAGTAGCATGCAAAATCAATTTTCAGTACATTTGCACTTTTATTTTGGTGGCAAAATGGATATTAGCAAACTAAAATATTCCTCCATAAATGTTTTTAAAGTGTGATATGTTGGATTTACTGCTGCCCATGCATTTAATGTAATACCCTACATGTATGCTAGATGGAAAGTTTTTAATTATCAAAACAATCTCCAACTATGTTTAGTTTTAAAATGATCCAATCATGATATCCAATTAGCTTACAAATCATACTTCAGAATACATTGCCAGGGGAGGTGATTGTATAGTGGCATTATCACTAGACTATCCAGAAATTCAGCTAATGTTTTTTGGACCCAGGTCTGAATCCTGCCATGGCAGATGATGGATTAAAACAAAGTCTGAAATTAAGAATCTAAATCTGAAATTAAGAATAACATGATGACCATGTAATCACTACTGATTGTTGGAAAAGCCCATTTGGCTCCCGAATGTCTTTCAGGAAAGGAAATCTGGCCTATTTGTGACTCCAGATCAGGTGAGGATGGCAGATTTCCTGTGGTTGACTCTCAACCACCCTCTGACACAAATTGCTGAGCAGGCCATTCCATTGTGTTAATCGCTAGAAAACCGGATGGATAGGCTGGCATAAATTGATGCACTGGAAAAGACAGCACCAGAAACAGCCTTGTCAACCCTGCAAAGACCTTCGCACTAACATCCAGGGGTTAGTTCAAAAACTGGGAGAGCTGTCTCACAGATAGTCAAGCAACAGATTGACATAGTCGTACTCACGGAATCATACCTGATAATGCCCCTTATGCCACCATCACCATCCCTGGGTATATCCTGTCCCACCAGCAAGTTAGACCCAGCAGACACTGGCACACAGTGGTATATAGTCAGGAGAGAGTTGAACTGGGGTCCTCAACATTGACTCTGTACCCTGTGAAGTCTCATAACTTTAGTATTAAACATGGGCAAGGAAACCTCCAACTGTATACCATGTACTGTCCCTCCTCAGCTGATGAATCAGTACTCTTTCCATGCTGAAGCTCTGAGGAAGCACTGAGGGCGGCAAGGGCGCAAACTGTACTCTGGGTGGGGCATTTCAATGTCCACCACCAAAAGTGGCTCAGCAGCAGCATTACCGATCAGCTGATCGGGTCCTGAAGGACACAGCTGCTAGATTGGGTCTGCGGCAGATGGTGAGGAAAAAACGTACTTGACCTCATCTTTACTAATCTGCCAGCTGCAGTTGCATCTGTCTATGACAGTATCGGTAAGGGTGACCATCGCCAGTCCTTGTGGAGACGAAGTCCCGGCTTCACATTGAGAACAACCTCCATCATGTTGTGCGGCACTATCACCGTGCTAAATGTCACAGACTTCGCACAGATCTAGCAACTCAAGACTGGGCATCCATGAGGCGCTGTGGGCCATCAACAACAGCAGAACTGTACTTCAGCACAATCTGTAACCTCATGGCCCGAGATATCTCCTATTCAACCATTACCATCAAGCCAGGGGATCAACCCTCGTTGAATGGAGGGTGCAGGAGGGCGTGCTAGGAGCAGCATCAGGCATACCAAAAAGTCCGATGTCAGCCTTGGTGAATTGCCAAATAGCATAAGCAGCAAGTGTCAGACAGAGCTAAGCAATCCCATAACCAACAGATCAGATCTAAGCTCTGCAGTCCTGCCACATCTAGTTGTGAATGGTGGTGGACAATTAAACACCACAAATAGCCTTATCCCCAGTGATGGAAGAGCCCAGCACATTAGTGCAAGAGATAATTCTGAACCATTTGCAATAATATTCAGCCAGAAATGTTGAGTGCATTATCCATCTTGGCCTCCTCCAGTGGTCCCCAGCAACACAGATGCCAATCTTCAGCCAATTTGATTCACTCCACGTGGTATCAAGAAACAGTCAGAGACACTGGGTACTGCAAAGGCTAAGGCCCCAGACAACATTCTGGCAATAGTACTGAAGACTTGTGCAACAGAACTTGTCGCTCCCCTAGCCAAATAATTCCAGTACATTTACAAAACTGGTATTTAATCAAAAATATGGAACATTGCCCAGGTTTGTCCTGTACACACAAAACAGAAAAAATCCAACCTAGCCGATTACTGCCCCATCAGTCCACTTTCAATCATCAGTAAAGTGATAGAAAGTGCCTTCAATGGTGCTATCAAGTAGCACCTGCCCAGCGATAAGCTGCTCACTGATACCCAGTTTGGTTCTGCCAGGGTGACCTCATTACAGCCTTGTTTCAAACATGGACAAAAAATCTGAATTCCAGAGGGGAGGTGAAAGTGACAACCCTTGATATCAGGGCTACATTTGAATTAATGTGACATCAAGGAGCTCTAGAAAAATTGGAATTGATGGGTATCAGAGGGCAAACTCTGCTGGTTGAAGTCATACCTGGCACACAGGAAGATGGTAGTGGTTGTTGGAGGTCAATTATCTCAGCTCCAGGACATTTCTGCAGGAATTTCTCAGGGTAGTGTATAAGGCCCACCCATCTTCAGTTGCTTCATCAATGACCTGAGGATGTTCACTGATGAGTGTTCAACGTTCAGCACCATTCTCCACTCCTCAGATATTGAAGTTGTCTATATTCAAATGCAACAAGATCTGGACAATAATGAAGGCTTGAGCTAACAGATGGTAAGTAACATTTGCACTATACAAATGCCAGCCAATAGCCATCTCCAATAAGCAGGAATTTAACCACTGCCCCTTGACATTTAATGGTGTTACCATCAGTGAATCCTCCACTATCAACATCCTTGGGCTAAGCATTAACCAGAAACTCAACTGGCCTCACTACACAAACACAATGGCTACAACAGCAGGTTTGAGGCCAGGGATATTGCCACAAATAACTGGTCTCCTAACTCCCCAAAGCTACATCCATCATCATCAAGGCACAAGTCAGGAATGTGATGGAATACCCCCTGCTTGCCTGGACGGATACATCTCTAACAACACTCAAGAAGCTTGACACCATCCTGGAAAAGCAGTCTGCTTGATTGGAACCACCTCTACAAACATCCATTCCCTCCACCAGTGATGCTCAGCAGCTGCAGTGTGTACTGTCTAAAAGGTACACTGCAGAAATTCACCAAATATCCTTAGACAACACCTTCCAAACCCATGACCGCTTCCATCTGGAAGAACAGGGGCAGCAGATGCATGGGAACACCACCACCTTCAATCTTTCCTCCAAGCATTCCCCAATCTGACTGGCGATTTATTGCCATTCCTTCGCTTTTGCTGGCTCAAAATCTTGGAATTTCCTTCCTAAGTGCATTTTGAGCACCTACAGCCTGTAGACTGCAGCGGTTCGATAAGGCAGCTCACCATCACCTTCTCAAGGCAACAAGGGAAGGGCAATAAATGCTGGCCCGCCAGCGAAACATGTCCCACGAGCAAATAAAAAGAATAATATATAAATTATAAATTATAAATTAGTACGTAGCCACGATATCTCGTTTTCTCCTCTTCTCTTTTCATCTAACTAAGAGCACAGATTCTATTCCTGTAAACGCTGATTAGTCTATGGAGACCCGCACATTTAAGATTTGTGACAGCTAAATAGAACAAAACCAATATTTCTCGCCTTATAAAATTGCTTCCTCCAGGTCTGCAGGAAATTAGTCTGTCAATATCAATCCCCTGTGATGTGGTCTCAACCTGAATATATTGATGTTATCTTATGTGAATGAGACAGATCCAGCATACCAAAACTGTGCTATCAGCCACGATCTTGATTTTAAACCATAAAGGAGAAATGCAACAACAGGAGTCCCAGATTAAAACAAATTCAAAGGGAGCAAATATAGGAGAAAAAAAAGCATACTCCAAATCTCATCTGACAAATGAGTTGTAGAGGTGTAGCATCACTTCCTTCCTTTGACAATTTGTGCCTCTAATCATAAACCATGCAGCGCATGGCATCCAATTTCTGACCTACCCCCTCTCTTTGAATACAACTTGCTGCTTGGAGCATTCACAGGATAAGGGCATCTCTGGCCAGGCCAGTATTTATTGCCCATCCCTAATTGCCGAGAAGGCAGTTAAGAGTCAACCACATTGCTGTGCGTCTGGAGTCACTTGTAGGCCAGACCATGCAAGGATGGCAGTTTCCTTCCCTAAAGGACATTAATGAGCCAGATGTTTTTTTTTTCACAATTGACAATGGATTCATGGTCATCATTAAACTCTTAATCCCAGACTTATTTTTGATTGAAGTCAAATTGCACCATCTGCCATGGTGGGATTCAAACCCGGGTTCCCAGAACATTACCTGAGTCTCTGGAGTAACAGTCCAGTGATAATATTACTTGCCATTGCCTCAATCTCTGTTCTGTACTTACCCAATTCAATTGAGAAAACAATCTCCCATCTCATGGGAACATCAGTTTTATATATAGTTTTTAACATGTGGAAAGAGACCCAAATGTGATCCATGTTGAATAAGATAATTGTTCTAAAAGGGTTAATGTTGGAAACAGCATTTAACTCCAAACGAACTGATTATGTCATATAAATCTGGGTGAGGAGAAAAGAGACAATATTTCTGGATCTTTAAAATGATAGAGAATAGAATCATGGAATTTTACAGGTTTAGAGGAAGGCCATTTGTCCCATCGTGTTTATACTGGCTCCCGAAAGAGCTACCCAGCTAGTCCATGTTCTTTGGCCCTATCTCTGTAGATCTCTAACTTCATCATTTTCAAATATGGACCCAGTTCTCTTTTGAAATCACCTATGGAATCCAGCTCCACTACTCCCCAAGTCAGCTCATTCCAAAGCCTCACAACTCTCTGAGTAAAATCGTTTCTCCTCATCTAACTCCTAACTCTCTTGCTGACAATCTTGAAATTGTAATCTATAATTACTGACATGCCAAATGTACGAAACAGAATATCCTTCCTTACCCTATCAAAATTGTTGATAATTTTGAACACTCCAATAAGATAATCTCTTAATTTTCCCTGCTCCAAGAAACATAAGTCCAATTTCTCTAATCTTTCCTTGTATCTAAAATCCCTCAGTCCTGGTTCATTCTGGTAAATCTCCCCTGCGCTCTCTCCAGGGCTTTAACATCCTTCCTTAAACAAGATGCCCAGAACTGAACACAATACTCCAAATCTGGTCTGACCAAGGAGCTGTAGAGGTGTAGCATCACTTCCTTGCTTTGGTACTCTATGCCCCTACTTATAAACCCAAGGATCCTGCAAGCTTTCTCAACAACTTTTACAACTTGCCCTGCCAACTTTAGGTAATTATGCACATGAACCCCAATCACCCCCTGCTCCTGTACAATCCTCAAAGTTGTACTATTGAGCCTGTACTGTCTCTCCATGTTTCTTCTAACAAAATATCTCACATTTCTCTGCTTTGAAATTCATCTATCACATGTCTGCCCATTTGGCCAACTTGCCAACATTCCTCTGAAGTCACTCAACAATATCCTCGCAATTAACAATTCTCCCTAGCTTAGTATCACCTGAGTATTTAGAGATCTTGTCCAGAACATCAATCTCCAAAATGTTTATATAAATCAGAAAAGGCAAGGATCCCAACACCGATCTCTGTGGAATGCCACTTTTAACTCATCTCCAGTTTGAGAAATGCCTATCTATACCTATCCTCCGTTTCCTACCTCCCAGCCAACTTCTAATCCATGCTTCCAAGGACCCATCAAAGCCAAACATCTCAAATTTCCTAACCAATCTGCCATGTTCAAATGCTTTCTGAGAGTCCACATATACATCATCCACAGCACTACCCTCATCCACTGCCTGTGTCACCTCGTCAAAGAACTCAATTAAATTTGTCAGACATGACCTGGCTTTGACAAAGCCATGTTGACTGTCTACTATTAACTTACCTTTTCTCTGAGCATATATTTATCTTATCCCATATTAAGACCTCCATCAGTTTTCTCACTTTGACACTAAGATGACAGCTCTATAGCTTCCTGAGTTATGCTTTGCCCTATGTATCATCTGTGTTCTCCATTGTTCTGAGTAGCAATGTCCAATAAGCAAATACAGTTGGACTTAATTGCTATTATGTAATTGATTATATTTTGTTAAGAA
Organism: Rhincodon typus; assembly: GCF_021869965.1. Taxonomy (NCBI): domain Eukaryota; kingdom Metazoa; phylum Chordata; class Chondrichthyes; order Orectolobiformes; family Rhincodontidae; genus Rhincodon; species Rhincodon typus. The sequence goes on from NC_063336.1 coordinate 109,396,101, forward strand.
TCTTGTTAAGACTCACTGGTGGTTTGTTCTCTTCCCTAAGACCCAGTCAAGGGAAGAGGAATAATGTCAGTGCCAACATAAACAAACACTACAGCATAGGGCCTGAAACACAGATCTGTAGGGTTGTTGGAGGTGACACTATGTTGCTGCTGTTAGATGCTTCAGTGTGGGCAGTGTAGCATGCCATATTGTGAGGGCACACAGGGTGCTGTTGGTTGTGATTGATGGAACCAACATGACTCATGCTATTACAACATCTCACACCTCTAATTGTTGATAAAGTATGTGTTTTTCAAATTTAGACTTTGATTCTGACCAATGTACATGTTCCTTACCAAAAATGAATGAATGAATGAAGAATCAATCATTCATTTATAAGTGGGGACTAACACAAGTGCTACTTAAAGGTTTAGGCACACAAGCTGCAAGTGAGGTTATGTTGAAGAACATTTGTCACTACAAATCACCTAAAAGTGATACAGAGTGTTTCAGCAGGAATTATGAGATCCAGGATTTGGTAATGAGTCTTGCTACAACCTTCATCAGATACTTTAGAGACTTTTAAGCGACTCTTGGACAGGCACATGGAGGATAGTAAAATCTAGGGTATGCAGGGTAGTTTGATCTTAGTAGGATCATAGGTTGGCACAACATCATGGGCAAGTACTGTGCTGTACAGTTCTATGTTCTATGTTCTTACAGGAGGCAGAGAATGAAATGACTTGTCCAAAGGTTGCAATCAATACGAGGGACACAGAGGCCATGGGCCTACTGAACACGGGGAGTTAGAACAATTCCCTATAAATGTAGAAATCCAACTCTCGTGAGTAAATTAATGATAACAATGCAGGAACAGGTCTGAGAAAATTGAAAGCCATACCCTCTGCTTTAATCATTAAGTCTGATACTCTATTTCACAGTTTCACAACTACCCAACCACAATAATGTCATCCTTACTGCATGATCTATGAATCAACTTGGAAATACAGTCACTGTTGACTCACTGATGTTGGGAACACCCCAGCTGTACTTTGGTTGTACCTGTACCTCAAGGACTGCAGTGGTTCAAAAAGACAGCTCACCATCACCTCCTCAAAGTCACTTTGGGATGGGGCAATAAATGCTGGCCTGCCCAGTGATACCCACATCTCCTGAATAAATTTTAGAAATTATAAAATGGATTGTGCCATGCCTTAGTTTTTCAGCACCTTATGATGCCTTTAAAGAGAAGATAGCTCAGTTATACATTGAGCTACAATGCCACAAGAGGAAATGTAGGACAACAAAGCCAGAGATAGCTGGATGACAAAACAGATTGACAGCAAGATTAGGGGAGGCAATGGCCTAGTGGTATTATCGCTGGACTATTAGTCTGGAGACCAAGATAATGTTCTGGGTTTGAATCCTGCCACGACAGATAGTGGAATTTCACTTAAATCAAAAATAAATCTGGCATTAAGAATCTAGTGGTGATCATGAATCCATTGTCAGAGGGGAAAAAACGCATCTGGTTCACTAATGTCCTTTAGGGAAGGAAACTGCCATCCTTATCTGGTCCGGTCTACATGTGACTTCAGACCCACAGCAATGTGGTTGACTCTCAACTGCCCTCTGGGCAATTAGGGATGGGCAATAAATGCTGCCTAGCCAGCGATGCCCTCATCCCATGAGGCATGTACTACGATAAATCCAAATGAGAACAATGCTGAGAATGTCCAGGGGTCAAACAAGGAACAAATTAAGAGGAGCAAAGAAGAAGTATAAGAAGAGACTGACAGTTACCATAAAAGGGAACCTGAAAGTCTTCTGCAAGCGTGGACATGGGAAAAAAAAGGAAGGACTGGCTTCAGGTCCCACCTGTGCTTGAGCTGTGTAGCTACATCTCTGGACAGACTGATTAGAAAATATCTATGAATAGAAAAAAAAAGTGGAGTGGAGCCAGAAAAAGAGATAGACAGCATGGCTGAGGTGTTAAATGAGATCCATGGATCCATTGCTACCCAACAAAAAGATGCTACAGAAATTAAAGTGAAAGAGGTCGTTGAGACACTGGAAAAATGATAGAGATAAGGTACTAATTCTTGATTATCAAGGGGATCAAGGGTTACGGGGAGAAAGCAGGAGAATGGGGTTGAGGAACTTATCAGCCATAATTGAATGGCGGAGCAGACTTGATGGGCCGAATGGCCTAATTTCTGCTCCTATGTCTTATGGTCTTATGGTCTTAATTGGACTGACTGTATTTAAAGCGAATAAGTTACCAGAGTGGATCAGATGCATCTGAGCATACTGAGACAAGAAAGGGTAGAAATTATGGAATCCACTCGCTATAATATTCCATGGGACTGGAGAACTGGAAATGTTATATCCTTGTCCAAACCAAAGTAGTAGTGACTACAGTCTGTCAGTTTAACCTCAATGAGAGGGAAGCTTTTAGAAACAATCTTCCTGGCCAGAATTAATCAACATTTGCCTAAGTGATTGTTAATTCAGAAACCCAGGGTGGATTTATGAAAGGCAAATCATGTTTAACTAATTTGCTTGAGTTTTGTTTTGATGAGGTAGCAGAAAGTGTTGATGTTGGCAATACAAAATAAACATTTGTTAAAATGTCTCATAATAGACTGTCTGAGAACAGCAAAATAGGGTGAATCGCCAACAATAAAAATGACAAGTGATATGAGGAAAATCATTCTCCCGACTGATTAGAGATAGTAGGAACTGCAGATGCTGGAGAATCCGAGACAACAAGGTGCAGGGCTGGATGAACACAGCAGGCCAAGCAGCATCATAGGAGCAGAGAGGCTGACGTTTCGGGCCTAGACCCTTCATCAGAAAAGGGGGAGGGGAAGGGGGTTTTGAAATAAAAAGGGAGAGAGTTGGAGGCGGATGGAAGCGGGATAGAGGAGAGGATAGGTGGAGAGGAAACAAACAGGTCGAAGAGGCGGGGATGGGGCCAGGAAAGGTGAGTGTAGGTAGGGAGTTAGGAAGGGGATAGGTCAGTCCAGGGAGGACGGACAGGTCAAGGGGGCGGGATGAGGTTGGTCGGCAGGAGATGGAGGTGCGGCTTGAGGTGGGAGGAGGGGATAGGTGGGAGGAAGAACAGGTTAGGGAGGCAGGGACGAGCTGGACTGATTTTGGGATGCGGTGGGGGGAGGGGAGATTTTGAAACTTGTGAAATCCACATTGATACCATTGGGCTGCAGGGTTCCCAAGCGGAATATGAGTTGCTGTTCCTGCCCCAAGCGGAATATGAGTTGCTCGGTTCGCACGCTTTGCAGAACACCTACGCTCGGTTCGCAACAAACAACTGCACCTCCCAGTCGCGAACCATTTCAACTCCCCCTCCCATTCCTCAGACGACATGTCCATCCTGGGCCTCCTGCAGTGCCACAACGATGCCACCCGAAGGTTGCAGGAACATTGCACCCTTTCCAATGCTTCCACATCCTTCCCATAATGCGGTGACCAGAACTGTACCCCAAGTGCAGCCGCACCAGAGTTTTGTACAGCTGCAACATGACCTCATGGCTCCGAAACTCAATCCCTCTGCCAATAAAACCTAACACACTGTACGCCTTCTTAACAATGTTATCAACCTGGGTGGCAACTTTCAATGATCTATGCACATGGACACCGAGATCTCTCTGCTCATCCACACTACCGAGAATCTTACTATTAGCCCATTACTCTGTATTCCTGTTACTCCTTCCAAAGTGAATCACCTCACACTTTTCCGCATTAAACTCTATTTGCCACCTCTCAGCCCAGCTCTGCAGCTTATCTATGTCCCTCTGTAACCTGCAACATCCTTCCGCACTATCCTTATCTCCATTCTAAAAAGTCTTCCCTTTACTCTAAGGCTGTGCCCTTGGGTCCTAGTCTCTCCTACCAATGGAGGCATCTTCCCAACATCCACTCTGTCCAGGCCATTCAGTATTCTGTAAGTTTCAATTAGATCCCCCCTCATCCTTCTAAACTCCAATGAGTATAGCCTCAGAGTCCTCAAAGGTTCCTCGTATGTTAAACTTTCCATTCTTGGGAACAGTCTCGTGAACCTCCTCTGAACCTGCTCCAGGGTCTATACATCCGTCCTGAGATATGGGGCCCAAAACTGCATATAATATTCCAAATGTGGTCTGATCAGAGCCTTTTAAAGCCTCAGTAGTACATCTCTGCTTTTATATTCAGGTCCTCTCAAAATAAATGTCAACATTGCACTTGCCTTCCTGACTACTGACTCAACCTGCAAGTTTAGCTTGAGAGAATCCTGGACTAGAGTCTCTTTGCACTTCAGACTTCTGAATTTCCTCCCCATTTAGAAAATAGTCCATGCTTTTATTCTTCTTACCAAAGTGCATGACCTCACACTTTCCCATGTTGTACTCCATCTGCCACTTCTTTGCCCATTCTCCTAACCTGTCCAAGTCCTTCTGCAGCCTCCCCACATCCACAATACTACCTGTCCCTCCACCTATCTTTGTATTGTCTGCAAACTTGGCCAGAATGCCCACAGTTCCTTCAAGTAGATCATTAATGTATAAAGTGAAAAGTTGTGGTCCCAACACTGATCCTTGTGGAACACCTCTTGTCACCGGCTGCCATCCTGAGAAAGACCCCTTTATCCCCACTCTCTACTTTCTGCCAGAGACTCCGTCTTCTATCCATGCTAGCACCTTGCCTCTAACACCATGGGCCCTTATCTTACTCAGCAGTCTCCTGTGTGACACCTTATCAAAGGCCTTTTTGAAGCCCGGGTAGATAACATCCATTGGTTCTCCTTGGTCTAACCTGCTTGTTACTTCCTCAAGGAATTCTAGCAGATTTGTCAGGCATGACCATCCCTCGATGAAACCATGCTGACTTTGCCTTATTTTACCGTACACTTCCAAATATTCAGAAATCTCATCCTTTACAATGGACTCCAAAATTTTACCCACAACTGAGGTTAGGCTAATCGGCCTGTAATTTTCCATCTTTAGCCTTTCTCCCATTTTAAACAGAGGTGTCACGTTAGCAATTTTCCAGTCCTCTGGGACCCTCCTGGACTCTAATGATTCCTGAAAGATCACCACTAATGCTTTCACTATCTCTTCAGCTATCTCCTTTAGAACTCTGGGGTGTAGTCTCTGGACCTGGTGATTTGTCCACCTTCAGGTCACCATACTCAGCTCTGCCCCCTGATTCTCTTGAATTTTTGGGAGATTACTCGTGTCTTCCACTGTGAAGACTGACACGAAGTAATTATTCAGTTTCTCAGCCATTTCCTTGTTCCCCACTACTATCTCTCCATCGTCATTTTCCAATGGTCCAATGTCCATTTCTGACTCTCTTTTGCCCTTTATATACCTAAAGAAACTCTTATAGTCTGCATTTATATTACTGGCTAGCTTATTCTCATATTTAATCTTCTCCCTCCTTATTTCTTTTTTTTGTCCCTCTTTATTTCTTTTTTTGTTGCCCTCAGTTGGTCTTTGTAAGTTTCCCATTCCTCTGGTTTCCCACTGCCCTTCGCCACATTATATGCTTTCTCTTTTGCTTTTGTGCTAGCCCTAACTTCCTTAGTCAGCCATGGTTGTCGCATCCTCCCTGTACCATGCTGCTTTTTCCTAGGGATGAATTTTTGCTGTGTCTCCTGAATTACTCCCAGAAACTCCTGCCATTGCTGTTCCACTGTCTTTCCTGCAAGGCTCCTCTTCCAGTCAATTCTGCCTAGCTCCTCCTTCATACCTCTGTAGTCACCTTTATTCAGCTGTAATACCGTTACCTCTGATTCTATCTTCTCCCTCTCAAATTGCAGAGTAAATTCTATCATCTTATGATCACTGCTTCCTAAAGGTTCCTTTACCTTAATCTCCCTTATCAAGTCTGTCTCATTGCACAACACTAAATCCAGTATTGCCTGTTCCCTAGTGGGCTCCACCATGAGCTGCTCCAAAAAGCTATCTTGTAGACATTCCACAAACTCCTTTTCTTGCAATCCGCTACCAACCTGATTTTCCCAGTCCACTTGCATATTGAAATCCCCCATGATCATTGTGACTTTGCCTTTCTTATACACCTTTTCTATCTCCCGGTGTATCTTGCGCCCCAGCTCCTTACTACTGTTTGGAGGCCTGTACGCAACCCCAACTATGTTTTTTTTTTAACCTTTGCGGTTCATCAATTAACCCACATAGATTCTACACCATCTGACCCTACTTCATTTCTTCCCACTGATTTAATTTCATTTCTCCCTAGTAAGACAACCCCATCCCCTCGGCCCACCTGCCTACCTTTTCGATAGGATGTATATCGTTGAATATTCAGTTCCCAATCCTGATCCCCTTGCAGCCACATCTCCATGATGCCTACCACGTCATACCTGCCAGTTTCGATCTGCACCACAAGCTCATTTACCTTATTCTTTGTACTGTGTGCATTCAGATATCACACCTTCAGTCCTGTATTAACCCTCCCTCTTCTCATTTTCATTTGTTTTTCCAGTGTTTGATTGCTAGCCCTTTCCAAACACTCTGTCCTATTTGTGTGTGTGCTGGAGACTTTAATAACCTCTCCTGAATTTTCCTTCCCTGTCATTTCTTTCATATTTTTCAACTTAGTTGAATCCACCGCTACAGATGTTAACCTGCTGCTTTGTTTCCCACTGGGGCAAGTTTCACCATTCCCTCCCCAACACCCCCCCGACTTTCTAGTTTAAAGTCCTGTTGACCAGCCTATTTACCCTTTTCGCTAGAACATTGATCCCAGCTCGATTCAGGTGGAGGACGTCCCAGTGGTACAGATCCCTCCTGTTCTAATACTGATGCCAGGGCCCCATGAAAAGGAACCCCTCTTTCCCACACCACTCCTTTAGCCACGTGTTTACTTCCCTTATTCTCATGTCTCTGTGCCAATTAGCACGTGGCTCAGGCAGTAATCCAGAGATTATAACTCTTGAGGACCTGTTCTTTAATTTGGTTCCTAGCTCCTGTTAATCTCTGAACAGGTCCTCTTTCCTAGTCTTGCCTATGTTGTTTGTTCTGGCATGGACCACAACAACTGGATCCTCCCCCTCCCGCTCTAATATCCTTTCCAGCCGGTCAGAGATATCCCTTAGCCTGGCACCGGGCAGGCAACACACCATGCGAGACTCTCGATCCTGCTGACAAAGGATACTCTCTATCCCCTGAATTATAGAATCCCCTACAACTACCACCTGTCTTTCTGCTCCCGCCTCTTGAATGGCCTCCTGTGCCACGGTGCTGTGGTCAATTGGCTCATCCTCCCTGCAGCCCTTTTCCTCATCCACACAGGGAGCAAGTACCTCGTACCTGTTGGACAAGGTCAAGAGCTGAGGCTCCTCTGTTCCTGATTGCAGGATCCCTCTACCTGCCTCGCTTACAGTCACCCCTTGCTATCCCTGGCCACTGACCAAATTTGAATTACTCAATCTACCAGGTGTGACTGCCTCCTGAAACAAATCATCCAGGTACTTCTCCCCCTACCGGATGTGCCACAGTGTTTGAAGCTCTGATTCCATCTCATCAACTCTGAGTCGAAGTTCCTCGAGCAACCAACACTTGCTGCAGATGTGGTCACTGCAGTTCGCAATGGGATCAGCCAGCTCCCACATCATGCAGCTACAACACATCACCTGTCCAGCCATTTCTACTTAGTTAATTACTTTAATAATTTATATAATTTATTATAATTAGTTAATTAAATTTGTTGATACTTTCCTCCCTCTGACAGCTTCCCTCTACTCTCGATTGCCAAAAGAATAAAAAAAAAATTTAAAAATTTACCTTACCGACCCTCCACACAGGAGGAGGATGGGTGGGAGACACTACACGTGTAGTGTTTCGGGTTTAAACAATGCCCAAATATATTAGTTCACTTCCCGGTTCGTGCTCTCACCACTCCCGCTGCTTGAATCAAGTAGGCCGCCGATTCACTGTGAAATAAAGTACTTTATTTTGGTTCTGAAGAAAGGTCACTACACCCGAAACATTAACTCTACTTTGTCTTCACAGATGCTGCCAGACCTGCAGAGTATTTCCAGCAATTTCTGATTTTGTTTCTGATTTCCAGAATCTTTGTTTTTTTTTTGTAAAGTACTTTGTTGGCTGTAAAGTACATTGGGATATTCTGAGCTTGTGCTGGGCACTATTTAAATTCAAGCTGTTTGCTTTTTTTTTAATGTGTTCTTTCCATCTTTCCAATAGTCTGATCTGGATCACTGAGGTGGACTGTAATTTGTCCTTCCTCTGTGGGGAAATGCCGATATATCTTGACTTAAAGCAAATAATAACCTCATTTTTGTCCAGTGCTCACTGATGCTGATTTCCAGGTAAACACATTGTGGTCTCAATTTCCTAAGTGTTTCAGTTCTTAGGGGAGCAGCTCGAATTTTTAGCAGTTGACTGGAATAGATGTGGTGTTAGGCAGCTTGTGATAGTTATTGCTTTCCAAACTGCATCCATTATGTTTCCTTTGGCTTCACTTTTATTAAAATCCAGACTGCCAAAACTAAATTTGAGTTGGAATCTGATGTAATTCAGGATTCTGACATGAAACTCACCATGTACTTCGTCTTTATGTTCCACGTAACCCATCCACTCTTATCTGTGATCATTACTTATGTCACCTAATACCTCAAGAGGAGGTGACTAGCTAAACAACACCATGATTCATGCAATACAGATGAGCAATTTTGGGAAAGCACATGTGAATTGCATGGTGAAGTAGTATAAAATAGAAAATTTAAAGAAGAGACAATACAGCTATATGCATGCTAAGTATCAGCACCTTTGGCAGCACAGGGCAAAACTAAATTTGACAGGATAACGGGTGCTGAGTGACACCATTCCACATTTTCTAATTTCTTTTTGAATAAGGCATGGGTATCCTCATATCCTCCACGTCAGTCAGAACATTGCACAATGGTATCATGAGCAGTAACCTCCATTACCCAGCCTTGTAAGCTCAAACACACCAGGTACAAAAGAGTGCTCCATGATATAGGACTCCTGGCAACTGCCTGGCCATACACCTCCAGGAAGTGGTAACAGCGATCACAGATGGCCTGCACGTTAACGGAATGGAGCCTCCTTCCTGTTGCTGAGTTCCACAGCACTGTAATCCCAGCCATCTTCAGTGCCCTGAACCTGAAGGAATGAGCTACATTCCTGGATCCTACAGCCTGGTGTACAGTGCTGACCGCCTCATGGGGGAATCAAAATAAGCTGGTGTGATCGTCCACTAAAAGCATCAATCACTCTCTTTATACTTGTGGGGTGCACGACTGAGAGATCCCACACAGGTCACCCATCACCCCTACCCCCCGGAAGGAGCCAGTCATATCAATGCTCAGCGCAGCAGTCACCTTCACTGCCCCTGCGAGAAGATGGACTCCCATTCCTGAAGTCCCTAGCATCCAGCACAGTTTCATCACACTGTCCCAGAATCTAACAAGTCTGTGCTGACACTAGGCCTCAATCAACCCAATGCAATGGAGTCATGGCTTTAAAACCAATCCTCCTGCAGATGCCACACACCTGGGGTGCCCAGCCGCTGCGACCTCTCCCTGAGCTGAATGCCCCTCATCCTGTGCACTCACCTACTCCTGGGCTTGCTGTTAGCCTGGGTCCTCCTACACCCACCTTCTTAGGATGGCGGCCACAGTGCCCGGTATCCCATCAGCGACTGGGCGCAGGACTCTCGGTTGAAGTGAATGATGGTGGGAATGCAGGGAGCAAACGATGTTCTTGGGTCTCAGATAAGTCATTGGTGGTGTACACTTATGGCTGAGCGCTGCACACACGCCTCCACACAGCGAGACACGCTGCACCCCAATAACACGTCTCCATCATTCATTCAGCCCCAGCCTGAGCATGTGCAGCAACTTGGTGAAGGTGCCGTGCCAGCGGTGTGACCAACACATTCCATACTCTGACCCCCTTCCCCTCACAGTCCCTCATCAATCAATCAACATTTCATTGCATTCAGTATAGACCATTGCCAAACATGAATGTCAGATGGTGATGACGATGATGAGGTCTACACCTTCTGCACTGCCCTTGAAAGCTGCATTATAATGATTCACCTTTGACCAGCATTGGTCTTTTTTTTAGATTATCCTTTCTAAGATTAGCATGATTGAGATGTCAAGGTTCAATTTTGAAAGATTAATGGCATGTTCCAAATCATGTTCCACCAGCATGTGAACCTTAAGCACATTTGCTTTGCATGCATATCAATGAAATTATTGCAACTTAAATATAGCTGGCAGTTGCAAGTGCCTGCTTCATATATTTGGCCCTTTATTGTCCTAGCGTTCTACGGATGTGAATCCCATGCTTCTCCTCACCAAACTGACACTGACTCTGCCCACCCTGCATATTGTCCCAGACATTTTACAGTTGCAGTTCACCTCTACAGAATGGCAGTGATGACATGGAATGCAGCTTATCAGTGGGAACTATCAACACTGGGCTCCATCTGGGTGCCACATTCCCTGCCCCACCCCACAGATTGTCCATGCCCCTTTCACCTTCTACAATCCTGACAGCCCATTTCTACCCAGCCTTCCTATGCAGAGAGCTATTCAACCAAACTTTGTCTCCAACTGTCCTTCTTGCCCTAAGCCTCACATTGCACCTTAGTAATGGCTACACTGCTCTCTAATACAGAGCCTATGGTGAGGTTTGTGGCAGAATTGGACAAAAGGTCCAGCAAATCCATTCTCAACGCTAGGAGCATCTTGCTGTATCTTTTATCCATTGGCAAACAGCAAGACAAGACTCTTACTAGGCAGCGACAATTGCCGGTTAAGGGGGAATGTAACTTGTTCAATGCCATTTCAATGCCTCCACTCACCTCATACATATTCAGCTTCCTATCGTGCTAAACACAGAGAAATCTCAACATGGAAGAGTGGGGTATATGGTGGTTTCAGCTCACCCCTGATTGTGTTGAGCCTTCACATTGCTTAGCACCAACAGCATCTCAGGGTGTGATCCAGGAGCACCAGCATCTGACATTTCACAAACTCTCAATGCCATCATGGCCTCTCTCCGATCCACTGCCAGGCCACTTAAGAAGCAGAGATTTGCATTGCCAGGAGTGCCAGCAGCCAGCATTGAAAGGTTGCCACTAGGATGCACAGGAACAGGCACCTGACAGATTGGACCAGGCTACATCTCTGGACTGCTTGCTTCCTATGGTAATACTCGCTCAGGGGTGAGGGATTGGGGTGGATTGTGGGCGTGGGTTGTGGGAGGGAGATGTTTTCCATCTGAGGATCCTGGTGCTTCAGTCATACACATTCAGTCCAGGGTCTTGGTTTTGATCAGTCGTCCTCTTGAACCCACATAAATGCAAAGGCTAATGGGGCAGTCAGAAATGGGGAATTGTACAGTGATTATTATGTTCCATAATTCACAAAAATCTCCACACCACTTCCAAGGCTCAGGCCAAGATTATGACGGAATACGTTTCACTTGCCTGGATGAAGTTTGACATCAAACATGGAGAAAGCAATGTGATTGTTTGACATCCAAATCAATACTTAAACATTTATCCACCTGTAATCAATGCATTATAGTTAAAGTATATACCATCTACTGGATGCCTTGTAGCAAGTTCTTTGACAGCACCTCCCACTGTCACGATCTCCATGCTTAGATGAACAAAAGCACCAGTGGCATGGGAACACCATTAACTCTAAAATCGCTTCAGCGTCACAGAGTTTTGACTTGAAGATATATTGCAGTCCCTTTAACATGCTGAAGTAATATCCTGAAAATCCTGCAACTGGTAGCATTCTGGGAATATTTTTTACCGCAGTGACTCAGAGGTTAGCACTGATGCCTCAGTGTCAAGGAATCAAGTTTGATTCCAGCCTCGGGTGACTGTCTGTGTGGATGTTGCACATTCTCCCCTTGTCTGCATGGGCTTCCTCTGGGTGCTCTGGTTTCCTCCTGTAGCCCAAAGATGTGCGGGTTATTTGGGTTAGCCATGGGAAATGCAGGGTTACAGGGATAGGGTAGAGGGGTGTATCTGGGTACGATGCTGTTCAGAGGGTCAGCATGGACTCAATGGGCCGAATGGCCTGCATCCGCACTGCAGCGCTTCTATGATTCACACAGACAGTAGGGTTTCAGGAAGATGTCTCATCAACTCCCCAAGAGTGACCAAGAATCGGCAATAAATTGCCAGTCTTGCCAAAGAATAAATTTTAAGAATATAGTGGACAAAGTTATGAGAAATCTTTTTTTTTCTTTAACCAGACACTAAGTACTTTGGAGAACTTCTCTGGAGGTTTTAAGTGACATTCTCAGTTTAATTGGGTAATCAGTGCCCCAAGAGTCTTCTCTGAACTGTCAATGTGACAGAAAATTAACTTTTCTCTGACACAGACTGAAATCCTTTTTACTTCTATTTGCACTAGGGAGTGCTACTCTGCTGCAAGATTTCAAAAGAAAACAATTGCAAAACTTGTTTATAAATGCCTCTAACAGTTCTGGAACCAGATAGAAGATGGAGCAGGTCTAAGCACATAAGGGACAATTAGCATCTTATCAGCAAAAGTGCGTTGAGCCAGACTGCACATTTTTTAAAAATTTCAATCAATGGGCAGTGCAGAAATGAAGAGTATTATTTGAGTATATTCACAATTTATATATATATATGGATGTAATATATGGTTTGTTTCTACAATTGTTCTTTGATGTTACTGTCTTGCCTGAATATATAATTGTCCAATAATTATAACCTATTTCTTACTCTGTTGATGATTTGAATTCAAGGGCTTTCGTACTCGTTTCCTTTTCCATGAATTGTGCAAGCTCTAAAAGGGCAACAGGTGCAGCAATACCCTCTGTGAAGAATGGTTTCATGTGTTCTGTTTTTCTGCAGTGCAGTAAAATACAATGCTGTGGAGATAGCAATGAGATAGGCATATGGAGAAAATGTGCTGTGCTTACTTGCTATGCACCATTGCACAGAAGAATGTGATGGCAATAACTGATGACTATTTATCTAAATGATACTATCAGAATGAGCACAGAATCTATGTTTAATAAATGTCAAATGATCTATCCTTGATTTACAACAGAGCTTAAAGTCACAAATGAAATTAAACTGAACGTAATTTGTTATCTTATTGCACGAAGAATTCACTTGAAATACTTAATACTACGAAGGCAAGGAGAAGAGTGAAGGAAATGTTGGGGGATGTAATTGCTGCATTTAGACGTGATTGGAGAATAAGCAAGCAGTCTTCTTACTTTACTAACTCTGGAAGAGCTATTAAACTTCTGTCAGGATTGCAGCTACACTTCAAGAGCTCAGCTCTAACACTGGCCTCCTCAGTTACCTCCAGCCACTTGCAGTGGAGAGAGTTCCTGGAGGAAACTGCTAAAACAGCATCTGAGAACCGAGGTGTTCAAGTCAGCCACTTTCGGCCATTTGTTTCAATCTTTGTCTGCAATTAGAGGGTATGTCCGTTTACGAAATGCTGGCTGCCTTTATTTGGGGTCAAAGACACATGATTTCCTGAAACCTCCAAAACAAGCAGGCAGCCAATTAACATTGTAGGTGGTGCTGACTGCAAACAATGACAAATTTCAATGAAGTCCATCGTAAATTTGGGGTGAGCCCTGGGGCCACGTGAACAGGTTTTAGTACACAACCCATCTGCTCATTTACCCATACCATCTGAACCCACTTTTAGGCATGATCGAGTTTCTAGGCCCTGATAAATCAGCTGTTTCTCCCTTACATGCTACGCTTACCTTGTGTTATTTGTCAGATTACTTACACAGAAACATTGAAAATAGGAGCAGCAGTAGGCCATTTAGCGCTTTGAGCCTGCTCCACCATTCAATATGGTCATGGCTGATCATCCAACTCAGTCACCCATTCCCACTTTCTTTCCATAGCCTTTGATTCCTTTAGCCCTGAAAACTATATCTAACTCCTTGAAAACATTCAATGTTTTGACCTCAACCACTTTCTGTGGCAGAGAATTCAATAAGCTCACCACTCTCAGGGTGAAGAAATTTCCCCTCATCTCAGTCTTAAATGGCCTACCCCGTATCTTTAGACTCTGACCTCTCTTTCTGGACTCCATGGTCATCAGAAACACCCTCTTGAATGTACCCTTATCTTGTTGTGATTGGGTTTTACCAGTTTCTACCTCCCCCTCACTTACAAACTCTAACCCCAGATATTATTGGCTAAAAGAGACCTCTACAATTTTCTCCTCAGGATGCCTGTTCCATAGATTGTGACCTGACTCACTAAAATAAAAATTAAAGCAAATGGCAGGGTTGATGGGTTTGGCTTTGGATTTGGAAGAAAAATCCAGAAAGTTAATGGATATCTTCACCTGGCCCTCACAGATATAAATTATTTAGCTTCTGTCTGAACCCAGCATGTTCAAACTCAGAGTGGGTACTAGGAAGCCAGTCAAAACCCCACAGGATTGCTGCTTGGTTTTGTAAGCTCCACATAAACCTGATATTGGGGTCCTAATGTACACCAGCATATCTAGCCTCATCTTGGAGCTGAATATTATCGGCCATGTTGACCCCAGAAGAAGATTGGAGGGAGTCATGGAAACAGGCAGGTGATAATGCAATCTAGCCAGAACATCAACCTTGGCTCTCTGGAACTTTATACCAGATGTTTTTGAAGCTGTTAGGCACCCCAGCCCTCATTCCCCACATCTCCTCATCTCTCAACCATTCCCCACAGCATACTCCTCAGCCACTTCCTTGGCCACTCATCTATTATGCATCATGGGCTGATCTCAGGAGTCATGTGAAGATGAAAAAAGAAACAAACACATAACAATGTAATACAGCTCTCAGTCATATACACTTAGTAATGGGTAAGAATCCCATTCATGGAACCCATTCAAAACTTTTAAACCTCATCAAGTCATTAAACTGTTCTTTAAACTCGTGTGCAATTCTATTCAGCCGCACAGCAAAAACTGCAAATCTTTTAATACCTTTTTTACACTGTCAGACTGTGAACACTGAACCTTGTGTGCAGATAATGTTTTTCTGTTTTTAAAAGTTAACCAAACATTCATAATGACCTAATCGAACCTTTGAAAAATGATAACAGAGATCTCCATTCTATAAATCTTCACAAGATGGCCTATCAAGCAAACCAGTTCAATGGATTTTTTTTTAAACAAAACTCTATTGACAGCATAAGTTTGTTGTTTCCGAGTTTGAAGAGAATATAGAATCTTTTAGGACTTGAACATATGTTATCCACTGTTCAAGAGCATTTATATCTGCTCCAACAATTTATGAGTCCCGCACTGTGACTTTAGGTGCTTCTAACAGCCAAAATAAAGTCTATTTCAACTCATCACTAAATTTAAATGGCCCTGTTGAGTGCAAGAGACGTTTCCCCTTATGTTTAAATCACAACTTGCTCCTTTTCTCTTGACACAAAATGGGATCTGTCAGAAATGGAGCTGGGACTTCTGCATCCATCTCCTGATCACCATTTTTAAAAGTCTGGAATCTCCCTGACTCCACAAAAATCTGTCCAATATCTCTACTGTATGGAACATGATCTCTGCATGTTATATCACTCATGCTGTTGGAACAAGTGTCCCTCCCTAAAAAAAATGAGCTGCCAGCGGCTGGTACAAATACAACATTTAAAAGGCATCTGGATGGGTATATGAATGGGAAGGGTTTAGAGGGATATGGGCCAAATGCTGGCAAATGGGATTAGATTAAGTTAGAACATTTGGTCGGCAAGGATGAGTTGGACCGAAGGGTCTGTTTCATACTGTATATCTCTCTCTCTCTCTCTAGCACCAGTTAAAAAAAACAGACCATGACTGTTTAGTCTTACATTTCTTGCTTACGGCACCTTGATCTGTGCAAATTGACTGCTGCATCTATCAGCAAAAGAATGACTGTATTTTAAAATTAATTCATCGGCTATGATGATGCTGTCACACTGCTGACATTATTTAAAATTGTTTACCATCAGTTTTCTGAAAGAGTCACCTTCCTTCAATTTCAATGGGGGGAGCTCTCAGCTTACCCTGTTTACTTGCCTTCAGAATCTATGAACTTCCATGCATTATTTATTTAGCTGCATTACTCATTGCATAAACAATGCATTGCCAAAATTAACGTCTATTTCACTATAATGTTGTAATGACAATGAAAATGACCAGAACATTGCGGTACTTTCATTAGAAAGTCATTACTTCCAATTAATCTATTGAACACAGCTGTAATATCAATACCAATGTATATTCATGTAAATTCAGATTGGCTTTAACATAAAGGGAAGTAATCATTCTTACCATAGTCAATAGTTATCCATATAACAGTTACAGAAGCTTTTTTAAAAAAAATGCTATTGATTGACTATATGTAACAGGATGCGAATTCCAGGGAAAACATCAGAGACAATTTGAAGTGATGTGTATTAAAGGTAACAAAGTGATTAGGAATGCTGAGCATGAAACTTTAATGCTGCAAATCCAAACTGATTAGAGTTGCCTGGTATTAATCTGGTGCACTTTGGATAAATTGGATTCACACTAGCTGCATGAATTGGCCAATTCATAGTCAGGACGATGTCATTGTTGTCAAAGTCAAATTAAACATTTCTCATGTTTTGTACTTGACTTTGTAAGTAATCAGTTCCATTGCTTTTAGATACACTTAACACTCCAATTTGCTGATAATATGGAAAACCATTAAAAAGGTTAAATATAGGATTAAAAACTTTACATGTCCTTATAAAGCCACGTAAGAATATCATTATGGAGCAGGTTTCAGACCAATTTTCGTGTTACATTGTAAAAATATAGGTCTCAATTAACAACTGATGGAGAAAACATTCTTTTTTCTGCTATCTGTCGATATATTTTCATGCAGGAACATCATAATTTGTCAAATCATTGTATACTTGTTAATAAACATGTACATTTCAACAGATTTATTTACAATTTCTAGCTGCTTCATCAATGACCTTCTTTCCAGCGTAATGACAGAATTGGAGATATTTGCTAATGATTGAACACCATTCGTGACTCTCAGATATTAAAGCACATGCAGCAGGCACCATCCTGATTTGAGCTGATAAATGGCAACTATCATTCGTGCCACATAAGTGCTAAGCCATTCCCACTCTCCGGTCCCTTTTCCTGCGGCCTCATTTCACCCCTCTGCCTTGAAATCACCTGCACTTACCTGTTCTGGGACCCTGGGACTGAAAGTCTGGGAACTGCTTCTTTAGTTCTTGTCCTGGCCATTGGCACTAATTGAACTACAGAGCTGCTGGCCAATCTGATTGTGGCAGGGATGCAGCTCCAAGTAGACGGATCTAGAGCAGGAAGGTACATCACGATAAGTGGAGTCAGTGAGACCGCGGTTACTGGTTGTGGGGACAGATTAATGATGAAGGTATCAGTACACATAATCTCCTTCTCCTCTTCCCATTTCTCCCTCATCTCATAATTCTGCTAATAATGTAAGCATTCACATCTCTAATATTTTTCTTCCTTCATCATAGTCTAACAGGAATGGAGAAAGTGGAAAATAGCTGAGTTCACATTCGGTGTATACAAAACAGTGTTAGTAGTCAATAATAGCTTGTATCTGTCATGCTCACTCCACCAGCTTCTCGCTAATTAAAGAGAATGAGAAGAAAGCCTTCTTATTTGTATAGAAAGCTTCTGTGACCTTTCTTATATAGTCGTGCATTGCAAATTATCCAATGTACCTTATATCTCTGACAACATCTGGAAGGAGACAGATGCATTAAAAAAAAGCTACAGGCAATCCAGTCCATGCTCTGCTTTGAAGTTGCAGTTGTATGCAAAGATGCAATAGGCATTTATTACAGCTCCTGGCATCTATATACCATTACAATGACAGGCACTGCTGTGTCTGGGCTAGTGCTGAACAATTTGGGAACAAATTGTAGCACAGCTTATTGCTCCAAGTGGCACCAGTAAGTGGAGACTGATACCTTTATATCTCGAGGTCATATGTTGATGATATTATGAGAATGTCTCTTCGAAGTATATTACAAAGCAGCTGTGAGACAGAACACAATGACACACACGGGGAGGGACTTCGGGTAATGCAACTGAATGACAATGAAGGAACAGTGATACACTTTCAACTGAGGAGAATGTATATCTTGGAGGGCAAGATGCAAGTGGAGGCATTCCATGCATCTGCTACTTTAGTCTTTCTAAGTGGTAGAGACTGTGGTTTAAAATGTGCCATTGAAGGACCCTTGTTGAGTTACTGCAGTGTACCTTGTAAATGGTACACTTTGCTGCCACTGCCCATCAATAATGAAGGGACTGAATGTTGAAAGTAGTGGATGGAGTGACAGACAATTGGGATTCTCTGGCCTGATGGTATCCAGCTTCGTGAGTGTTGTGGGAGCTGCACTAATGCAGACAAGTACAGAGTATTCTCCTCCACTCTTGACCTGTGCCTTAGAGATAGTGGACAGACATGAGGCTGACAGGAATTGAGTTACTGTCTGCAAATCTCCCAGCCTCTGACCTGTTCATGTAGCCACAGTAATTATATGGCTGGTCTCGTTCAGTTTCTAGTCAGTGGTAGCCTCCAGGATGTTGATAGTGGGAGATTCAGCGATAGTAGTGCCATTAGATATGTAATGGTTAAATTCTATGTCGTTGGAGAATTGCCTGGTACTAAGTGTGACACGAGCATTACTTGTCACTCATTAGCCCCAGCCTGGAGATTGTTCAGGTCTTACTGAATTTGGATATGGACTGCTTCAGTGCCTGAGGAGTGTGAATGATGCTGAACGTTGTGCAACGATCAGCCAACATCCCAACTTCTGACCTTATGAAAGAGAGTAGGTCATTGATTAAGCAGTAGAAGATGATTGGCCACAGCTGAATAGCTACTTCAATAAGATACCAGAGAATAGACAGCAATTCATTGAGAAATGGCACGACATTTTGTTTGGAAACCAAAGTCTAAAAAACAATAAACCTAATCCATGAATTTGTTACACCAGACTTCAATGACTAAACTAGTTATTAGAAGTATGCTGTAACAACAGTATATATTGAACTTCATAATTCTATTGGCAATATGCAGCACCGCAGATGTGTGTGTGTGTCCATGACATTTTTAATTAAAAATGTTCAATTAAAATGAATGGATTATACAGTTAAAATAACTGATGTTTCTCAGCTCATTCAGCAGCAATAGGTGCCAGAATGGAAAATTTTTGCATGTTTTTGCCTCAGCCACTCTTTGTTGCACTTCAGTTCTTTCATTGCAGAAATATCTTATTGCAATAGCACATGTGAGAGTATCTTAATATTCAATTCTGCACCAGTCTTATCAAATTATCTGTTTACATCAGAGATCGAACCGATAAACACAATCATTTCTAACTTGCACAAAAAGTTATAGGTCATGATATAGTGGCCAGTAGATATAAAATTAGCTGAAGGGCAGGAAACAGATAGTATTGGTTGATAGAATTTTTAGGGCTCGAACAAGGTTTGTAATGGAATTCTCCAAGTTCAGTTTTTCGGACTCTTGTTTCTATTAATATATAACTAATCCAGGTGTTGGCCTGCAGGAGGCAGTTTCTGGGTTTGTAGATGCTACAAAACTTAGAAGCTTTGTTAACTTTGAGGTGAACAATACTAAACTATAAAGACATTGACAAGTTTGTAGACTGAGCAGATAGGTGGCTAATGAAGTCCAATTTGGAGAAGTACAAAGTGTTTTTTGTTCAAATTAACATGATGATACAGTTTAAATAAAGGGCTACCCTAAAGAGTGGACAGCTGAAGACAAACCTGTTCTGGATCAGAAACTTCCAGGGGAGATATGATCAATAAATGTGTTCAAGGCTGAACTGGGGTCTTGATGGACAGGAAAATTTGAGGTTAGGGAGAGCAAGCAGTAGAGTAAGTTGAGGCCATAATTGGATCAAACTATAAAGCTGCTCAAGGAGAAGAGCCAGAAGCGTGGTGCTGGCGTTTTGGAGCACTATGAATGAAACCTGTAACTAGTTTGAGTCATTATCCCTGCACAGTTCTAGATTATAAAACATATAACACTACTCTCAGTTACGGGTCACCACAGATCCTCTTGCCTGGGTCTTCAAATAAAAGCCAGCACAAGACGACATTCCATATAAACTTGAAGAATAAAAAAGTTCAATATTATATAAAACTCACCTAAATGCCCTTGTGAAATTCCTTGGAAACTGTCTTGACCTATACCATTCTATTCCAGTAGTTGAAGGAGGTAGATGGTCTTACAGGATAACCTTGAGCATAGAATCCCTACAGTGCGGAAGCAGGCAATTCAGCCCATCGAGTCCAAACCAACCATCTGAAGAGCATCCTTCCCATACTCACACCCTCTACCCTACCTCTGTAACCCTGCATTTCGCATGGCTAATCCACTTAGGACTGTAGGAGGAAACTGGAGCACCCAGACGAAACCCATGTGGGCACGGGGAGAGTGTGCAAACTCTCACACAGTTGCCCAAGGGTGGAACTGAAGCTAGATCTCTGGTGCTGTGAGGCAGCTGTGCTAGCCACTGAGCCACCATGTACCCGAACCCTGTCGGGTCTAGAAGGCTTGGCATTGAACAGTACAATAGGAGACAAGAGTCTAACCTGACTCACAACAGGAACTGCAAGGTTGGAGTATGAATGCAGAGGGAAGACAAGTGGTTCAGGACAGTGCCTCAGCAATCAGATTGATCTGCTGAGGGCAGATTAGTGCATGATCCCAAAAAGTCTTTGGCAGCCACAGCTGCAATCTGTATGTGTGACAACAAATTGAGATTTTGTAACTTTCGTCTGAACCTGTACTGCTGAGGGGGATGTTGAGGTACAGCAACTGAAGTTGTCATTGGCCATTAGAAGTGGCTCAGCCTACAGGTTTGCACAGAGCTGGCCATTTCTGTGAAAGTAGTATCCTCCATTTTGCTTGACAATAGCAGTTGGCTTTCTGTCAGATCTGTTGATATACCAAACTTGTGTAGATGCACCCACCAATTTATTCCTATAAACTGCTTCAACAAAGTTGTCCTCTGCAGTAAAACATCTGTAAATAGAATGGCCCATGCACAACAATTTCCCCTCCCCTGGCTGCAGCCTTATGTTTATCACCTTTCCCAAAGAGTACAAGACAAGTGAAGATATGGAAATACAAGTTAATGCTCATTAGTTATTTAAACAACAAATGACCTGTTGCTACCAAATCTAACACAAGGTTCTGAGATGAGGCTACTATCTATATTAATGAAACAAAGAGGATTTTAATCCAAACAAAAGCTAATGAGCCTTCATTAAGTGGAATGTAAGCATTAGAACAATCTCCAATGTGACCCTCATCCTGCTGCAAAACTGCTCACTTCCAGTTTAATGGATATAAGGAAAGCTGTTGCTAAGCACCTAATTGCTCCCAGGAGGCTGATTAACCGTTTAAATATTTTAATGAGGTCACCCCTTAATTTAATCCATATTTTAATCCTGGTGGCAGGAAACCTGACCATTTTAACGAAGGAAAGGTAGCTGTATGGGATAGTCATTTCAATGGTTGCTACTGGGCCAGGGGAAAATTAAATGAGATTTCTTCCTCAAAGATTGTAATCACCCATCCATATGTGATTGCAACCCGCCACTACAACAGGGGATTTGTGGCAATAGAATAGCACTCTTAAGATCACTGGAATGTTAGTCAGCTCTTCAGATCTATTGAACAAATTCTACCATTCTAACCAGCTGTTAACTCTATCCTTTAATACCTTTGGCTAGCAAAAATCCCTTTCCCAGTTTTAAAATCTATCACCAATTGCCATATATGGAACAATTCCAAGCTTTTAATACCCTGTATAGGAAACTGTTTCTTAATCTCACTCGGATCGAGTTCAAATGCTTAGACTTGGCTTCACTATTCTTGCACTCACAAACAAATAGTTTCCATATCTGCCCATTTGTTTTAGATTGAACAAAAACAGAAGTTGCTGGAAAAGCTCAGCAGGTCTGGCAGCATCTGTGAAGGAAAAAACAGAGTTAACATTCTGAGGAACAGTTCTGAGGAAGGGTCACCAGACCCGAAACATTAACTCTGATTTTTTTTTCTTCACAGGTGCTGCCAGGCCTACTGAGCTTTTCCAGCAACTTCTGTTTTTGTTCCTGATTTACAGCATCCGCAGTTCTTTCAGTTTTTCTTTCAGATTGAACTTTGATCAAGTCGTTCAATCATCTGAATTTCTAAGAATTTCACCCATTTTATGTGATCTTCCTCAAAATATTATCTTTTGAATAAATCTATGCTGCTCACCCAAAGTCAATATATCCTTCCTAAGATCTATAGCCCAAAATTGTTCTGTGTATAAAAGGTCAACAATCCTGTTGGAGAGTTCTAGAAATTTGACCCAGCAAGTGGATTAGGCAAAATATAGTTTCGAGTCAGGATGGTGTGAGACTTGGGAGGAAATTTGCAGGTTGTACCCTGTGTTTCTGCTAAAATTCTTCCTCCAGGTGGTAGGGGTTTGGAAGTTTTTGTCAAAGGAGCCTATGTGTTGCTACATTGTATTTTGTAGATGGCATGTGCTCTGTGCACAGGTGAAACAAGTGATATTTGAAGGTGGTGAATGGATTGCCAATGAAGCAGACGGATTTCACCCAGAGTGTGAATGTTGTTAGAGCTGTACTCATCCAGGCAAGTGGGGAGTATTCCATCGCATTCCTGATTTCTGCTGTGTAGGTTAGTGGGCAGGAATAAAACAAAGAACTCTGGATGCTGGAGATCCGAAACATAAAAACAAAGTGCTGCAGAAACTCAGCAGGTCTGACAGCATCTGTAGGGAGAAGAACAATTAACAGGTTGAGTCCAGTGACCCTTCATCAGAACTGAAAGAACTGGGAAATGGTATCAGTGTAAATGTCACCAGTGCCACCAGGATCTGAGTTATTCACGATGCCTTGCTTCCGACATGCTCTTGCAACCACAGTATTGGCTGATTTGATTCATTTCTACTGTTTGAACATACAGAATTGTTGACAAGTTAGAATTGGCAGCCCCGAAGAGGCACTGTAAGCAAATCAAATGATTAAACCCTTTACAATTGGACTATCACATTCATTATGAATTGTTTCCATCCCTAGTCAATCATAACTTGAGATGTCAGTGGGTGATTCAGCAAAGGTGGTGTCAGTGGACATCAAGAGGTAGAAATTGAATCAGAGATAGCAGGAACAGCAGATGCTGGAGAATCCGAGACAACAAGGTGCAGAGCTGGATGAACACAGCAGGCCAAGCAGCATCATAGGAGCAGAAAGGCTGATGTTTCGGGCCTAGACCCTTCATC
>NC_063336.1:109419879-109438092 GCF_021869965.1 Rhincodon typus
CCTTCATCAGAAAATCTGATGAAGGGTCTAGGCCCGAAACGTCAGCCCTCTTGCTCCTATGATGCTGCTTGGCCTGCTGTGTTCATCCAGCTCTGCACCTTGTTGTCTTCCAAAACTAAATGTTGTGCTAAAAGTCAAATTAAAGCAGCAGTCTTGGACTGCATTGAAGATAAAGCTTGAGCATTGCCCTAAGTATTTGTTTTTTCAATTTTTTTGATTAAATAGTTGTTGTGTTTGAATAAATCCTAAATATTTCTCAATGACTCGGAAATTTGCAGTGTCCTTGCCCAACCAGTTGCACAGGATGCTTGCTTGAGGCAAAGTTTAGCAACATAACTACAAGAAGAGACCATGTAATAGAGTCATAGAGTCATAGAATGGTGTGTTGCCCCTCAAGCCTGTTCTGCCATACAATCAGGCTGATCTGTGACCTCACTCCTCAAATTCATCTTCCACCAAACTCTTATCAGATTACATAGTTTGTAATATTAAAATTCTAACCTGCTCTTTCTACTTCCATTTGCGAAAGAGTTTCCATCTGCCATGTTGCTCATTCATTAATCCTATCCAAATTCTCAACAAGCTGCCTTACATCTTCACTGCACACGTTCCTGCTTAGCTTTATATCATCGACAAACAAAGAAACATTACAGCTGGTCCCCACATCCCAATCAGTATTTTGTGGAGGTTTGGGGTACACTGATCCTTAGCTTGAGTGAGCCATTTATTCCTACTGTTTTCAGCCCTAATCTATACATTAAATCACTCCCAATCCCATGTGCTTCAATTTTACCAAACAACCTCCTGTAAGGGAATATTGTTAAATATTTTCTGAAAATTTAAGTAAAACCACGTCAATCTCCCTATATCACAATAATATCCTCAACTCCAAGTTTGACAACCATTATTTCCCACTCACGAACTAATACTGACTATGCCCAATCGGATCACTATCATTAAAGTTTATGTACAAAAATCCTATTAACCCATTTCGGTATACATTAACTATTCAATGCCTCAGGAGAGGAGATTTTACTGGTCTCTCAGACAACAGACCCTTCAACCAGCCTTACTAAACATTCTTTAGTGATTTAAGTAGTCTGACCGAGCTCTGCTTGTCCTGCTTATCAGCAATTATGACATTCCAAAAGCAACTCATGGCTATGAAATGGTTGGCATTTCATGTGAAGGGTGCTTTCAATGCAAATTAATAGTTGCATTTGTCATCAAACCAGAAGTTCAGGGCCACATTCAATAAAAGCAGTTTGAGATATCAGTCATAATGAAAAACTTTCTCTTCAATTTTGATTTTAATTCTAAATGTTAAAGGTAACAAAACAGCAAAGTGCATTCAATCACTTTAATTTTGCTGAATTATAAATAGCACATTTAGTCATTTCCAGTGTTCTATCTATGTGTAATTTGCTTATCTATTATATGCATCATATTTTGTTTTACTACGCAAATCATTGTTAATGTTAATATTTTTCAACAGCATAATAAAGATCACTGGCATTATATTTACAATTCTTCCACTATATCCTTGTAGAAAGATTTTAATTTCTTTTTACTGCATTGTTAGTTTGCTGTTGTTTTTATGACCCTTGTACACTTTGTGCATATCTTCATTTTGAGTCTGTGTTCCTGCCATTTATTTCTTTTGATTAGAACAAAGTCCCTGATTGAGAGACTCCATCTTGACATTTATGTCATTTATGGTAAAATTACAATAGTAACCATAGCAGCATCCTAGCTCCTGGCTTCTGCCAGCTTATGTTTAATAACACAATCAAACCTCTCTCGAAAATGACTTTAGCTAACAGAATTTGTGGCAGATTTTCACTTGCTAGCTTTGTGCTATCAGGGCACTCCATTTGAAAATGGGCAAAAATGCAATTTCTATCAAAAGGTTGAGGCAATTGTTCTGTAAAGGAGCAGTTCAAAAAAGTGAGTGATGGATAAGTTGAACTGGGGCAGTTTAAAATAAGCACTCACTGTAATTTGCTGCATTAAATAGATCTCTTAAAGCATTGAAAATAACTTTTTTTGTTTCTAATAAGAACACCCGCTACCTTTTAAACTTGGGTGAAGGACAAAGATGGAGCAACAGCACCAGGGAGGCTGCTGGGTGTTGACATGCAAGTCAGAAATCATCATGGGAACTCTCCAAGAACTTGGAAAATGTTCAGCTTCCATCATCACTATCTTGTTACCAGCTGTAGTCCGAACCAGAGATACCAGAGGTGGCCATGCACAACTGTTTGCTTTTGGCTTTGAAGGGAGCAGGAAGTTCCTGCATAGTCAGACCTCCTCCAAAGATTTCCAAGCATAGGACAATGCTGAAGTCCCTCCCAGGAACATTGATTGAATGTAAACATATTTCTGCAATGACTTCCCTGAGCCTATTCACAATTGTTTTGATTACAACTCCACTCTTGTGTCCATCACTTCTGTTTTCCCACTTACTCTTCCTGCCATTTTCTCTAACCCCTAGGTCCATCTGTCTTGTCATCCTGCTTTGTGGGTACTTTTGGGTACTTTTGTCCTCAAAATCCCAATCCTTCAACACTGTCCAACCTTGATAAAGTCTTGCTATCAGTCATGGCTTGACTTCCTCTTAGATAAGTCTACAGCTTCACTCCATAGCTCCCTAATACCAAAAAGTTAATAAAGACACTTCCAAACTTCTTTTTGAACTGTCTCAACTGCCTTCTCTTTCTCTTGCTGACTCTCCCACCCAGGGGTTAAACATTTTCCATCATTCATGGGATCTTATTGCTGGCATAGCTAGCAATTATTGCCCAAAGGAGTACAGTTAATCATTAACTACACTGCTGTGGATCTGGAGTCACATTGCACCAGATCGGATAAGGACAGCAGATATCCTTTTCTGAAAGATATTAATGAATCAGATTTTTTTAATACCACTCAACCATTGGGCTAGCTTTTAGCTAAATTCTTGATTCTGAAATTGCCCACCTGTTAATTCAAACAAACATTCCCAGAACATTAACCTGGATTCTGAATTACTAGCTCATTGCTATCAGGCCACCACTATACCAGGGCCTTCACTCTCCTTTTTCATCAACCTCCTTTTTTCTCTCTCACTGCTGTCAGGAATGACCCTTGTTCTTGTAGACAAAGACCATTGATATTTGAAGAGGTATTTGAACATGCAGTGATTGACCAAAATAAATTTAAATCGTGAGATTCCACAACTTAACGCAAATGAATTTTGCTGTACAAGAAACAAGTATTATTAATATGTCTAATACTTATCCCTTGCATTGAAGCATCAAAGAAAATAACCCCACTCTTCTCCTTTGTCTTCCCCTCCCCAGAAAGTGTTAATTTATTTTTTGAGTCAAAATGTTACAGCTCTCAGGTAGTGACTTCAATTTCTCCAGTTTTCCAGGTATTCTGAGGAATGTAATTTCACGGAGATCCCTCAATTAACTTTTGCCTAAGTCATCATGCAACACTTTTTATATCCTCAACTGAATTTCTTAACTGGAGTGTGGGCTGCTCTGCTTTTGCTTGAGGCTTTAACCTCCAATCTCACTCCTACTTTCTGATAGTCCTTTCTACACTACAGCTTTCCCACTTGTCACAGGTTTTTGCTTGCTGAACTCTGAGTTAAACCTTCTTTAAAAGGACAAAATAATCCCACTGTTGTTTGTGCTAATTTTGGTACCCTGTACCTGAATCAATGTCTCTTTCCCTGGAATGTGGGGCATGCTTACCTCTGACTGTAAATAGAGATACAAAGCAATTCTGTGGAAGGTATGAATGATGCATGCACACTAATCTGACTCAAATACTAGAGACAGCGACAAATGCTGGCTAGCCAATAACACCCATGCCCCACAAGTGAATAAAAAAAAACACTTTCCTCCCTGGTATGATTACTACATTTCTAGAAATTACTGAGTGCTTTGGGGTTCTCCAGCTCAGGAGGTTTTCAGGACAAATCCCATCAGTAACTTCCAAGCATTCCAACCAAGGCTGCACTTTGAACAATTCACATCTGTGTCAACAAGTAAATTGAGATGTCTGTGTTTTCAGATTAATTAACTTTGCTCTTCAAAATCAAGTCCCTTGTGTTCCCCCAATGCATCTACATTCAGAATGTCCTTCTGTTCATTTGTTAACAAAACCCTCAGCCACTCGAGTGATTATTTGGATGATTGTATTTGGTATCATGGCCGAGGAAGAAATCTGTCCTCCCCATAAATCATGTTTCTGTCCCAGCTCTTGCAGCCACCACTTAAAAGGCCATTATAAAAATATAGCTTACAGTAACACATCAATTCCCTGATTCCACTCCTCTGGTTCTTATGCTGTTTAGAGTTCCTCACCTTGTTTGTATTGCCTCTCAGTTTAAAAGCCTTGTTTCCAATAAACTGCCTAAATACCACAGCAAGTTTCTCAGTTGAATGTCGCTGTTTTCTGCTTCTTCCCCTGAATTCATTGCTCTCCCATTCTTCCTAAATCTCTTAATGAACTCTCATACCTGCATTCATAACCATACTTCTTTGGCTTCACTAACAATTAGTGCACTGTCCTAGCCCTAGATGACAGTACCTATTACCATGAACAAGATATGTCAACATTGAGATCATCTCACCTCATCTTTTAGATATGTTCCATTCATTCTGTTCAGACATGCCATGCAACAACTATGGAAGAGATAGGAATTGAACCCAGGTCTTTTGACCCACAAATTGGGTCACCACCATTGCATCAGAAGAGCCTTCACCCATCTTTTAAACTCTTCACAAGTAGCATGGCAAGATTCCCATCAGGGAGTGGAGAGTTTCCAATTCACAAGGATTAGTGTTGTTAAGAATGTTGGCTCAACTTGCCTCATTAAACTTACAAAGCTGGCCATCAGGACATGAAACCAGGAGCAGATGTTTGGTAGAAGGTAAGAATCCTGAATCTGGTGACTCACCTCCAGACTCACTAAAGCCTGTCCGCCATCTACAAGGTACAAGTCAGGAGTGTGATGGAAGACTCCCCACATACTTGATACTGGTATCAAATCCACAAATATCCATGCTGTCAATGGTACCAGTAGTGTACTATCCACAAGATGCCCTGCAGAAATTCACTGAGCTTCCTTAATCAACACCTTTCAAACCCTGTACCACCTGCAAGTTCCCCTGCAAGCCACTTACCATCCTGACTTAAACATATGTTACCATTCCTTTAATGTTGTTTGGTCAAATTCCTGCAATTGAGTCCCCAACAGCATATATGGGTGTACCTATACCAAATGGACTGCCACATTGAAATGTACAATTCTTAGGGAGCTTGAAAGATAGATGCGAAGAAGTTGTTCTCTCTTGTAGGGAAGTCTACGATCAAAGGGCATAATCTCAGACCAAGGGGTTGCACATTTAAGACAGATGAGGAAGGATTTCTTCTCTAAGAATAGTGAAGCTGTGAAAGTCTCCAAGACTCCAAGCCTCCACTTGGTTTTCCCGATGTAGAGGAGAACATATCGGGAACAGCGGATACAATATACCACTTTAGCAGATGTCCAGGTGAATATCTGTTTAATGTAGAAGGTTTTCTTGGGGCCTGGGATGGGGGTGAGGGGGGAGGTGTAGGGGCAGGTGTAGCACTTCCTGTGGTTGCAGGGAAAAGTTCCAGGGGTGGTAGGGCGAGTGGGGAGTGTGGAACGGACATGGGAGTCAGGGGGAGAGCAGTCCCTCCAGAAGGCAGATAAGAGTGGGGAGGGAAAAATGTCCTTGGTCGTGGGGTCAGATTGCAGGTGGCGGAAGTGTATTTCCTCAATGTACCACCCCACCAATCTCCGGATTCAACGCATCATCCTCCTGCACTTCTGCCACCTGCAATCTGCCCCCACTACCAAGGACATTTTTTCTCCCCACCCTTATCTGCCTCTGCTGTTCCCGATGTGGCCTCCTCTACATCGGGGAAATCAAGCGGAGGCTTGGAGACCGCTTTGTGGAACGCCTACGCTTGGTTCGTGACAAACGACTGCACCTCCCAGTCACGAACCACTTCAACTCCTCCTCCCACTCCTTGGACGACATGTCTATCCTGGGCCTCCTCCTGTGCCACAACAATGCCACCTGAAGGCTGGAAAAATAGCAACTCATATTTCGCTTGGGAACCCTGCAGCCCAATGGTCTCAATGTGGTCTTTACAAGCTTCAAAATTTCCCCTCCCCCAAACACATCCCAAAACCAGCCCAGCTCGTCCCTGCCTCCTTGACCTGTCCGTCTTCCCTCAACTGACTAACCCCCATCCCAACTCCCCACCTACACTCACCTTTACTGGCTCCATCCCCGCTTCCTTGACCTGTCCGTCTTCTCTCCACCTATCTGCTCCTTTATCCACCTTTTATCACCGCCTTCCCCTCTCTCGATTTATTTCAGAGTCCCCTGCCCCTCCCCCATTTCTGAAGAAGGGTCCAGACTCAAAACATCAGCCTTCCTGCTCCTCTGATGCTGCCTGGCCTGCTGGGTTTATCCAGCTCTACACCTTGTTATCTCAGATTCTCCAGCATTGGCAGTTCCTACTATCTCTATGTCAACATTGAGATCATTTCACCTCATCTTTTGGATATGTTTCAATCAATTTGTTCAGAGATGCCCACAACAGCTCAAGGGTAAGAATTGAACCCAGGTTGGGTCACTGCCACTGTATCAGCCGAACCCTCACTCATCTTGAATCAATGAGTATTTAAATCATTGTTGAAAATGTTGCAGGGTTTACAATTTGCTTTCTAGGGCACATAGCAGTCGAAAGTTGCTGCACAAAAGGCAGTGTCAAACCCAATGTGCTTGCCTCTACAGTGGGCAATGACAATGGGGAATAGAAATGGGCACATTTTAGAGAGCCTTAAAAAGTGTCTCATCTTATTAGTGGATAATTTCCCAAGTTAATGTGACGCGCAAGTGGAAGAAGGATGAGGAGAGAATCTAAAGTTGAGGCCGAGTTTGGAGGCATAGGAAGCAACAGCCCTACATCTGACAACTGGTGGGTAATGCTGGGAGTGGAAATGCAGCTGCTGCTGTAGCTAGATGGATGCAGATAACTCCCATAACATGGCACTGGGCAATCTTCCTCACTCCATTAACTCAAATATCGCTCAGAATTGCAGAGGGTCTGCATTTGTAACAGAACTTGCTGGGTCAGTGGCAGAACCAAGAGGTGACAAAGGCATCCTGCTGTGAGTTTCAGTGATCTGTTTCTGTTAGCCAATTGATGGCCAACAGGCAAGGTCACGGATGATACTGCACAGAAGGGGCAGGACTTGATGGTGTCCGTTGATGACACCAGGACTGAGGAGACACCAGCACAAGACCTGAATGTGTAGCCATGTTCAGCAGGAAGCCTGTTGTGAATAAGCAGCCCTCAGAAGGCTGACACAACCCACCATCTCCGGCTGAGATTACCTCACTCTTCAGCCAGCCTTTACCCAACCTCAGACCAAGTGAATCCCTTCTGCCTGAGACTGCTTCTTACCAGTCACAGACACCATCGATCTGGCCAACCAGCCCACACTGAAACTGCTTGTGAGCATGGAGAGAGAGGCAGAGGAGGATGGGAGTCCTAGTTAGGTAAAGGTAGAATAGTTATGACTTAGAGCCTGGGTAGAAAGGAATTGTCTATGTTAATAAATAAAGTAACGGAAACTAGATAGGACCCTATTCACAATCTTTGCCCTTCTGCCCATCACATTGTCCTTATTCTGACAACACAAATAAAAGCCAGCAGAAATTTATAAATTTCATTGTGTCACATTTTATTAAACAGCCTTCTGCATTCTCTAATATTCGTACAAGTTGCCATCTGCAATGTAACATTTCTGGAGGAAGACCATAGAAGAAGACTGAATGTTGAGGGACAACTTTGAGCTGTTCTAGGCATAAAAGGCTTGCTTCAAACTGCCTCAGTTTCAGCTTGGGTTGGCAGGATGTTAGCACTGGTAATCAACAGTCATGTGAAGTAGCACTAACTTATTTTACTGCTCACAACATAGTGAACAGCCGTGGGTTAATTACATACTATGTTCCTGCAGCTGCTTTTAAGCCTAAAGCAAATTTACTTCCTCTATTCCCCTATTCCCAATTTGCCTACCACAGAGACCCTTCAGATGCATTCATGATCCTACAATATGAAACTGAATTTCTGGAAAGTTTAAAGCTTGTGAATTATTGTTGATGATGATAGCAAATGCTTAAAGTGTTTTTTAACCTTCCTTTTGATACTATTTTACTTATAAGCTGAATGTTCAGTTTTCATGATCTATAAATAATATGGACCAATGCCTATGAAATGTTAAGGTTCATCCATTAGTAACGTCTAGCCTGATATGTTTCAAGCAATTTGTACAGAGTGCTTTCAAGCAGTGATTTTAACAGATTTTCTTTTGAAGACTTCACTATTGAAATAATAATGAAATAAATATGCCTTCCGCAAAAAGTTGCTGCTATGTAGATAATGACAAGCAGTATTCACTAAATGCTCTAGGTACCAAGAACAGCATGACAAATAACAGTCATAAATTCCTGATTTGGAACGTGATCTCAAAGCTGTTCCTGAAGTCTTGAAATTTTTATTTGAGTGAAGAATTTTTAGTGAAGTGTATGCGGACCATAGCACAGGTTGAATGCACATGTTGAAGTCTTGTTAATCCTTTTGTGAAATCTTCTCTCTAGTTATGTAAAAGTCTAATCAGCAGTAACATGTTAAATAAAAAAAAAAATCATGTGCAGTCAGAATAGTAGGAACTGCAGATGCTGGAAAATCCGAGATAACAAGGTGTAGAGCTGGAGGAACACAGCAGGCCAAGCAGCATCATAGGAGCAGGAAGGCTGACGTTTCCGGCCTAGACCCTTCAGTCAGGTTGCTGGGACGACTATCTTAAGAGAATCAGAATGAAGTAAATTTCTCAACAAAATGGCACAATATGAGTATAGTAACTTTTGTCAAAGTGCATGGGGATTTTGGAGACAATCTATATGAAGCACTATGATTGCTTAGAGGTAACTGATTTAAAATTCTGCATGCACAGGTGTCCATGATTCAAACACTTCCTAATCGGGGTCTATGCAAGTCTCATTTCTTGCACTGCCTGAATACTAATCAGAGCAGAATGTATTTGCTTTGGTTCATTGTCTGCTTTGGCTCCTGCTATCTGCTTCAGATTTTCTATTATCTTATTTAATGAATCTTTTGTTTTGTGTGAAGTATCACAGACCTTTTAACATGAAAGCAGCACCACAGATTTTCAATTTATTCAGAAGGCAGCACACATTGATGAAATTACCATAGATCACTGAAAAATTAGGAGATTACCATTTCAGTTCGGCTGAATAAATATTGAATACTGCAGGAATAAGTAATAAATGCCTTTGTAACACCAAAGCTAATCTTTGCAATCCACTTACAACATTCTACTTTATGGCCTTCTTGGGGAGCTCCATTTTGCTGCTCAGTGCAAATGACATTACACAAGCAATGAGGAATCATAGATTCAGAAAGAAATATTTACTTCTCAACAAATGTATCCTAGATCATTATTATATTATAAACCTGGCATAATTTGTAAGATTTATAAAATCTAATAAAGGTGAGTTTGTTTGCAATAAAAAGCAACCATGAAATAAATAAACCCAGAAACTTTCAGTGCTGTTTGTGAACTAGAGTTTCTGAAGTACCATTCCCACTAAGTGTAAACACTTTCCATGGGAAGTGCAGCAGAACCTGCGGACAGATATCTCTCAGGTCTTAGTCATGCGTTACTTTCAGGGAGTGGTATGGAGGGTTTCCATTCATGGGCAATGGGGAATTTTCCTCATCGATATGCATCCAGGCTCCCTCGTACCTTTCTCGTTGAATCATGCAGTTGTAAAGGGGGGAATTGCTTGCCACTGCTAGCACCTACTGGCACTGGTGCCATGTTTAAACCTCAGCAGTGCTCCAGTTCAAGTGCTACAATCTGGAGCACTGCCGTTCAAAGTCTGCTGGTCATTATAGAGGAGATGGCAGAGGAAGGGAAGTCGACATGCTGGGAAGTCATGGACAGGATATGGAGGTGCTGTTGGCCAGGACTGGGGGAGAAGACAGGTGTCTTCATTCCTCTGGATGACCAAAGGAGGCCATGGGAATAGATAGTGCGAGCTTGGATTGAGATTGTCACCTAGTCAGTAATTTGTCCCTGATGGGAAGAAGCACGCATCAATGTCCAAAGAAGGTCAATGACCATCTGTAATCTGCAAAGGACAGTATTACCATCTTCTCTCTGCTACTTTGTTCACTGTAACTCCAGCCTTGGTGGGAGTGTGTGCAAAGGCATTGGTGTAACCTCTCACTATTGCATGCAATATCTCCACTCAGCAGCTTGCATCTATCTCATCCTCACAAACTAATGAGTCTTCTTGCCGCCCACACTTCCTACTCACTTACTCCGGAAGCCTCAACACCCTTCTTGCTCCTGCATTGCCACTAAAAGCTCTTCCAGCCACATTCATCTCACTCTGTTCCTTTATTTATGCGAGTGCTGTTGTAACTTGCAAAAGATCTCTGCAACAATACCCAATTAGATCCCACCCTTGTATTTAGAATTGCTCCCTTCACAGTCATTATCCACTCCACTTCTCAGTGTCATGGCTGAAAGCCCAACACTTGATTTTCTCACTTTCCCTGATACAACTATGACCTCTTCCCACCCTTCAACAACTCGTCCTTGGCATCTACTGCAGAAACATCCAGGGCTCACGATGGGCAAGGCCCAGGCCTGAGATCCTACCATGGCCTTGATTGAATGTAGTAGCATCTGCTGACTGACCAAAAGCCCATTTGACTGGGGCAAGTACTCGTCTCCTTTGGCTTCAACCAACTGGTCATGGCCCATTCAGTCTGTTCACTGTAGAAGCTGCTGGTCGATAATGTAGATGACACATTGGTGTAGCACAGTGTCATACAGCAACATGTCCATCTCTTGATGTCAACCATAACAAGTTGCCTGGCTTTCTGCCTGCACTAAGAAGCAAGGCAAGCCCCAGAGATGCTGTGAGTTTCCAAGCAGGTGCCAAGTGAGTGAGCACTAAGAAAGCAGACTAAGATGCGTGAACTGCATCCCTGTTGCTGCATGAAATGGGTGTGTCCCTGCACACATGTGAAATAGCAGGAGTACTGCAGTGAACTGTGTGGTGAACCCCAGTGATGATTTATTCCGACTTCACCTGACGAAGGAGCGGCGCTCTGAAAGCTTGTGTTTTTGTATAAACCTGTTGGACTATAACCTGACGTCATGTGACTTCTAACTTTGTCCACCTCATTCCAAAACCAGCACCTCTACACCAGATTTGAAGTTAGAAATTGTGGAATGAGAGGATCAGGGTTGGCTGTTAGGATCCCATCTTCAATACTTCAGGCCGATTGGTAGTCCCAATCTCAGTAATGACTCTTCTCATAAAGGCAAATACAGTCTTTCCCGTTGGTGGTCTGGATCAGGCCGGTAGACCTCTCTTTCCTTCTGCTCCATTCCTATTGTTTCCTAGTGTGCACTAACCTCCCCTGTAAGAGAAGGAAGTGTGTCTGTGAGGGCTGTGCCATCTGCATGATGCCACTGTCATTATTGAATAGCTGGAAGTTTGTACCAACTGCCAGCTGTGAGTGTTTTGTTTTTAGGTAAGCAATGTTGATTTTTGTTCCACGCATTCACGGATTCTGGGAGACACTGGCTAGATAAAAATGGAGTTCAAAATGCACACAGAAAACAGATAGGGAATGTAAGGTAGGCACAGTTCATCCACTTCAATTAAGTGCAGATTAAACGTGCGTCACGATACGAATGTATATTTTCAGGGAATATCCAATTAATCCCTGTATCTCTATCAAATGTCCTCAGTATCATGTTTCTCATGAATTCTAGGACCAAAGGAACATATATTCCTCTTCCATTATATTGGATAAGGTTGGATTTGAAAAGCTCAGCCCTCCATTTCACCTAAGAATCTTGATACCAGAAAGAAACGTGTATTCAAGGTATGAGTGGAGTATTTGTGTTGAGTTAGTTTGTCATTGAATTCAAGTTGAACATTTAGATTCTGTGCATGATATGAAGTCTAAGCCTGTTAACCTCCTACAGTGCAGAAGCAGGCCATTTAGCCCGTCATGTCCACACTGACCTTCCTAAGAGCATCCCACCCAGACCCATTCCCCTACCCTATCCCTGTAACTTTGCAATGCCTATGGCTGGTCTACCTGGCCTGTACACCCCTGGAGACTATGGTCAATCCACCTAACTTGTATATCTTTGGACAGTGGGAGGAAACCAGAGCACCCAGAGGAAACCCACATGGACACAGGGTCACCTGAGGGTGGAATTGAACCTGGGTCCTTGGTGCTGTTAAGATGAGTTGCTAACCGCTGAGCCAATGTGCCACCCTGTTGTGATGTTGTTGTAGAGTTTCAGCTTCATTTAAGCATGGAAATACAAATGACCACATAAGGTTATAGCAGGAGATGAGGGAGATACTACACAGATATTTTGCATCAGAGTTTACTGTGAGAAGGAGAAGCAAGATGGAGTATATGGGAAAATAAATAGCGACATGTTGAAAAATATCCATATTACAAAGGAGAGGTGCTGGAGATCTTAAAAAGCATAAAGGTGGATATAACCCTGGGTCCTGATCAGGTGTACACTAGAACTCTGTGGGAAGCTGGGCAAGTGATGATTGGACCACTTGCTGAGATATTTGTATTATTGATAATCATAGGTGAGGTGCCAGAAGCTTGGAGATTGGCTAATATGGTGCCACTATTTAAGAAAGGTAGTGAGGAAAAGCCAGGGAACTATAGACCAGTGAACCTGACATCAGTGGTGGGCAAGTTGTTGGAGGGGATTGAGAGGGACAGGACTTATATGTATTTGAAAGCCAAGGACTGATTTGTGATAGTCAACATGGCTTTGTGCGTAGGAAATTGTGTCTCACTGAATTGATTGAGTTTTTTGAAAAAGTAACGAAGAGGATTGATGAGGGCAGAGCAGTGATCTATGTGGACTTCAGTAAGGCGTTCGACAAGGTTCCTCATGATTGACCAGTTAGCAAGGTTAGATCACATAGAATATAGGAAGAGCTAACCATTTGGATACAGAACTGGCCCAAAGGTAGAAGATAGAGGGTGGTGGTGGAGGGTTGCTTTTCAGGCTGGAAGCCTGTGACCAATGGTGTGCCACAAGGATCCCTGCTGGGTCCACTGCTTTTCATCATTTATATAAATGATTTGGATGCAAACATAGGAGGTGTGTTTAGTACATAAGCAGATGACACCAAAATTGAAGGTGGAATGGACGGCAAAGAAGGTTACCTCAGAGTAAAACAGGGTTTGATGAGATGGACCAGTGAGGCGTGGTGTGGCAGCTGGAGTTTAATTTAGATAAATGTGAGGTGCTGCATTTTGGAAAAGCAAATCAGGGCAGGACTTGTATACTTAATGGTAAGGTCCTGGGGTGTGTTGCTGAACAAAGAGACATGGAGTGCAGTTTCATTTTTCCTTGAAAATGGAGCCACAGGTAGATAGGTTAGTGAAGAAGGAGTTTGGTACGCTTGCCTTTATTGGTCAGTGCATTGAATATAGGAGTTGGGAGGTCATATTATGGTTGTACAGGACATTGGTTAGGCCACGTTTGGAACACTGTGTACAATTCTGGTCATCCTGCTATAGGAAGAATGTTGTGAAGCTTGAAATGGTTCAGAAAAGATTTACAAAGATGTTGCCAGGGTTGGAGGGTTTGAGCTATAGGGAGAGGCTGAATAGGCTGGGGCTATTTTCACTGGTGTTTCAGAGGCTGAGGGGTGGCCTTATAGAGGTTTATATAATTATGAGGAGCATGGATCGGGTGAATAGACAAGGTCTTTTCCCCGGGGTGGAACAGTCTAAAACCAGAGGGCGTAGGTTTAAAGTGAGAGGGGAAAGATATAAAAGGGATCTAAGAGGCAACTTTTTCACGCAGGAGGTGGTGTGTATATGGAATGAGCTGCCAGAGGAAGGCGACATTCGAGATCTTGACAACGTTCTCCGTGGGAAAAATAATCTTCTTCCTGACTGTGGTTTCTTCTTTAGAACATTACACATTGAATAGAGGACCAGCTACTTCCTGATGGGACCTAAAAATCACATCGAGAGACAGAAGTTCATTGGGATTTCTGGTGATAAGAAAAATTAACCTTAACCTTCTGGTAAGCTGCAAAATATGACCTATTTCCCTCTATTCTCTGCCTGTTCATCTGTCAGTCTAAGTATCCCTTATCAATGTTATCCTTCCTACTTCTACCATCTGTCCTGGCAGCATGTTCCAGGCACCTACCACCTTCTGTGTAACAAAACCTTCCTCGCACATTTCCTTTAAACTTTTCCCCTCTCATCTTAAGCCTATGCTCCCGAGTATTTGACATTTCTACCCTGGGAAAAAAACTCTGGCTATCCTCCATATCCACGCCTCTCAATTTTACATGCTTCTCCCAAATTGGCCCTTAGCCTCCAATGGTCTAACAGAAACAATCCAAGTTTGTCGAGCATCTCCTTATAGCTAATACACTACAATCCAGGCAACATCCTGATAAAGCTCTTTTGTACCCACTCCAAAGCCTCCAAATCCTTCTAATAGTGTAGTGCTGGATGTGTCTACAACACCCTATCTGAGGTCTAACCAATGATTTGTGAAGTTCAAACATAATCTATTTGCTTTTATATTCTATTCGTCAATTTATATATCCATAATTCCCAGAGGCCTTTTAAATATTGTCTCCTGTCACTTTCTAAGAATTTTTGAATACAAACAAGAGGTTTCCTCATCTCATCCAAGCTTTTCAAAATTCAATCATGACAGCATGCTCTCTCGGAAATGCAACCCTTCACTTTTATCTGCATTATTTTCCATTTTGACATTTATCTGTCTACCATTGTCTTGAAGTCTACAAGTATGCTTATCACCCCTTCTTTGCCAAGTTTTGTATTGTTGCAAACTTCATCATGTTTAGATTAAAAGATTAGACAATGTATTTTCAAAGTTGCTGCTTCATACTTTTTATCATAAATGATTTTATTTGCATTTCCACCTCATGCTTTTAAACTATTTTCACTCCACAAATCCTCTTGCGGAGAAATGGTATTATAAGGAGGTGATGGTGAAAATCCTCCAGGTTGTTGAAATTCAGGCATATAGAGGAAGGAAGATATGAGTCAGATCCCTGCAGGAATAGTAAGAATTGCTAGAAAGTATAAACTTCCCCTGAGTAACTGCCCCTGCTGCCTGGATCCTTGTGTGAAAATCTTCATCCTGGAACTCAAGTTAATGTTGGGAATGGATATGTGCAAGCTACCTCAACAGTTGGCCAGGAAATGCTTTAACAGCTCAACACCTGGTGTAACATCTTGTAGAATAACAACTCCATAACTAACTTCAACAATAAATGCTCCCCAAACTGGCCCACTGTTACTGTGCTCCTTCCCCTAACCCATATCAACCATGCACTAACCCACACCTTTCCTTTCTCAAGATCAGAAGAAATGGGCGGTAGCGTCGGGTCAGGAAATTCTTTGCTGGAGTGTTTTGCAGCTGACCAGAAGGTTAAGGTTAATTTTTCTTAGCACCAGAACTCCCAATGAACTTCTGTCTCTCAATGTGATTTTTCGGCCCCATCAGGAAGGAGCAGCTGGTCCTCTATACAATGTGTGATGTTCTAAAGGGGACTGAAGAAACCACACTATCGTTTCCCCAAATATTTCAACCCTACCCTGAGTTTCTCTTACACTCTTCCCTTCAGTTTGTACCCCAGTCTCAGCTCTGCGGACCAATCATTTGACTGGTGTCGTATGGTCAGCAAAGTGTGACTCAGCACTTGTTGAAAATAGTTTGACCCTCCCAATGGGGGCATCAGCCAGACACCAAACACTGAATGGATTTTCATCACGGATAAATATTGTGTTTTCCCCACCAACCCGCACCTCGCTCGTGATTCTTTCATCAATCCCTTAGCAACTGTTTGGTGAAATTCTTCATTTCAGTTTTTTCTACCTGATTGAGTAGCAGAATTGTAAAGTCGTGAACAGACATTAGCTCCATCATATGTGCTTCACTCTGACTGACAACCTCTTTGTCTTGTTTACACAGTGGCGCTTTCGGTAGCAGGGTTTGTGGGTCTTTTAGCCGGTAAATATAAACACAGTTACTGGTGTTCTGCCAGCATTATTTATCTGGTTCCAGGCTTTGAATGATGATTCTGCTCAGAAAGAGCAGCAATGCAATTATCAGCTCATTACTATGTACCCCATGGATAGAAAATAAATTCCGAAATCAAACCTTCAACATAAATCTCTTTATTTATTTTTCAGACGACCTTTAGTTTCAAAAGACTGGATAATGCATTTTGGAAAGATCAGAAAGTGTGTAATTTATTTAAACGTATCCTGCATTGTTTTTGTTATTAAGTGCTCGAAAGAGTAATGCTTATCTCTGCTACGTGGGTAGTTAGCTGCATTAAGAGACTGCTATGGAGGCCCAGCAGAGATGGCATAGTGATTTTAATGAGGTCAGCCAGGCGGACCTCATAGAATATGAGTTCACTGATTGGGACTGTTAATCTGGTCCAATCAGGGAGCCCTGGCTGACAGATAAGAATAGGAGTGTCCAGACATTCTGTTCACTCTGGGACCTGGCTCTGAGGGAGCTGGATCAGTGTCAAGGACTCTCCACCTGCAAATAAAGGGTGACTAGGTAATGGGATATTGGCCTCTGTGGAGTTATTTCAGATGGAGCTAATGTCCTGCACTGCAGTTGACACCAGAGGAATATTAATGACAAGCAGCAGATCTGTGAGTTTCCAGTGCCTCAGAGCTCCTGGAAGTATGACTATAAGAGGGCCAAACTATCACTCTCTCCAAGTCAGAAAAATTGTCAAACCGAATTTGGGAGAAACTTCTACGAATAGTAGGATATTCATTGGGGACTGAGGGGACAGAAGGTTTGACTCCAGCTCTCCAGTGGACACAGTTTCGAGGCAGACGTAAGAATTGCTGGGAATCGAGGAAAGCTTTTAAAATTCTCTCCCTGTGTTCTAGGACTTTGGCCTAGTTGTATAATTTAAACATTTCCGCACTCTTGCCTTTGCCCACCCACCACAAAACTTCCCATTACCTTTCTATGTCACTTCCTGATATCTCATGCCCCACTGCATGCTCCCAAAGACTGCTCATGGCCTCCATGCCAAGTTAGAGATGATAGGTGCCTACCCTATGCCCGCACACATTACCCTTAGCCAATTCACCCAGCATCCACCACACTCAGACTTTAAAATCCATGCTGAGATGCAATAGCAAATTTAAATATCTCTTATAAGCTTCTCTACTTCAAGTAAACCTCGCATTCAGAAAAAAACCCATTTGAATACCCACAAGTTTTTATTTGAAAAAGTAAACATCTATATTCAGAGCTCACATCAAAGACAGAAATTAATTTAAAGCTGTCAATCAAACTGAACTTAAACCACCACCATCACCCCACTGTGATAAAGATGGGTTATGGAAGCACTCAGTATTAATCCTGTCATGATAATCTCATTGAATAAACATGTATTAAAATTGCAAGCACTGATGTTTTTCCAACTGGCTCACAGCAAGACTTTTTCAAAGTTTATAGGATAGTGTATTTAAACGATTAACAGTATCGCAGACCTTATCCACTGTTTTAAAGCATTCATGTCTGTCAGCAGTAAAGCTATGTGATTCTCTCCTGAAGAACATCAGCAGGTTTTTCTCAAAGTTGTCATGCCTACAACACATTCTTTCCACATAACCAATCCACTCATCATGCTGCAAACTTAGAATAGCCTTTATTGTCAAATGCACTCAAATGGGCGCAGTGAAAAGTTTGTCATGTCGCCTTTTGGCTACATCTCAGGTAGAGACAACTTAGGTACAAATACTTTTAAGTGTAATTACAGAGTGAGAAAAGACATAGTGCTGTTACAGAGTTAAAAAAAGTGAGTAGCATGGGAACAGTTGAAAAAGTCCAGAATGATGACAAGTGACAATAAGGACTCGGCCCGCGCTCGCTCCACTGTGAGACTCGGCCCGCGCTCGCTCCACTGGGGGACTGGGCCCGCGCTCGCTCCGCTGGGGGACTCGGCCCGTGCTCGCTCCGCTGGGGGACTCGGCCCG
>NC_063336.1:109438102-109471859 GCF_021869965.1 Rhincodon typus
CGCTGGGGGACTCGGCCCGTGCTCGCTCCGCTGGGGGACTCGGCCCGCGCTCGCTCCACTGGGGGACTCGGCCCGCGCTCGCTCCGCTGGGGGACTCGGCCTGCACTCGCTCCACTGGGGGACTCGGCCCGCGCTCGCTCCACTGGGGGACTCGGCCCGCGCTCGCTCCACTGTGGGACTCTGCCCATGCTCGCTCTGCACTTAGCATAGTTACTGAGGGCTCTCAGCAGTTGCACAAAACACATCTGGTCCCTTCAGGAATTCATACAGAACTCTACTGTCACTGCTTGAAGCCTGAGCTTTGTCTAACCTGAAATCATACAATGGAACATGAGCAGTAACTTCTCCAGCATTGATTACCTCATCAATCTTTCTCTAAGAATTTTTCTCATCGTTAACCATTACACATAAGTTTATTACACTTGTTAGATATTTTTAGTCACCCTCTGTGTTGTTTGACTGGTGAACTAGACCATTTCACATCCTCAGCCATGTTCCTGGAAGATTGATGTTTGCTCAGAACTATCGCTGCCACCCTCATTGACTGCTCTGAACATAGAAGGTTGAAGGTTTCCACCAATCCTGTTAAGTCTATTGACAGTAAGGAATAATTCTCTTATGCCCAAATAGGTAAGCTCACTAGATTCTTTCTTGCACTTGCATTTCACCATTAGCCTAGGAATCCCAGTGCAAACTTCTACTAGCTGCTTCTTGAAAGATTGGCCAACAATGATTTGTTCCTAAACCATTTGTTCTCAGTTGAACGCCTTCTGATACTGGAAGGATGTTGAAGCCAAGAGATACATGTCGGCTCAAAAGTGAAATCTGATCGTGAGCAATATATGCATTTTCAACTCTTATATGCTGATTGTATTGCAGTGTTCCTGTAGGATATCTTTAATCTTGAGTTGTTCC
The DNA here is from genome assembly GCF_021869965.1 of Rhincodon typus. Lineage (NCBI taxonomy): Eukaryota > Metazoa > Chordata > Chondrichthyes > Orectolobiformes > Rhincodontidae > Rhincodon > Rhincodon typus. Next base: position 109,439,018 of record NC_063336.1, read on the forward strand.
ACCTGGATCATGCAGTTTAATCTTGTACAGTACGGTATGTGATCTAACAAGATAACGAGTATTGTTCCTGTATCAAACATAAAATTGATTTTAAAAATGTCCATTAACATTAATGAGCTCTGATGTTGAGCCGATTTAAATCAGTACTTTTGTTTAAAACAGTCATTTCTCCTTGGAACACCTCGGGTATATTTTCTAATGGAGGCATATTATCCAATGAGGGTACATTTTTATAATGGTTGTGGCTGTTCTACATTATGGAGCTCTTTGCTTATGTGACCAGCAATATTTCCACTATTCTGAAACTTTGTTTTATTTCTGCACATTTTCTGGAAGTGACCTAGAGTTTTGCAAATATTGCATTCCTTATCATTGGCTGGGCATTTTATGTGCCTATGAGGTTTTATTTTCACACAACGCTCTCACTGACTCTTAGCATTTGCGCTGTTTAGCTTATTCTGTATTAACTTGTCACATGCCTCTTTACAGTGTCCATAATTTATTAAGTGAATAGATTCTTGCTTTCATGAGGCTGGATTGTTGATCTCTCAGGGTCATTCTGGTTTCTACTTAAAATACAATTTGAACAATTTCTCCAAAGTGACATCTTCCAGGACTGCAAGAAAATGACAATACCTTATTAAGAATTCCAATATTAATTGTCTATTATGATTCCAAAACCATATAGTGACAATTTTCCAAGATTCTGAAGAAGACATTAATGAAATTACTGATGGATTCTGCTAAAAACTGGACTGCTTTCTTAAATTTTGCTCGTTAGAGAATTTTATTTATCTTTTGCTGGAGGATCTAATTTATTCCTCATCCATCATTTCACTGGCCGTGTGGTCACAGGCACACATTTCACACATCAGAAGTCCTTTCTCACCACTATTCTGACAATCTTGGGAATTTATTTCTGGACCCTAACCTTATCACATTTATCAGTGAAGGAAAAGTAATTATGTAGATCATGGAATGAAGGCAGATGCGAGGTAGAATGGGATGGTTCCTATTCCCCCTAACTTCAATGTCCGTTGCTCTGTGCTCTACACAGGTCTTTGCAATCCAGATGTGAATATATGATAAAAGGTAAGAAATGATAAGTAGCATTCAATTATCAAGAACAGGGTACAATAGCAATTGATGTCCTGAGGCAGTTTGTCTCCTACAACCTTAGGTACTAGAAATGCATCATCTACATGCACACACATTGCAGTAACCTAACTTTTCCATTTCCAAAGCCATCTGACAGTTGATGATGTGGTGTATATTTCATTCTTGAAGGATATCAGCTCACATACTAAACTCTCCTTTAATAGCAGTATCTCTCACTCTGCACAGAAGGAAACAATTGTAGACGCTGAACATCTGAAATAATTTCAGAAAATTCGGAAAGGTCTCCTCAGACCATGCGGCATTGTTGAGAAATAAACAAAATTGTTTATTTCAGTTTCTATGGTCTTTCATCCGGACCTGTCCTGCATTATTTTCTTCCTGCCATATCCAAATTAAGGCAACCTTAAAAATATCACTCTTTCTATTTTTAGAAGAATTTAATTGGGGATTGAGTATGTAACCCAAAGTTTAATGACAGTGACAGAGGGCTAACACTGAAAATATCATTATGCAGTTTGGTGGTGTTGTCGATTAAATAATTTCTTGCAATGGTATCAACAAATAGTGGTCCAGGACAACAAAGTGGTGACAGCAAGATACTTGGTAATGAGTAACATATTTATGTTGCCAATTTCGCTCAAGTCATAAAACTTTTGCTGCATCATTATGCCAATCATGAGTCTGTAGAATTGACAATCAAAACTTCATTTATATCATTTTGATGTGTTTTCACTCGAGTACAAAATAAATTAAATAGTTCTGAATAACTGTGTCCACCTTGTGTTAATCCCTTCCAAAGATGTCCCTGACAACTTGTAGGTCCTGTTTCTGACATCTGACTTTCATCTTAGTATACTGCTCCAATTGTTGGAACTCCCCATTTAAGTTATGATAGAATGTTGATTTCTGTGGCAGCATGTCGATTTTTATTCTCATAGTCAATCTGAATAATCACTGGTGGTCTCCAGTGTGTCCACCAAATGCACTGACTCTTGGGAGACTTAGGATTAGTGTTCTGGCCAATGAACGGCTTCCACTGCATGTTCACTAGCACAAAGGCAGAGTTGCACTGCTCTGCACTGTTTCCAGTTCCTCGACAAGATACATATTGCTAAAACTTAATGATCTATTTTGTTCATGTATCTTACATGTTTGGTTTATAGTATGAGAGAATCTTTGCACCAATGCATCAGCTGTCCTTAATATCCATTTGAATAAATACTTTTCAATACAACTCTTTTAGTTACCTAGCTGTTCAAATTTCTTCATTATTTTCCTGCTCAATTTATCCTGTTCTAACGGCACTAAATCTCTATTGCTTTCCAGTGTATTTTTACATCTCAAACCCCTTTCTAAACCCTCTCCAGTTCAGTAATTTCCTTCCTTTAACAGGGCGACAAGAATTGCACATGCTACTCCAGAAGTGCGCTGAGTAGGAAAGATACAAAGACTAGCAAAGGGTCCCAAAGCAGCTTAAAAGAGATACTAAAGGGGATTATGAAAGAAAACTTTCAAGAGACTTCAAAATCAATAAGAAGGAACGTTACAGTTGGATAAAGGGAAGCAGGTGGTCAAGGACAATGTTGGCCGACTGAAGACTGAATGTGGCGATCAATGTGGGGAAATGGCAGACATGCTGAATAAATACTTTACCTCAGTATTTCCAAACGGAGAGCAGGATAGCTTACCAGAAGTCTTGAAGAAATTAACAGTGGATCGGGGACTGGGACTGAATAAGTTTAATATAATGTTAGTAATGAGGAAATAAATGGAATTATTGAGTGACAAAGCCCCAGGACCTGACAGTTTCCATCTGAGGGTGCTAAAGGAGGTAGGGGAGAACATTGTAGATGTTATAACTATGATTTTTCAGAGTTCCCTAGATACAGGATTAATCCCTCTGGATTGGAAAGTTGCACAATTCATTCAGCTTTTTAAGAAGGGCAAAAGAGGCAAAACCAGGGAATTATCACTAGTTAACCTAACATCTGTAATGGGGAAATTGTTGGAATCAATAATCAAGGATGGGGTAACTGAATACCTCAAAACATTTCAGTTAATCAGGGAGAGCCAGCATGAATTCATTACAGGTAGGTCATCCCTTACAAGCCTGATTGAATTTTTTGGAAAGATGGTTCATTTAGTTGACAGGGGAATGTCTATGGATGTTGTTTATTCGGGTTTCCATAAGGCATTTGATAAAATCCCACACAAGAGATAAAAGCCCAAGGAACTGAGGACAATTACTGACATGGCTGGGAAATTGGTTGAGTGGCAGGCAACAGAAAGTAGGGATAATGGATAGGTACTTAAATTGGCAGGGTATAACCTATGGAGTCCCACAAGGATCTGTGTTAGGGCCTCAATTATTCACATTATTTATTAACGGCTTGGATAATGGTATAGGAAGTCATATTTCCAAATTGGCTTCTGACACAAAGTTAGCCAGCAGTGTAGACAGCGTAGAGATAGAATAAAATTACAAAGGGATATTGATAGATGAAGTTAATGGACAGTGTAGCAGATGGAGTTCAACGTAAGCAGGCATGAGGTTATCCATTTTGGATCAAAAAGAGATAGATCAGGGAGCTTTGTAGATAGTATGAAGTTAAATACAGTGGATGCCCAAAGAGAGTTGGGTGTTCAGGTGCATAGATCTTTAACGTGTCACAATTAGTTGCAGAAAATAATCAAGAAAGCTAATGCAATGTGGGTCTTTATATCTACAGGTCTGGAGCACAAGGATGCAGAATTTATGTTGCAGTTATACAAAACCCTGGTTAGACTCCACACGGAGCACTATGAGCAGACTTGGCACCAAATCTTAGGAAGAATATATTGGCCTTGGAGGGAGTACAACAAAGGTTTACACGAATGATACCTGGACTTCAGGGCCTAAATAATGAAGTGAGATTGTACAAATTAGGCCTGTTTTCTCTTGAATTTGGAAGGTTAGGAGGTGATCTGATCAAAGTCTTTGAGATATTAACATGAAAAGACAGAGTAGATAAAGATAAACTATTTCCATTGATTGGAGACTCCAGAACTAGGGATGTAGTCTGAGAATTCGGGTCAGACTGTCCAGGAAAGATGTTAGGAAGCGTGTCTACACACAAAGGGTGTAAGGGGTTTGGAACTCTCTTCCACAAAAGACAGTAGATGCTGGATCAGCTGTTAATTTAAAATCTGAAACAGCATTTATTTTTTGTTAAGCAAAGGTGTCAAGAGCTATGGACCAAAGGCAGGTATATAGAGTGAGACAAAAGATGAGCAATGATCTCATTGAATGGTAGTACAGGCTTGAGGGGCTGAATGGCCTACTCCTGTTCCTGTGTTCCTATATGGCAAGATTTTCATTACAGAAATAACACATAGCAAACTTATTTCAGTTTTTGTAATCAATATAAACTGTCATGTCAATCTTAATGCTCAACTCTTGTTAATTTGGATAATAATGTGAACGATGAGAGTAATGGTAAGTGGGAAATGTAGACCTCCTCTGTCACTTCAAAATGTCCTAACAAGGATGATCAGTCATCCTCTCTATACACCGGAAATTAATATTTCAGCTAGTCCGTGTTAAAAAATGTGCAATATTCATACATCAGGCATAACTGATATTTGTAAATATTTGTCAGTCACTAATGCAATATTGGAAACTAGATAAACTTTCTTATGAAAGCATGATTTATTTCTGGATGTTTATTGCCAAGTTTGACTATTTTCGTTTGAGATGGACACACTATCAAGATCATTAATCTTCATTCTCTTTGTTTACTAGATTTAACATCTGTGCTGATTACTATCTTTGTATTAGCCTAGCCCTTTCATAGTCAACCCAAAGTTGACGCAAGCCAACTCGTTATTACGGGTTGGGGAGGCTGTATCATTTGACAAGAAATTTGGGTTCTGGACAGGGTCCCAGCTTCTAAGAAGAAAGCTACCTCCACAGCTCAAAAAATTCCCAGCAATCACTGCTGTACCGGACTAGGAAAGACAAACTATTCAATTTTGTAGGCTCGGTTAGAGACCAAGCTTAGTGGACAGGAGGCTTCAATAAAGCCTGTCCCTCATTCAGAACATCTGAAGATATAAATTCATCTTGGACAATGAGACAAAGCTAGTAGCATGTAATATCCGTTTATATGCAGCAACCGATATTTAATCCTATTGACTAAGGTAGAGGTTAACTTTAACAATAAAGGCTGAATTCAAGTAATGTGAGCAATAGTGAATTTGTATTCCCTGAAGATAGTACATTTAACAGTGGTTGCACGTTTTGATCACACCGATGAGTAGCAATGCCAGAGTGATGACATGTCAACATCCTATCCAATTGGTACAGGTTAATTACACTTTCTGATTCCCTCAATCCAATTTACTCCTGCCCTACCCCAGTCTTTAAAGTAAAACAGGAGACATTATAATATGTCTCAGTTAGGCAAGTGACATTTTAAGGTTTTATTTATTCAATTTCCAATAAGACATTCTAACTGCTACTGAATGCTAATAATATGTTTCAGACTTTGATTAATCATTGTTGAACAGTTTCAATGCATTTAGAGATTCCACCCTTAGAAGCGACAGGTTTGATCATCATCATATTCATTCAGGAACTTCACAATGAGTTGGCCTTCTCTGCAGTATACTTTGTAGAGAGAACAGTGTTCAAGATACAGACACAACTCCTGGCAAAAATTGTCCTTTCTTCATTTTTAAGAGATGGTGGATTTTCTCACTTTCTGCTACAGGGGTAGAGACGATTCTGAAGTGAACTTTCAATTTGAAATGTGCTAAGCCTCTGCAAACTTTGAAGTAACACATTGGATTTTCTGACTGCTAATAATGAGGCACATGGTCTCAGGGTGACCACGTAGACCATCCTACCACTAAAATAGACACTTGATCCTTGCTAAAATTCCAGTTCCTGGATAATTTTTACATCCGAAGTGGATATTCAGTTTCTGTTCATTTGGGTAATGCTGAAACTGAACTGGAAAACTCCAGTGACAGAGCTCAATGGGTTCTGAGTTGCTGACGTAACGGTTCAAAAATGTTAAATACTATTAACAAGATCCCAAGAAAAGCGGAACAAGTTGAGCTCAGCGAATTCCCGTCCATCATTGTTCTTTCAATCACCAGCTAGTGATGGAGGGTACAGAAAGAGGTGACAAGGTGGTTCAGTGATTAGCACTGCTGCCTGACGGTGCCAGGGTTTTGGGTTTGATGCCAGCATTGGGGGATTGTCTGTGTGAGTTTGCACATTCTCTCCATATCTCTGGGTCCTCCGGTTTCCTCCTGCAGCCTAAAGATGTGCAGGTTAGGTGAATTCGCCAAGATAAATCGTCCATGGTGTCCATAGATGTGTAGGCTAGGTGGATCAGCTATAATAAATGTGGGGTTACAGGATATGGTATGGTGGTCGGTCTGCGTGGAATGCTCTTCGGAAGTCAGTGAGGACTCAATGGGCCGAATGTCCTCCTACTGCACTGTAGGGATTTTGTAATTGAAAAAAAATTGAAAATGTGATGTACATAAGGTCACCTCAGTTCATTCCACCTAAAGTGATGCTCATTCTTTGTCTCTGAACAGGCAATTCTTTAAAAATTAAACCAAGGATTTCACTTCCATTTTCTTAGTTTGCTTTTTATTGTGAAACAGGACTCCTCAGTATCAGCTCACAAATTACCTGCATTACTAGACCAAACTGATCTACTTCAGCTGTTTGATTAACTGGATAGAAGAATGACATTTTATTCTCAAATTTCTGTAACGTCACATTATAGATCTGTGATTTGTTTTTGGCTTATGCAATTTGTAGATATGAATCTGGAAAATGGATGTATGATATAGCCCAAGCTCTACAGTACAAATGTTTGTGCTTCAGGTTTAAAAGCTACAGCTTCATGAACCACCTACAGAAACCAACATGACAAAGTTCAGAGCAACATTTCTACCTTTCTCAAGATGAATTTTTCGTTAGATAATGAAGTACTGAAAGAGGAACATCTACTCCCTTTCTCTATCCTCATGACCCGGCAATGTTTTTTTTCTCAACAACATTTTCAATGGCCTTGGGAAGGTCATTATTAAATCTGTCTCCACCACCCTTTCAGGCACAACATCCCAGATCAGAATTTGAAAATAAGTAAAAAAAAATGCTAATCAAATAAAATGTACCAGTTTGACACTTTACACATTTCCAGAAGCTCAAAGGAGCAGCTTTACTTTGTCATTTTAGTGCAAGTGGAATAAATATTTGCACAGATTTTGTTTGGACCCATCTCATTAAAATTCAGGTAGAAAAATAAACATATCTTGTCCATTGGCATGAGTCATTGCAAGTGTTTTATTTCCATAGTAATGCAAGCTCAAACCAGCTCTCTGAACATGTATTCTAATCTTTTAGAGAATTAAACTGTTTGGATCAATTGGACCAAGACTGTAATGAGGTCAGGAAGTGTGTCAGTCTGGCAGAGCCCAAGCTGTACAGCAGTGAGCTCATGGTTGAATAACTAATGCTTGATAACACTTTCAACACCTTCCATCACTTGCTGGTGATTGAAAGTACACTGGGCTGGTAATTGGCTGTGTTCAATGTGTTCCTTTTTTTAGGTAGGAGACATATTTGGGCAATTTTCCACATTGTTAGGTGGATGCCAGTATTATAGCTGTATTGTAAATACTTGACTGGGGATGTAGCAAACTCTGGAGTGCAAGTCCTAAACAGTACCATGAGAATATTGTCAGGGTTCAATGTCTTTACAGTATCCAGCTGCTTGTTAAGATAATTTGGAGTGAATCTAATTGTCTGAAGGTGCTGGCGAATGTTTGCGGAGCTGGGGATATTTACCCTCCTCGTCCAGTAAGTTGTTTAATTGCCCACCATCATTTGTAACTGAATGTGGCAAGATTGCGGTTCTTCAATAGAATCCATCGATTGTGAGACTACTAGACTCTATCTATCACATGAAACTTGGAGTGTTTTGTGTGTAGCTAGTCCTGTGTAGTAGCTTCACCACTATGACACCTCATTTTTAGGTATGCCTGCATCTGATATGCCCTCCTGCACTGGTTATTGAAGCAGGGCTAATGTCCTGCCTTGATATTAATGGCAGGGTGAGGGATATGTTGTGCCATGAGATTACCGAGTAACAGGGTACTAAGTTAAATGATGAGTCGTGATAAAATTGGAAGGTGAATGAAACAACTGGACAAAGGCTGGTATCCCATCACCAAGTCACTCTTTAGTTACTTGTGAGCAGTACACTGGCTGTGACCAGCAAGCTCAGAGTCAGTCCCCTGTACTAAGGGGATTCTAAATCCCATGTTTATATTGGTCAGCCAGGGCTTCCTGATTGGCCCGGGTTAACAACCTCAATCAAAAATCTCGTAGTTAACGAGATCCACATGGCTTCAATCAGAATTGGAAATCTGGAATTAAGAGTATAACGATGACCGTGAATCTATTGTCGATTTTCGGAAAAACCCATCTGCTTCACTAATGTCCTTTGGGGAAAGAAACTGCCATCCTTACCTGGTCTGACCTACATTGATGCCAGACCCACAGCAATGTGATTGACTCTTAACTGCCCTCTGGGTAATTAGGAACGAGCAATAAATGCTGCTTGGCCAGCGATGCCCTCCTCCCATGAATGAATAAAAAAACTACAGAGGAGCATGTCCAAAGGGCCGAATGGTCCACTCCAGCTCTTAGCTTCTGTGTTTCTATTCATGAACCAGATGGATTTTAAGACAATGTTTACATGGTCGCCATTAATTCCAGATTTATTAATTGAATTCAAAGTTCACCATATGCTGTGGTTGGATTCATGCTAAGTACATTAGCCTGGGTCTCTGGAAATACCGGTGACAATGCCACTGTGTCACCACCTTCCCCAACTGTTATCAAGTTTCTTAATTTTGCCGTGCATGACACCCACAGGATTAGAAGTTTTTTTTTTAATGGAATTTGCTAGCACTCGATTCTGTTAAAATGCTTTCGAATCTGTTTTGTCATTTCCAAGGAGCTGTTGGAAACAATCAGGCATCCCTCATAGTGAACGAAGAAACATAACCTGGCAGTCCTGTGGCTCAGCTTTCATGACATGGTGTGGTGATAATTGAGTGCAGATTTGTGCTTGTGATCCACTGGAGAGATGTGCTAAGTGGAGCGACAGGTCTTACATTATTGAAGAAAGGAAAAATATGTTTAATTCACAATTGCTGTTTGGGCCTGCATTTAATGTCTGAAATTCAAAGCAGTCAGTCCATGGAGGATTATTTCCATATTTACATGCAAATATAATGGGATATATTATAATGGATAGAGTAAAGATTTGTGCAGGGTGTGAGCCAGATATAGAACAAGGGTTTAGGTCTGACTGTGGGATATGCTGATAATAAAGTATACATCATCACAGGAAGTGATGCAATGTCACATGATCTTGTATTCTCAGATAGACTAATATAATTGTTGAAAGAGAGTAAAAGTTAATGTTGTCCTTAACTCAGCAAGATGTAAATATTATTTAGCAACAAGACCAAGAATATTAGGCTACAGGGATAGAGGAATGTGGAAAGAAATCAAATTTGACATAAAATTTCCTTCTTTCAATCTTCCTGAAAAGGAGACATGTGAACAAAATTTTGATTGTGCAGAAAAGCTTTGGCAATAGATCTTGATAAGTAGGGGAATCATGGGTCATGGGGAAAACACAGAAAAGTGTATATGAGGAATGTCAGATCAACTATGATCCTTTTGCATGGTGGACCAGGCTCCAGAGGCTGAATGGCCTACTTATGCTTCTATTTCTCATGACATTTTATCTCTCTTTACAGCAATATTGACCACAGAATTAATTTCACTACCTGACTGTTCGATTTTCATGTTCAATATAATGTTTAATTCCTGAAACCGTTCAACAGCAAAAATTTGTATTAATATTAAGATTGGTTTACATCAATTTACATCAATTAAGAAAGCCTTTAGCACACTTACCATCATTGCTCAGACCTTTGAGTATAGGAGTTTGGACATTATGTTGAGGTTGTACAGGACATTGGTGAGATCTCTTCTGGAGTACTGTGTCCAGTTCTGGTCTTCCTGCTATAGGAAGGATATTATCAAACTGGAGAGGATTCAGAAGCGATTTACCAGGATTTTGCCAGGAATGGAGGGTTTGAGTTATAAGGAAAGGCTGAATAGACTGGGACATTTTTCACTGGAGTGTAGGAGGTTCAGGGGTGACCTTATAGAGGTTTATAAAATAGTGAGGGGTATAGATAAGGTGAATAGCAGGTGTCTTTTCCCTAGAGTGGAGGATTTTAAGACTAGGGGGCACTAATGCACAGAACTCTTTTGTAAATTGCTGTGTAATCAATAATTTACAACATAATTGCCATCCAGTGAAGAAAGGTCACTGGACATCAAACATTAACTCTGTTTTCCCTCCACAGTTGCTGCCAGACCTGCTGAGTTCCTCCAGCAATTTTTGTTTTTGTTTAAAATTTAATTTGCCTGTTCTAGACACATCTGAATTTACCTGCTTCAAAATAGGATCTGTTTCACTGTTAATTCTGTTCATTAACATTATTTGGGGCAGGCCTATACAGCCTATATAGAGTTTTCAGGTTTAAACCAAGTATTAGTGAAAATGGAATTATTTTATCATATACTCAATGTCATCCATAACTAGCATGCACTACATGGAATGTTTAACTTGACAAGAAGTTTTTAGCATTTTAGTTCTTTCCTATTTGGTGGTTCATCTATCACTGGGGATATGAGTGATGTATTCTAGTCAGGTTGAGTCATCTCTCTCCTATTATTCGATCAGTCTGATTAAAGTACTATTCCTTTAATACCTCCGTGATTTATGGTTTCTGTACACAGAAAATGACAGACTTTTGACAAATGACAAATACAAATCTTCCTTCTGAAATAAAACTCTATTAAAGTTCCCCAATTAACTGACTGTTCATTACAATAGTGCCTTTGCCATTTCTTGCATACAGTAGCTCCTGAACTTGTGTAGTCTCAAGCTAGAGACACTACGTTTGTTTGAAAGGAGTTCATTGCATCAATGCCTTCACATTTTCCTGGCTCTCAGTTAGGTGAGCATTCTCCATTGGAGAAGTTCACTTTCCCTCACAACCTCTCCCAGCACCATGCGGCCTTTCTGCCTTCACAGCCTCTCTCTCTCCATCAACTGCTACCCCTTCCTCACTGCCTTTCCCACAACTAGCAGGCAGTCTCTTATTTGTCACCTCTCCTCCCATGCAGTTTCTCCCTCAGTTCTTTACCCTTTCCACCAAATCCCCTCCCTTGCCACTTCTCCCACGCTGCTGTAGGCTACACTCCGCCCACTTGTAGGCTTTGCCAGCTCTCTCTCTTATTACCACTTATCTTCTCATTGCTCCTCCATCTGCAGTCTCTCTCCTACGTTCACTGACAGTCGCCTCATTAATGAGCTTAACAGTACAAAACGCTGGAGAGAAACGGCCTGTGATTAGAAGAACAATTCTTACATAATTTATCACTTCCATGTTTACGGAATGATTTTTTTTTCTGTTGGTATCAGAAAAATCTCCTGATTGAACTTTCCAAGCATTTTAAGGGTTTTCATGGGCATATTTCACTCTCCACCACTTCCCTCATATTTTGGACACTGCATTATTATCCTTATGCTTTTTGACCTACACTGCTCCTGGTCAAACGACTCCTCAATTGTAAAATCTCAGACTTGTTGTTAAATATTCGATAGCCTTGTGGTTAGCAATCAGCATAGTCATTTCCAGCCTCTCAAACTCTCAGGTTATCTGTGCTCATATAGACCTGGCATCTGGAGCATCCTGTTTTAATTGCTGCACCATTGGTAACCATTCCTTCAGCTGCTTTGGCCAGAGTTCTGGGAGTTCCCTCCCCAAAAGTCTTCAGCTCTCCATCCATTTCCGCCTTGCAGATGCTCCTTAAAATCTACCACTTTGATGAAACTTTCTTCACATCACATGTTCTGCATTTCATGTCGAATTTTGCTTTGCAGCGTAGTTGTGGAGATCTTGTTCGTTTGTTTTTATTAAAGTGACAGCTTGACACAGGTTGGTTTTATTATAGCCGTTAGTTGTTCAAATGTGTAGCTGATTCAAACAGCATGTGTCTAACTAACTCTTTTGTCATGACATGATAGCTCCCTTTAGTTTGATGTCACATGAAAATTTAACAAGCTTATCTCTGTCTTCTACATTCGGTTCACTTTATAGATGGGAATAAACAATGACCTAAACACTGATGGTTGCAATTAAATTGATTGAAGTGCATTGGGTTTTACATAGCATTATTTTGTAGTCTGACCTTCTCCTGTGCAATTTCAAAGAAGAGAATGCACTGTATTAAATTTCATAAATACTGCTAACTTCATACAATACAGAAACCAGGGCAAGCAATGAGCCTGAATCCTGCTTCTGTTTACAGGTAGGAGATTTACTTCTGCCTTAGAGATAGTAGGAACTGCAGATGCTGGAGAATCTGAGATAACAAGGTGTAGAGCTGGATGAACACAGCAGGCCAAGCAGCATCATAGGAGCAGGAAGGCTGACGTTTCAGGCCTAGACCCTTCATCAGAAATGGGGGAGGGGAAGGGGGTTCTGAAATAAATAGGGAGAGAGGGGGAGGCGGATAGAAGATGGATAAAGGAGAAGATAGGTGGAGAGGAGACAGACCAGTCAAAGAGGCGAGGATGAAGCCAGTAACATGTCCATCCTGGGCCTCCTGCAGTGCCACAACGATGCTACCAAAGGTTGCAGGAAGAGCAACTCATATTTCGCTTGGGAATCCTGCAGCCCAATGGTATCAATGTGGACTTCACTAGCTTCAAAATCTCCCCTACCCCTACTGCATCCCAAAACCAGCCCTGCTCGTCCCCACCTCCCTAACCTGTTCTTCCTCCCACCTATCCCCTCCTCCCACCTCAAGCCCCACCTCCATCTCCTACCTACTAACCTCATCCCGCCCCCTTGACCTGTCCATCCTTCCTGGACTGACCAATCTCCTCCCTACCTCCCCACCTACACTCACCTTTACTGGCTCCATCCCCACCTCTTTGACCGGTCTGTCTCCTCTCCACCTATCTTCTCCTCTATCCATCTTCTATTCGCCTCCCCTTCTCTCCCTATTTATTTCAGAACCCCCTTCCCCTCCCCCATTTCTGAAGAAGGGTCTAGGCCCAAAACGTCAGCTTTCCTGCTCCTCTGATGCTGCTTGGCCTGCTGTGTTCATCCAGCTCTACACCTTGTTACTTCTGCCTTAGTTGTGCTGGAATCACAGCCTATCATCTGGATTCCAACGACATCTCAGTCATTAACTGCTGAGAGGGTCCTGATCATGAACTTTTAAATGGAAATAATTTGAAGATGAGTCTTGAAGATTTCGAGTGATAGAGCTCTGACTGTTTAATTGGCAACTTGTTTCCATTTCACATTCATCTTGGGAAGAAAGATTATTGGTACCATTGTCTCAGAAATCAATGGTCTTGCCACAGAAAGCAAAATAAATCAATTACCAATATTAGACTATTTGCAATTATCATCAAAGTGTTGTCAATAGAGCTTTCAAGCTGCATTGTTACAGTAACAAACTGCTCACTGACTCTCAGTTTGAGTTGCACTGCAATTCAGCTTGACTTCATTACTGGCCTGGACCATACGTAGACAAGAAAAGAGCTGAGCAGCAGAGGGAAGGTGCTACAGGAGTTCCTCAGGACATTGTCTTAGACCCAACCATCTTCAGCGATTTTATCAATAATCGTCCCTACATCATAAGGTCAGAAAATAGCGTTATTTGCTGACGATTGCACAATGTTCAATACTATTTGTGATTCTTCATGCACTGAAGCAGTCCATGTCCAAATGCAGCAAGACCTGGATTAACTTGACATTCAATGACTTCACCATCGCCAAATCTTCCTCTATCAACATCCTGGAAGTCACCATTAACTAGAAACTGAACTAAACTAGCCATATAAAGAATGCAGCTACAAGAAGTGGGACTGATGCTGTAAAACCATGAGACACAGGAATAGAATGAAGCTATTTAGCCCATTATGTCTGTTGTAGCATTTGATCATGGCTGATATGATTCTCAACCCCATTCTCTTGCCTTCTCCTGTAACCCTTGATCCACTTATCAAGACAGAAATGATCTACATCTGTCTTAAATACACTCAATGACTTAATCTCCACAGCCGCCTGTGGCAAAGGGTTCCACAGATTAGCCAGCCTCTGGCTGAATAAATTCCTCCTCACCTCAGTTCTAAAATGTTGAACCTTGACTCTGAAGCTGTGCCCTCAGGTCATAGTCTACCTTACTAGTGGAAACATCTTCTCCACATCAACTCTGTCCAGGCCTCTCAGTATTCTGTAAGTATCAATCAGACACCTCTCATCCTTTTAAACTCCAGCAAGTACAGGCAGAGTCTGCAACTGCACCTCATATGACAAGTCCTGATCCCCAGGATCATTCTTGTAAACCTCCTCTAGATCCCTTCCAAAGCCAGCACAGTTCCTAAAGTGTTCATAATTCTCTAAATGCAGTCTGACCAGACCTTTATACAGCCTCAGCAATACAACTCCACTCTTGTATTCTAGCCCTCTTGAAATGAATACTAACATTGCATTTGCCTTCTTAACTGCCAACTGAGCCTGCATGCTAACCTTAAGAGAATCCTGAATTAGGACTCCCATGTCCCTTTGTGCTTCAGATTTCCAAAACCTTTCCCATTTAGAAAATAGCCTAGATCTCTTTTCTTCCTACCAAAGTGCATAATCCCACACGTTCCCATATTGTATTCCATGTGCCACTTCTTTGTCCACTGTCCTAGTATGTCCAATTCCTTCTGCGACCTTTCTGCTTTCTCAACACTACCTGTCCCTCCACCTATCTTTGTGTCATCTGCAAACTCAGCAACAATGCCCTCAGTTTCCTCGTCCAGGTCATTAATGTGTAACGTGAACATATGTGGTCCTAACACGGACACTTGGGAATTTCACACGTCACCATCTGCCATCCTGAAAAAGGTCACCCTATTCTCTCTGCCCTCTGCCAGTCAGCCAATCCCATATTCATGTCATGTCTTGTCCTGAACACCATGTTATTTTGTCTTATTTAACAGCCTCCTGTGTGACACCTTGGCAAAGGCCTTCTGGAAATCTAAACAGATCACA
Organism: Rhincodon typus; assembly: GCF_021869965.1. Classification (NCBI taxonomy): domain Eukaryota; kingdom Metazoa; phylum Chordata; class Chondrichthyes; order Orectolobiformes; family Rhincodontidae; genus Rhincodon; species Rhincodon typus. The sequence continues at coordinate 109,454,357 of NC_063336.1, forward strand.
TCCACTGGCTCTCCTTTGTCCACATTTCTTGTTAGCTCCTTGAATAATTCTAGCAGAATTGTCACAGAACACCTACCCTTAATGAAGCCCTATTTTACCATGGGCTTCCAAGTACTCCACAATCTACCCTTAATAACAGACTGTAAAATCTTACCAGTAACTGAGGTCAGGCTAACAGGCCTATAGTTTTCTGTCTCCTGCCTCCCTCCCTTCTTAAACAGGGGTTGTTATATTAGCCATTTTCCAATGCCCGGAATCCTCCCTGACTCCAGTGATTCATGAAAGATCACCACCAACGCTTCTACAATGCTCCAGAACTCTGGGGTGTAGTCCATCTAGTCCAGGTGCATTATTCACTTTAAGACCATTCAGCTTCCCCAGCACCTGCTCCTAATGATGGCCACTAGACTCCCATCTGTCCCCCGTCTCTCAAAGTTCTGGTGTGCTCTGGTGTCTTCCACTGTGCAAATTGATACAAAGTTCCAATTTGGTTTCTTCACCATTTCTTTGTTCCCCATTATTACTTCTCCAGCCTCATTTTCCAATGGTCCAATATCCACTCTTGCGTCTCTCTTACCTCTCGGATGTCTAAAAATACTGTTGCCATTTTCTTTTATGTTACTCACTAGCTTACTCTCATATTTCATCTTCTCATCCCTTTTTGCTTTTTCAGTTATGCTCTGCTGGTTTTTAAAGGCTTCCCCTCCTCTGGCTTCCCACTAATCTTCATCCCATTGTGTGCTTTTCCTTCTGCTCTTATGCTGATCCTAACCTCTCTTGTCAACCCTGGTTGCCTCATCCTCCCCTTCATATTTGGCTTCTTCCTTGGGATGAATTTCTGTTGTGCCTACTGTATTACCCCTAGAAACTCCAGCCATTGCTGTTCCAATGTCTTCCCTTCCAATCAACTACACCAGCCCCTCCCTCAAGTCTTTGTAATTACCTTTACTCAATATAATGCTGTTATGTCTGATTCCTCTCCTGCTCAAACTGCAGGGTCAATTCAACCGTTTTATGGTCACTGCCCCTTAAGGGCTCCTTCACGTTAATCTCCCTAATCAAGTCTGCTTCGTTACACATCACCAAATCCAGAATTGCTTGTTCTGCAATGAGTTCTAGCACAAGCTGCTCCAAAAATAACCATCACGTGGACACTCCTTTTCCTGGAATGTGCTGCCAACCTGACTTTCCCAGTCCACCTACATATTGAAGTTCCCAATGATTATTGTAACAATGCCTTTTCTACCACCTGATTTATTTTCTTACCAAACTCCCATTAGGGTCTTTTTTCCTTTGTGATTTCTCAACTCCACCCACACAGATTCCACACCTTATGATTCTTTATCTGCTTCTAGCTATTGATTTAATTTCATTTCTCATTAACAAAGAAACCTGCCCCCTCTGCCCATCTGCCTGTTCTTTCGATAGACTCTTATCCTTGGATGTTTAGTTCCCAGACCTGAGCCCCTTGCAGCCACATCTCTGTGATACCCACAACATTGCACCTGCCAAGTCTAATCTGCCAAAGAAGCTCATATATCTTGTTTCTTCTACTGTGTGCATTTAAGGCCAGGAATTGTGCAGAGAGTAACTCACCTCTTTTCTCCCCAGTGCTTGTCCAACATTGCAAAATCAGGAATGTGATGGGACACTGTTTGCATGCTTAGATGTGTGCAGCTTCTATACCGCTCAAGTAGTTTTGACAGCATTCAGAACAATGCAGCCCATTTAATTGGAACTCAAACTGAGTGTCAGTGAGGAGGCTATTGCAGTAATAATGCAGCTTGATAGCTCTGTTGACAACAATTTTGTTGATGACAACAGATATACTAATTGATGATAATTGTCCACATTTAATTTATCCAGCTATTTGTGGGCAATATGTACTTGGACAATTTTCCACATTGTCAGATAGATATCAGCATTGTAGCTATCCTGGAAATGCTTGGTTACTGGCATGGCTTGTCCCACTACCAGAATGCTTGTCAGAGCTCAAAATTGTTGCTGTATCTGGTACCTTCTGCTGTTTCATAGAATCCCTACAGTGTAGAAACAGGCTGTTCGGCCCAACAAGTCCACATCGACCCTCAGAGCATCCACCCAGACCCATCCCCCTAAACTACGCATCCCTGAACACTACGAGCAATTTAGCATGGCCAATCCACCTAGCCTACACATCTTTGGGCTGTGGGAAGAAACCAGAGTAAACCCACACAGACACAGGGAGAACGTGCAAACTCCACACAGACAGTCACCTGAAGGTGAAATCGTACCCGGGTTCCTGGTGCTGTGAAGCAGCAGTGCTAACCACTGATCCACCATGCCGCCCAACCATTGACATCATGTTGAAGGAATTGAATTCACTGTAGGATTCACAAATAGGATATTGGGCAACTCAGGAGGAGGCTGAGATGGCATTGGGATCGTAATCCAAAATTCGCAATTAATGTTCGAGGAACATGGGCTTGAATCCCTCCAAAGCAGGTAGTGAAATATGATTTAGTTTTAAAAATCTGGAATAGAAGGTTATTCTTGTAGTGACCACATAGCCAAATTTGATTATTGTGAAATCCACCTGGTTCAGCAATGTTCTTTAGGTGTCTTGACTGACCCCCATGTGACTCCCGCCTACAATGTGGTTGACTCTTAACTGCCCTCTGGACAATTAGGGAAGGGCAATAAATTCTCATATTCCATGAATGAATAAAAAAAATTCAGGCTGAAGATACAAATTCTTTAGCTGTGTTTTTTGTACTGTTATGCTGGGTTCCCCTATCATTAATGGGGATATCTGTGGGGGTTTCTCCTCAAATTAGTTCATTAATTGTCCATCATTATTCATGAATGGATGTAGCAGGACTGCAGAGCTTGGATTATTTTGGAATTCCTTAGCTCTGTATAATTAACACTGATTTCACTGCTTGGCATCCAAGTAACCCTGTGCAGTAGCTTCACCAGTTTGACACCTCATTTTTATATATGCCTGATTCTGCTTCTGGCATGACCCTCTGTATTCTTCATTGAACATGGGTTTATTCCTTTGCTTGATGGTAATGGTAGAATGGGGAATATTCTGGACCGTGAGATTACAGATTGTGGCTTAATGCAGTTCTGTTGCTGCTGATAGCCCACAACACCTTAAGGATGCTCAAATCTGAGCTGATGGATATAAATCTATCCCATTTATCACAGCGATAGAGCTGCACAGCACAATAGACAGTATCCTCTGTGTGAAGACGCTATTTTGTCTCCACAAGGACTGTATGGGCACTCCTACCAATACTGTTGTGGACAAATGTGTCTGTGACAGGTAGATTATTGAGGTTGAGGTCTGAGAGGGCTCATGTTGGTTCCCTCACCATTTGCTCTTGGTCCATTGCCACAGAAATATCCTTCAGGACTCGACTGAATAAGTCAGTAGCAGTGCTACTATATTGCTCTTGGTGATGGACATTAAAGTTCCCCACCCAGAATATATTCAACATCCTTACCAATGTTTCTTCTGATGTGGGGTTTAACATGGCACTGTACTGATTCATCAGGTGAGGTATGATTATGGTGGTAATCAGGAAGTTTCTTTGCCCTTGTTTGATCTGATCCCATGGGATTTCATGGGGTTTAGACTCAATGCTGTAAATTTCCTGGACAACCCCCCCTTCGATTGTATACACATTACCAATTCTGATGAGTCCTGCTGGTGGATAGGATGTTCCAAGTGATGATGGCATCTGGGACATTGTCTCCGAGGTAAGACTCTGTGAATGTTTTTATCAGGATGAAGCTTGACTGGTCTGTGGGTCCACACTCCCAATTTTGGTCACAACAGTAATAAAGAAGACTCTGCGGCATTTACAAGCCTGTCTCTTAACTCAATGCCAAGTACTCTATCCAGTTTTATTCTTTTTCAACAGTTCTGTGGTTGTTTTGTACCACTGAGAGCTTGCCAGGTCATTTAAGAGGATGACTAATGGTTAAGCACATTGTTGTGATTCTGGAATCACACATGGGCCAAACCAGGGTAAGGATAGCAGATTACTTTCCCTAAAGGTATTAATGAACCAGATATTTTTTACATCAATATTGATTTATTGAATTTAATTCATTAAGTTCAAATTCCAATTGCTGCTCTCATGGATTTGAACCTGTGTCCCGAGGGTATTATCATGGGCCTCAGGAATACTATTCCAGTGATGTTGCCACTATATGCAAAAAATCATAGAATTCCTACAGTATGGAAGCAGGCCATTCACTGACCCACCAAACACCCCAACCCATGCCACCAGCCTATCCCTGCACTTCCCATGGCTAATCCACCTAGCCTGCACATCCCTGGACACTATGGGCAATCCACCTAAATCTGCACAATTTTGGACTGTGGGAGGAAACCGGAGCAGCCGAAGGAAACCCACGCAGACACAGGGAGAATGTGCAAACTCCACACAGACAGTCACCCGAGGCTGGAACTGAACCCAAGTCCCTAGCACTGTGAGACAGCAGTGCTAACCACTGAGCCACCCAATTGAACTTTATGACTCTAGTTGTCCTGTTTAAATGGCTTAAGAAAATACATGCTGAAGTATTTTCTAAATGTTCCTACCTTAAAACATTTCAATATCTGCATACGAAGTACAACACTTAGATAAACACAATTTTTGGCCCGATGTCACATTAAGTTCTTTCCTGTAACTTGTTCCATTTAGATCTATTGCAATGCTGATCTGCTTTTAATGATGCACTTATCTCTTTTTCTCTTCTCTTGTATCTTCAGGAAAATGATTAGATTACATTTATGAAGAGAGATCATTAGACTAATTGCTGAAATCTTACACAAATTATTTAGTTGCAAATATGATTGTGTAGTATTTAATTGGATTTTGTCCAAGACAAATGGGTTCCACTTCCTAGTTCCCAATAAGTTACACATTAAGTACTAAACCTAGATTAATTAGTGGGGAAAAAAAATAACTGAAGTGGGAATACATGTTTGAGTTTATTATCAGTATTAGAAATGTCAAACAAACTATCTGTTAACTTTCATTCTACGAAGTATAAGGGGCTAACCCTATCACAGACAATTTATTTGCATGTTAAATAAGCCCTGTCACATATGTTGTACAATACAGAACACTGGAAAAACAAATATAAAGCTAAAATCTAAGAAAAATAAAGCTTGGCAGCAAATTAATCTGAAGATTTATATTTATGTTTGTAAACTGTTTTTGTAAGAGACGTGGTTTACAATGTCTGTGATTTCTAATACCATGCAGTCAAGTCTAAAATATCTGAATTTTCACCATAATGTGAGAATAATGAAAATAATTTTACTAAAAAAAAAAGCTGTAGGCACTAGAATTCCTTATTCTAAATATAATGCAGACATAATAGAAACTGAAAGAAATGCGGATGCTGTAAATCAGGAACAAAAACAAAGTTGCTGGAAAAGCTCAGCAGGTCTAGCAGCAACTGTGAAGGAAAAAAACAGAGTTAACGTTTCGGGTCCGGTGACCCTTCCTCAGAACGGACATGATAGAGAAAAAGCAGTTGATTGAAATATCAGAAACTAATTTGTTAATCAATGCCAGGCGACCTTAATACATCAGAGGTAATTTTGATAATGCATGCAATGAAATGTTTTTTTTTAAGTTTCAGTGCTTCGTAATGTTACACAGCACAGTTTCAATAAAATAAATAATTTTTCATTTTAATTCTAATTACTACTTTTAATATCTAACAACAGCTTTATTAAACAATGTGGAGGGGAGGAAAGGCAGTGTGAACAAAATGAAGACAGCTCACTTCAGAGCAATAAAGAATTAAAAAAGTTAATAAAATCTTGAATTTGAGAAATAATCCATGACAATGTAAACCTACCCTTTTGGGCATTTTGCATCATGGCTAGCTGATCTAATATCTCCCATTTTATATATGAAAACATCACACAGGATCGGCAGTATAACTTTCAGCCCCTTTAAGCCTGCTCTGCTAATGGCTGATCTGTTGTGTTTTGGATTCCACTTACCTATCTACTCCTGAAAACATTTGATTCCCTTCTGAATAAGAATCTATCTATCTCTACCTTATCAGTATACATTAACCGTGCATCCACCATCTTAGACCATAAGACCATAAGACATAGGAGCAGAAGTTAGGCCATTCGGCCCATCGAGTCTGCTTGGCCAGTCAATCATGGCTGATAAGTTCCTTAACCCCATTGTCCCACTTTCTTTCCATAACCCTTGACCCACTTGATAATCAATAACCTATCTATCTCAGTCTTAAATGTATTCAATGACCTGGCCTCCACAGCCTTCTGTTGCAGTGAATTCCATAGATTCACCATTCTCTAGCTGAAGAAGTTTCTTCTTATCTCCACTCTAAAAGGCCTTCCCTTTACTCTAAGGCTGTGCCCTCGGGTCCTAGTCTCTCCTACCAATGGAAGCATCTTCCCAACATCCACTCTTCTAAGACAATGTTTCAAAGTCATCAGACACAGTAAAATAACTCTTCCATTCAGTAAAACAGTGTCAATCTCTCCGTCCTGAGAATTCCCAAGATAATGGATGGAATGTTGGCTCAGGGGTTAGCACTGCTGCTGCGCAGCTCAAGAGACCTAGGCTCAACTCCAGCCTTAGACAACTGTCTGTGTGGAGTTTGCATGTTCTGCCCATGTCCGTTCGGGTTTACTCTGGGTGCTCCAGTTTCCTCCCACAGTCTAAAGGTGTGGGATTTGCCCTGCCAAATTGCCCATTGTGTCCAGGGATGTGTAAATTAGGTAGATTAGCCATGGGGAATGCAGGGTTACAGGGATAGCATGTGATTCTCTTTGGATAGACTAGTTGGGCTGAAAGGCCTGTTTCCACACTGTCGGGATTCTATTCTATGGTCTCATGAGACCATTGTTTAGTTATGCATTTTCCCTAAAAACCTTTGCAATAGAAAACTAAATTTGGAATTGTTCTAAAACTCTACTTTTAGAGCTGCCACCAGTAAATCCCAGACAATTGAATATTAAAGCAAAATCAAAATACTGCGGATGAAATAAAAACAGAAGGCTTTTGTTTTCTGAACAAAAAATCTCTGCAGAACTGGCAGCATCAGAGGAGAGAGAAACCTCAGATTTATGTTTTGAGTCCAAAATGGCTCTTTGATTCCAAACCTTTCCTTTGTCTGCACCATATGGTGCTGGACAATTCTGACAAATCTTTAGAAATACAAATATGCTCCAGAAATAGGAGACTGCCATACTGAAATAGCTCACTTCCAAAATTTATCGCTACCTTTATTAATACAATGAATCAAATAATTAGATTATTATAGTTTAATTCAATTTGATGTACAATTCTCCTCCACAGTTTGAGGGACAGTTGTGCAGTTGCCTTTCTGCTGTTATTGAGGCAATCATCATTATTGCTAAAGTACAAAATGTTATGGAAACTTGTATAACTTTAATTGAACATAAAAACAATGTCAAGGTTATACAGCCGTGTTTTGGAATTAACAGGAAACAAAACTATTTGAGACTAGTATTGTGCAATAAGGTAGAATTAATCAGCAAAGTCATAGCAAAATGTGTTCTTGCAAAGATTTTATCATTTTTTTTAGTTTGAGAGTGAGGTACTTGAATACAGAAATAGTGGGTAGTCAAGAGACTAATAAGTGTAAGGAATCTGAAGTAATTATTATCAACAATGAAAAAATCTGTAAAATGTCACGCAAGAGGTTAATATGTGAAATGAAGGTCCAAGGAGTTGGGATTGTAAGAACTGCTGATGCTGTAGTCAGAGATAACACTGTGTGGAACTGGAGGTACACAGCAGGCCAGGCAGCATCCTATGACTCTAACAATGTGATCCCTCCAACCCAAACACGATTGATAACTTTGAAACATAAAAAAAAGTTGTGAACATTTGTTGTAAAACAAGCAATTTTTAAAAAAATTGCGGTCCTATCACTTATAACTTGCATCTGATGAACATACTTTTTAATTGGCATTATCAATAATTGCTCAATTAGGTCTGCTAATAGCCCAAATAAATAATGTTGCATTAAAAAAATTCTCAAAAAAAGTAATTTTAAAAAATGAAAAAAATGTTGAAAATGGATTCTGATCAGGAATTGATATTATAATATCAATGACCTTGCTAATAAAGTACTTCAATGAATGCTAGTGTATGAAAGGATTGGGAATAATAGGGATATATTTTAATAAAGGAAGACATGTTCTTTGGAATCCTACAGCTCCAAAGTTAATGTGATCATGTAAACCAGGACGTTAACTGTGAGTTTAATCTTCTTGTGATTTTTCAGTTTCTAGGCGATCAAGTAAACTAACAAACTGGAAGAAGGCCATGACCATATGTCATAGAGTATTTGCAATGTACAAGTAAATCTCTCCTCTACCAATGGCAGCCTCATTCCTGCTCATTGAAATGTAGGTCTCCTTTTATAGATGACTTTTAAGGCACTCAATAAAACTGAGTTTTGACAAGTCACCACACAGGGGCAAATGAAAGTATTTGCATTGTTAGTGAAACCAAATCCCAAAAAGGCATATTTATCAAAAAGTGACATAAGTTAATGGTAAAAAATTGTATCCACTCTAGATTGATCTGATATTTGGAATATAGGAACATGGGAACATATGTTATTCAGCCCCTCAAGCCTGCTCCGCCATTCTATAACATCATAGCTGATCTGCAGCCTAATTCCATGTGCCTACTTTGGGACTATATCTCTTAATGAAACTAAGCTATGGATTGTGTTGAAATATAGCTTTGCTGAAGCTAGAATTTTAATGACGTGACCATTGGGGTATAAAGGAGAGCAATCCATCTGACTTAGATTAAAAACTGTTTTATGCCCAAAAGTGCCACTTTTTCAACTTTTGCGTGTCGCTTCTGTTGGTAAAGTTACTGTTCAATTTGGATAGACAGCATAGTGAATTTTGCACTATGGTAGTTTGACCATAGACAATTAGTCAGATTTCATCTGGGAATGACATTATTGTGTTTACTGTTGCTGCATTTTTTACCAGAGAAAATGTAAAGCTCAGATGTAGGTCCTTCACATCATACAGGTACAAGTTCATGACTATTCCTCCCAAGAGAGAGTCTAATCACCTCCTCTTGTATTCAGTGTCTTTATCCTTTTTGAATTCAACCCATTGATTAGAAATTTAACTGAGCTAGCTGCATAAATACTATAGTGACAAGAATAATTGAATCTAGTGTTTAGTAGCAAATGACTGATTTATAGATTGCTCAAAACCTTTCAATAAGCCATAAGTGTGATGAATAGGAGAAGTTCCAACAACACTTAAAGAAGCCAAAATCATTGAGAAAAAGCAGCTCTTTCAATTGGTATTTCATCTGTCACTTTAATATCCACTTCTTCTACTGCCACTGCACTGTGTTTACCATCTATAACTTACCAAAGTTTCCTGAATAACGCTTTCCAAACTGGCAGCCTCACCATCAAGAAGAACATGGGTAGCAGGTAGATGGGAATACCAGCACCTCTAGTTTTGTCTCCAAGTCACAGAAGATCCTGATTTTTGGGCTATATTGACATTCCTTCACCATTGCCGGGTCAAAGTCTTGAATCTTTCACAGGACTAATTGGGTGTACCAGTATGATATGTGCTTCCAAATTCAAGAACAATTCTCATCACCAATATCCTAAGGGTAATGAAGAATTGACCATAAATATTGACTTTGGCAGCCATGCCCGCTTCCAGAAAATGAATGAAAAAATATCATGACAGATTGTATTCAGTTGCATTTTCATCCAGATAAAAATTGGTTACAAAATACTACTTGGGAGAAATTTATTTGCATAATCCCTCTGGTGTGTCATGCAGGCTCATGTCAATTCAACAGGGGCAGGCAGTATCATGGGCTGCTACCAAACACATAAGTACGCCATTCTTAAATGGTATCAGTTGAACAATTTTGTACTGTCCACATAGGTATCCGGCCTCGCTGCTGACTGACTCCAAGGAATTGGTGCGTGCTGTCGAGCAGTATCTGAAATAATTTCTTTAAAAATGTTTGATGGTATTTGCACGTTGCTGATGTTTGATGCCCATGCTGAATTGCCTTTGAGTCAAGTTGCTTATTTGACCATTTCAACCACATTGCTATGAGCCTGAAATCAAATGTAAGCCAAAAATGGCAGGTTTCCCCTCCCTAGCTGGCATTAGCAAACAGCATCTTCCAAACCCAGGACCACCAGGAATGCAAGGTTTGAGGTATAAAGAGGGACTCAGTTGTTTCAGCGGTGGGACTCCAGGAGAAAGTGCAAGTGCAGCCTGGGAAGGTAAGCTTTTCGAGTATAAAAGTCTTACCTCGCATGATTGCGGCCTTTCAGTTGTTTCAGTGGCGGGAGTCCGGGAGAAAGCACGAGGGCAGCCTGGGAAGGTAAGCTTCCACCCAATAAATTTGGGAGTTAACTAATACCCGAGACACTACACGCTTAGTGTCTCCCCCACTTCCACCTCCTCTAACCTAATAATAACGACTAAGTGTGTGAGCAGGTAAGCTATTTGCATTTTTTTTTCCTCATCTCTATTATCTTTCGGGGTGGTCACCTAGACACCAAATCCTCTGGGAGCGGGTCGGAAGGCAAAGCCGGAGTCTGTTTGAGTATATAAAGGAGTAAACTTACTGGTGCAGCGAACACTGCGAAACTAAAAAAATACTAATTAATTTTAAATAATTAACTAAGTAGAGATGGCAGGCCAGGTGATGCGTTGTAGCGTATGATGTGGGAGCTAGCTGATCCATTGAGAACGGCAGTGACCACATCTGCAGCAAGTGTTGGCTGCTTGAGGAGCTCCGGCTCAAAATTGACGAGCTGGAATCCAAACTCCAAACACTGCGGCACATCCGGGAGGGGGAGAAATACCTGGATGCTGTGCTCCAGGAGGCAGTCACACCTGGTCGATTAACTAATGTTAATTCGATCGGCGGGCAGGGACAGCAGTGTGTGACTGCGAGTGAGGCAGGTAGAGGGACCCTGCAGACAGGAACACAGGAGCCGCAGCCCTTGACATTGTCCCACAGATATGAGGCACTTGCTCCCTGCGTGGATGAGGAACGGGGCTGCAGGAAGGATGAGTCAACTGACCATGGTACCATGGTCCAGGAGGCCATTCAAAGGGGGGAGCAAAAAGACAGATTGTAGTTGTAGGCGATTCCATCATCAGGGAGATAGACAGTATCCTTTGCGAGCAGGATAGAGAATCCCGCATGGTGTGTTGCCTGCCCGGTGCCAGGGTGCGAGACATCCCTGACCGGCTTGAGAGGATACTAAAGAGGGAGGGGGAGGATCCAGTTGTTGTGGTCCACGTAGGTACCAACAACATAGGCAGGACTAGGAAAAAAGACCTGTTTCGGGATTATGAAAAGCTAGGAACAAAATTAAAAAACAGGTCTTCAAGCGTCATAATCTCTGGATTGCTGCCCGAGCCACGTGCAAATTGGCATAGGGAGGTGAGGATCAGGGAAGTAAACATGTGGCTAAAAGAGTGGTGTGGGAAAGAGGGTTTCCTTTTCAGGGGGCACTGGCATCAGTTCTGGGACAGGAGGGATCTATACCACTGGGATGGACTCCACCTGAACAGGGCCAGGTCCAGTGTTCTGGCAAAAAGGGTAAATAGGGTGGTTAATAGGACTTAAAACTAGTAGGTAGGGGGGAAGGGAGAAGTGAGCATAGAGGGAGAATAACAATTAATGTAAGGCAAAGCAGCAGGTTAGCAGGTGATGAGGAAGCTTCAACTCCATTGAAAATTAGGAAAAAAGTTAAAGGGAAGGAGAACTCAAGAGCTGTTAGTAATGGAGGTAATAGGACCTAAAAAGAAGGTGCAAAAACTGGCATAAGGGCACTTTATCTGAATGCTCGGAACATTCGAAACAAGGTGGATGAGTTGACGGCGCAAATCATGGCAAATGCATATGATTTAGTGGCCATTACAGAGACATGGTTACAGGATGGTCATGACTGGGAGTTAAATATCCAGGGCTATCAAACTGTTCGGAAGGACAGACAGGAAGGTAAGGGAGGTGGTGTTGCTCTGATTTTTAAGGATGATATCAGGGCGGTAGTGAGAGATGATATAGGTTCTACTGAACAAAACGTTGAATCCATTTGGGTGGAAATTAGGAATAGCAGGGAGAAGAAGTCACTGATAGGTGTGGTCTATAGGCCACCAAATAATGACATCGTGGTGGGGAGGGCAATAAACATAGAAATAGCTATTGCATGTAAAAATGGTACAGCAATTATCATGGGGGATTTTAATCGACACATCGATTGGTCAAACCAGGTCGGTCATGGCGGCCTTGAGGAGGGCTTCATAGAATGCATCCGCGATAATTTCCTTGAACAATATGTAATGAAATCTAAGAGGGAGCAAGCTATCCTAGATCTAGTCCTGTGTAATGAGACAGGAATAATTAATGATCTCATAGTTAGGGATCCTCTCAGAAGGAGCGATCACAGTATGATCCCATTTAAAACACAGATGGAGCATGAGAAGGTTAAATCCAGTACCTATGTCCTGTACTTAAACAAAGGAGACTATGAAGGAATGAGGGAGGAGTTAGCTAATGTAGAATGGGAGCAAAAACTTTATGGTGGGTCAATTGAGGAACAGTGGAGGACTTTTAAAACGATTTTTCACAGTGCTCAGCAGTATATTCCGGTGATAAGGAAGAACTGTAGGAAAAGAGAGAGCCAGCCATGGATGTCTAAGGAAATAAAGGAAAGTATCAAATTGAAAAAAACACATACAAAAAAGCAAAGTGTAGTGGGAAACTAGTAGACTGGGAAATCTTTAAAGGCCAACAGAAAGCCACAAAAAAAGTTATAAAGAAAAGTAAGATAGATTATGAGTGTAAGCTAGCTCAGAATATAAAAACAGGCAGCAAAAGTTTCTATAAATATGTAAATCGTAAAAGAGTGGCGAAGGTAAACATTGGTCCTTTAGAGGATGAGAAGGCCAATTTAATAACTGGGAATGAGGAAATAGCTGAGACATTAAACAATTATTTCGTGTCGGTCTTCACAGTGGAAGACACAAATAACATGCCGAAAACTAATGGCAAGAAGGTTATAGCAGGTGAGGACCTAGAAACTATCATTATCACTGAGGAGGCAATGCTGGGAAAGCTAGTGGGGCTAAAGGTAGACAAGTCTCCTGGCCCTGATGAAATGTATCCCAGGGTACTAAAGGAGGTGATGGGGGAAATAGCAAATGCACTAGTAATTATTTACCAAAATTCATTGGACTCTGGGGTGGTTCCTGCAGATTGGAAAACAGCCAATGTGACACCACTGTTTAAAAAAGGAAGTAGACAAAAAGTAGGTAAATATAGGCCAGTTGGCTTAACTTCGGTAGTGGGGAAAATGTTTGAACCTATCATTAAGGAAGAAATAGCAAGACATCTGGATATAAGTTGTCCCATTGGGAACACCCAGCATGGGTTCATGAAGGGTAGGTCATGTTTAACTAATTTGGTGGAATTCTTTGAGGACATTATTTGCATGGTGGACAATGGGGAACCTGTGGATGTGGTGTATCTGGATTTCCAGAAGGTATTTGACAAGGTGCCACACCAAAGGCTGCTACATAAGATAAAGTTCCATGGTATTACAGGTAATGTATTGGCATGGATAGAGGATTGGTTGACCAGTAGAAAGCAAAGAGTGGGGGTAAATGGGTGTTTTTCTGGTTGGCGGTCAGTGGCTAGTGGTGTGCCTCAGGGATCAGTGTTGGGACCGCAATTGTTTATAACTTACATAGATGATTTGGAGTTGATGACTAAGTGTGGTGTGTCAAAATTTGCAGATGACACTAAGGTGAGTGGTAGAGCAAAGTGTGCAGAAGACACTGAAAGTCTACAGAGGGATATAAATAGTCTAATTGAGTGGGCAAAGGTCTAGCAGATGGAGTACAATGTTGATAAGTGTGAGGTCATCCATTTTGGTAGGAATAACAGCAAAATGGACTATATTTTAAATGGTAAAAAATTACAGCACGCTGCTGTGCGAAGGGACTTGGGTGTCCCTGTGCATGAATCACTAAAAGTAGGATTGCAGGTGCAGCAGGTAATTAAAAAGCCAAATGGAATTTTGTCTGCCATTGCTAGAGGGATGGAGTTTAAAAACAGGGAGGCTATGCTGCAGCTGTATAGGGTCCTGGTGAGGCCACACCTGGAGTACTGTGTGCAGTTTTGGTCTCCTTACTTGAGAAGAGATATACTAGCACTGGAGGGGGTGCAGAGGAGATTCACTCAGTTGATTCTAGAGTTGAGAGGGTTGGATTATGAGGAGAGACTGAGTAGACTGGGATTATACTCATTGGAATTCAGAAGAATGAGGGGAGATCTTATAGAAATATATCAGATTATGAAGGGAATAGATAAGGTGGAGGCAGAGAGGTTGTTTCCGCTAGCAGGTGAAACTAGGACTGGAGGGCATCGCCTCAAAATAAAGGGAAACAGATGTAGGACTGAGGTTAGGAGGAACTTCTTCACCCAAAGGGTTGTGAATCTGTGGAATTCCCTGCCCAGTGAAGCGGTTGAAGCTACCTCACTGAATGTTTTTAAGGCAAGGCTAGATAACTTTTTGAACAGTAAAGGAATTAAGCATTATGGTGAGTGGGTGGTTAAATGGACCTGAGTCTCAAAAAGATCAGCCATGATCTTATTAAATGGCGGGGCAGGCTCGAGGGGCCAGATGGCCTACTCCTGCTCCTAGTTCTTATGTTCTTATGGATAGGCTGGGACCTTTTTTTTTTCCCTGGAGTGTGGGAGACCGAGGGGTGATCTTATAGAGGTTGATAACATAGTGAGGATATAGATAAGGTGAATGGCAGATGTCTTTTCACTAGGGTGGGGGCTTTCAAGGCTGGGGGGACGAATTTTTAAGGTGGGAGAAGAAAGATTTAAAAAAGACATGAAGGGCAATTTTTTAACACAATGGTTCGTCTATGGAATGAACTTCCAGAGGAAGCGGTGGATGCGGGTACAGTTGCAATTATCTGGATAAGTACATGAGTAAAAAATATTCAGAGGGATATAGGCCATGCACAGGCAGGTGGGACTAGTTTAGTTTGGGAATACAATCAGCATGGACTGGTTGGACCGAAGAGTCCATTTCTGTGCTGTATGACTCTATAACTCTATTACACTTTCATGTAGAAGGACAAAGGCAGCAGATACACCCCCACCTTCAAGTTCCCCTCCAAGCCACTCACCATCCTGACTTGGAAATATATCAATGTTCCTACACTGTCACTGTGTCAAAATCCTGGAATTCCCTCCCAACTGGTATTGTGGGTCAATTAACAGCAGGTGGATTGCAGCGGTTCAAGAAGGCAGCTCAGCAGCACCTTCTCAAGGGCAACTAGGGATGGACAGTAAATACTGGCCCAGCCAGTGACTCCCACTTAATAAAAAAGTGATAGCTTCATGGTAAAAACTGAAAGAAAAGTGGATGCTGTAAATCAGATTTAACAAACAAAAATTGCTGGAAAAGTTCAGCAGGTCTGGCAGCATCTGTAGATAGAAATCAGAGTGAATGTTTCATGTTGAGTGACACTGCCTCAGTTCATGGTCATCATTATTTAGACTAGTTGTTAATTTCAGATATTAATTGAATTTAAATTCCATCAGCTTTCACAGTGAGGTTTGAAATAATGTCCCCATTAGCCTGGATCTCTGGCTAACAAGTCCACTGAAATTACCACTATATCAATGTCTTAGTTATTGGTTCTTTATCAATCCCTGCTCCCTCCATTATTCCCTCATGAAGTAAGTGGGGACATCTTTACCACTGTCATTCAACACAATACTAATACAACTGGCTCTAGTTGTTTCAAATAACCAATAATGCAACTTCTGATTTATTTTCTGCTTTTTATGAGAAAGTTACTCAACTTTACTAAAGCAGGGGATTGACTCACCAGCCATCTCACCCCTGAATTAGAAAGTTACAGTTTTAAGCCGGACTTTAAAACTGGAGTACTCTGTCTAACACTTCAGAGTAATACTGAGACAGTATTGCCTTCTTGGATATGTTGATGGCCAAACATTCTGAGATCAGTTAGTCATGATGAAGAGCGTTGGCAGAAAATTCAATGTCACCAATATGGCAGGGGACAAATATTTGATCAGAACTGTCAAACCCCTTGCAGCTCTAATTCAACCTGTGCAAACATGCAGGCGACAACTTTATCAACACACCTTCAATCTTTCTCACCTTCAATTATCCTGGTTTTCTGAAATTATGCAGGGAGAGTGTCATTGCATCTCCTTCTGTGTTAAATGTTTTGCAATATAGATTATGAGCAAATCCAAATGAACATTCAACTTCTACAATTTAGTGATGGGAATATTTACATAGAATATTATTCTTATGTTATATTTTAATGGAGGCCTTTAGCGATTTAAAATAAATGGATTAAGGATTCATCTGCTTGGGAAAGGATTCATGGCCATAAACATTTTCTATTATTTTTAACAATGCTAAAAGTAGTTGATGTTCATTGCATATATGCTTCAATGTTGCGTTTCTCAATTTAAATGGATGTTCCTATTTATTTAAGTTCAACAGAAAACTAGGAAACTGCCACAAATGTATTAGATTGACATTAAGTGTTACAATTTTGTTACAAAGTAGTAACTCAGAAAATTACAATGGATATAGCCAGATATGTTAGCTCCCCACTTAGTGGATACAGTTGCAATGCAGACATTGCATGGCAGAGTTTTACTATGAACATAATGATAAAAGTTTTCAAAACCTGAAAACATTTGCTTCAATGAATCTTGGATTCCAGCAAATTTGAGTGAAACCCAAATAAGCAAAGGCATTCTTTAGAAAGAAATGTTAAAATGTAGTGGGTCAGAATTAGCTGCAAATACCAGTTAAGCTGATATCATTCACCCATTATCTCTGATACATTGTTATGCAATCCAGGCAAGGTTACATTTGAATATCCAAAATGTATTATCCAAGTTATACTGCTTCTCTGTTCGCTTTACGAAGATGGCATATTACCCTTACTCTCCACTTTATGGGTATTTTCCTAATCAATCAGTTTGGCCATGTTATTACACACCTCTGGAGCAGGTATGACTTGAACTTTGAGGTCTAGAGGCAGAGACACTACCACTGTGCCACAAGAGATCCCTCCTCTTTATATCAGACTTTGCTACTCTTGCCCACTAAAAATACCGTAACTTCCCCCCCTCAGTGGTCGAGAACGCCCTCAACCGTGTCTCCCACATCTCCCGCACCTCATCCCTCACACCCCGTCCCCGCAATAAGAACCAAAAAAGAATCCCCCTCGTCCTCACGTACCACCCCACCAACCTCCGGATCCAACGCATCATCCTCCGACACTTCCGCCATCTGCAATCTGACCCCACCACCAAAGACATCTTTCCCTCCCCACCCTTATCTGCTTTCCGGAGGGACCACTTTCTCCGTGACTCCC
>NC_063336.1:109472259-109511431 GCF_021869965.1 Rhincodon typus
GGATTCTCCAGCATCTGCAGTTCCTACTATCACAGAAAGTCAAATCTTAGCTTTAAAAATGTAAGTGTTCCTTTAACAATATGATAAGCATTAATGACCACCACTCAACATCCGCAGTGGTGAAAATCAACTATTATAAACGTGTAATCTATTTTTTTTTTCTGGTTTTGTATTATTTAGGACTACTTTAAAATGGGGTGGCATGGTAGCCCAGTAGTTAACACTGCTGCCTCACAGCACCAGGGACCCAGGTTCAATTCCACCCTCAGGCAACTGTCTGTGTGAAGTTTGCACATTCTCCCCGTGTCTGCATGTGTTTCCTCCAGGTGCTCCACTTTCCTCCCACAGTCCAAAGTTGTGCAGGCTAGGTGGATTGGCCAAGCTAAATTGCCCATGGTGTTCAGGGATGTGCACCTTAGGTGGGTTATAGGGGGATGAGTCTGGGTGGGATGGTCCAAGGGTCAGCATGGACTTGTTGGGCCAAAGAGCCTTTTCCACACCGTAAGGATTCTATGATTTGTTAAATTTTAGTATTATTTTTCCTTGATTTCATTTTCTGTCACTGTTCTCCCCTTGTCATAATTTAATCTTTCTCTGTCTTTATTTAAATTTTTAGAACCTGGTTTCACATCTCATTCTTCCACTTTAATTTATGTTTCCCTTTCAGTCCTCCTTCTGTTTATTTCTCCATCCCAGTGTCTGACATTTGTCCTGTGTGCTTGGGTCCCAGATATCTGGCATAGGGTGGTTGTAACCAAATGGGAATGGGAACTGACTTGAACAGATGGTTATTGTGCTGTTTTCCTGATATCGTTCAGGCAGTCAACAACTTTGTCTGTGAGCAGCAAGGTGGAACTCAGCAACCCACACGTTTGTATCTATATCCAACTGAGCTTGCTAATGAAATAAAAACTGAAAATGCTGGAAATAGACAGCAGGTCTATTTGTGGAACCACGGTTAATGTTTCAATTCAATGCTTTATTTTTTCTACGCATCTGCCTCACCTGTTGAAAACTTCGAGTATTTTCTGTTTTTATCCCCGATTTCTGACATCCACAGTTTTTTATTATTGATTTTGTAAGTCTGTAGAAGGAGCTATTGTGGGAAGGTACAGGATAGACCTTGTATCAGGAACAGCCAAGTAGAAAGCGGTGAAAAAATAACGGAGAGGCCTCCAAAGAGGTGGGCTCATACATGGGGCAATTAGCAGAACATGTGGTCTGTGCAATGGAGGGGTTTATTTTTTCCCCACAGATCATATAGCCATCAAAATGGGAATATTGTAATTGTGACAGTAAGCAAGGATTAAGGCATTGGAGATGGGATAGAGTGTCATTGAGGGTCAACAGCCATAGAAGGTACAGATCCTAGGATTGATGAGGACCGGGTAGAGGAATGAGGGGCAGGAAGGCACTGAAGACTAATACCCTCAGCATTCAGTGCACCTCTAAAGAGGGAGTTACCTGGACATGTTCGTGACCTAGGCGACTGTGGCTCTCTGGGCAGACAGTAAACGAGATATGCTCCCCTATTGGGGATGACCTCAGATGTTTCTGGATTGGTTGCCATTCCCTTCCAATCACTGTTAAAGGCACAGTTAAGTGGCTGTCCTTGCACTTCTTCACATCCAGGTATCAGCAGCAGACTGTGTTGGCATGTTGCAAGTGGCAACGCATCGTTTTGCATCTGACAACCCTGGACAGTAACTGGGCTTTCAAACAGATAGACCCTCTCAGGAACAAAAGGAGTGGAGTTTTCCTCCATGACTAAATGCCCACAAGTGCAGGACATCACTTGTTGCACCAATGTACCCGTCCAGTTACTGAGTGAAGACCCTGTGGGATTCATCAACAGGAAGCTCTTCCACTCCCTCAATATTCAGCTGACCACAAGTACTGTGTTATTTGAGTGCTGTCTGTCCTGGCAGCTGCCAAAATACCTTTACCCTCCCACAATCCAGATGGGTACTACTTCCCAAGTCACCATTGAAACTCAGTGGTCAAGCGGATGATGGCGTTCCCTTCAAGGGAATTCACACCTTTCACATTCATTTATGAGATATGGGCTTTGCTGGCTGATTGTTTTACATCCCTTGCTAACTCTGAGAACATCATGGGGAGCTGCATTCTTGACTGCTGAAGCTCATGTGCTGTATGTATAGCCACAACGCTGTTAGGGAGGGAGTTCCAGGATTTGATACAGAGATACTGAAGGAGCTTTAATATATTTCCAAATCAGGATGGTGAGTGACTTGGAGGACAACTTGCAGGTGGATGTGATCCCACTTTTCTGCTGCCCTTGCTCTTCTAGATGGAAGTGTTCATTAATTTGAAAGGTGCTGTCTAAGGAGACTTGACAAGTTTCTGCATCTTGTAGATGGTGCATACTGTTACCATAGAGTATTAGTGGTGGAGGGAATGGATGTTTGTGGAAGTGGTGCCAATCA
The DNA here is from genome assembly GCF_021869965.1 of Rhincodon typus. NCBI lineage: Eukaryota > Metazoa > Chordata > Chondrichthyes > Orectolobiformes > Rhincodontidae > Rhincodon > Rhincodon typus. The sequence continues at coordinate 109,474,707 of NC_063336.1, forward strand.
AATAGGCTGCTTTGCCTGGATGGTGTTAAGCTTCTTGAGTGTTGTTGGAGCTGCACTTAATCAGGCAACTGGGGAGTATTCCATCACAGTCCTGACTTATGCCTTGTAGCTAGTGAACAGACTTTGGGGACTCAGGAGGTGTGTTACTTGCTGCAAGACTTTTAAGCTTTAACCTGCTCTTGTAACCACAGTGTTTATTTGATGAGTCCAGTTCAATTTTTGGTCAATAGTAATAGGATGTTGATAGTTTGGGATTCAGCAATGGTAATACCATTGAATATCAAAGGGATATGGTTAGATTCTCTTTTTTTGAGAGCATCAATGCCTGACGCTTGTGTAGCACAAGTTTTACTTGCCACTTGTTAGTCTAAGTTTGAATATTGTCCATGTCATTTTGCCTTTGGACCTGAACTGCTTCAGTATCTGAGGAATTGTGATTGCTGCTGAACATTGTGCAACCATTAGTGAACATCCTGACTCCTGACCTTATTAATGTCAGGAGGGTCATTATTGAAAGAGCTGCAGAAGGTTATGCCCAAGATATTCCCCTGAGGAACTCCTGCAAGATGTCTTGGAGTTGGAATTGCTGACTTCTAACAACCATATGTGCTAAAAATGACTCTAAACATTTCTGAATCTTCCTCCAATTCCAGTAGACTGCAATTTTGCTAAGGCTCCTTGAAGTCACATTCAGGCTTGTTCTAAATAAAAACCAAAAGAACTGCAGATGCTGTAAATCAGGAACAAAAACAAAGTTGCTGGAAAAGCTCTGCAGGTCTGGCAGCATCTGTGAAGGGAAAAACAGAGTTAATGTTTCGGGTCCAGTGATCCTTCCTCAGAAGCTCTGAGGAAGGGTCACTGGACCCGAAATGTTAACTCTGTTTTTAACTTCACAGCCGCTGCCAGACCTGCTCAGCTTTTCGAGCAACTTTGTTTTTGTTCAGGCTTGTTCTCATAGGCAATCCCTGTCATCTCCCTTCTAGTGTTCGGTTCTTTTGTCCATGTTTAAACCAATGGTGTAATGATGTCAAGAGCTCAAGGGATCCAAACTGAGCATCGATGACCAGATTATTGCTAAACAAATGCTACTTGATAATACTGTTGATGATACCTTCCTTGTTGATCAAGTGTAGACTAGGGTAGTAATTGATCAGGACAATTGTTATTGTACACAAGGCAATTTTTTATATTGCTAGGTAGATACGAGTGTTGTAGCTGTATTAGAAGAACTTAGCTGGTGTGAAGCAAGAAATAATGGAGGAAAAATCTTCTATTCTATTCCTGGAATGCTGTCAGGACCTGTAAATTTTGCAGTATCCAATGCTTCACCCATTTCTTGATATTACTTGAGTTGCATTGCATTGGCTGAAGACCAGTATCCATGATATTGGGGACCTCAGGAGAAGGATTAGATGGATCATCTACTCAGCACTGCTGGCTGAAAGGTGTTGCAAATACTTCAGCCTTACTCACTGACTGTGATTAATTGGTTAATTTCCCCATTGTAAATCACATACTGTGCTGTAGACCTCCTCACATGGTTTGTCAGCTTCTGCACCAGATTTCCTATATATAGCTTTGAAATGAGGCTTGGGGGAAAATGGTTAGGATCAGGAGGACAGAAATGGTAATAAATCATGAAGTGTTGAGGACAGCGAGCAAATAATTTTAGTCAAGATGATCAGAAAAAGACAGAGATCAGGAAGGGCATATCTTAAGAGGAATTAAACTGGAAAGAGTTGTTGTGGAGAAAAGCTTTCGAGGATGTAAAGGAAAAGAGAAATGGTCGTCCTGCATTTCTTGAAAATTGAAAGAAGCTACTGGACAACAAAAGGAGAGATGCAGCTGAAAGACAGAAAAGGACTACGATCAATGGATCTACCTTCAGGCAGAGTGTACAGAATGACTTAATACAAGGACTATGCAGCCTAAGGCTGAGTTGGTGTTTCTGCTGGTCACTCAGAGAGGATACCCAACTGGGTGTCACATAGTACACACTTTGCCAAAATAAAGAGAGTCATGACCACTGTCAAAGCAATATACTGAGCTTCTCCTGCCAATACTGCAACTGCTCATTGTCTCCAGTGAGGATGGTTTGGTTTTAATCGGTTGTCTTCTCCTGCCAGCCTCGGTGAACAAGCTCCCTTGACTTTCACACTGCCATTAGCATGAACTCAAGGACACCGCCTGCCCTTGATACTTGGCCTTTCCATCTCCTCCTCCTGACTTCTCCTTGCTATTGCATTATAAAACAGCTGCCGCAAAAGTGGACCTTCAGATCACACCCACAATTTCAACTTCAAGCTTCTTTAACTCACGTACACCAATTGGTTACCAAACCCAGCCTCCAGACTGATTGGGGCTGACTAGCAAAATTGTGACCCATAACTGGTTCTCTTTCTGCACAAAATTGGAACACAGAGCAGTTGTCAAAATTAGGGTCCTGACGCTGGTCTCCACCTTTACAATTTCTGCTGTTATTAGCTTATATTTTCAACAGTGGGCCAAAATATATAAGCTGAAGTTTGCAGGGCCAAGCCTAATTACTTGTATATACCCAGTTAAATGTTCTTGTATGGGAAAATCCTGCCTCGTAGTAAAACTTGTTATGCTATCTCAACAATAGAATATGAAAACAACACCCCTACAGCAGTATTATAAAGTTTTCCTGTTGGGAGTACGCGTTTTAAAATACTGGGTACAGTGTTTTACAGAAGTAGCATTCACATATAACTAATTGAATGGTGTCTTTACTCACAAATTTCTTTCCCCAGTAGTCTGTCCCTGAAACGCTGCCTTGCTTAGATGAGTTTTAATTCTAAAATAGTTTGCTATGTGAATTACTATTTTTAATCCAATCATTAGTTAATTATTCCATACCATGCACTTAGCACAGTACTTAGGCTTGTCTGTAAGGCAGAATTCTAGACATATACTAGGAACATGACTTCATTCAATGTTAATAATCGTTAACTGTCTTGGTTTTGCTTTGTGTTGCTTGAAGGCAAATGTCCTTTAAATATTTTAGAGAGAAAACGAGTTTTTTGTTTGAAAAAATGATGGATAGTGTTTCTCGATATGTGTGTTTTGTGTTTCTTATGACTATTATTCATAATATTATATCTAATGCTTGTGAGTGTCTGGTTTAGAATAATGACAGTTTATGCCACTATTGAAGCAGGATCCTGCTGGATAATTGTAATGATCGAGAATCTTGGAGCTCACCACAGCATCAATTGCATATTGATGACTAAACAAAAACAATTGGAAACATCTTGTTTCAATGCTTGATTTATTTTTAATTTAATATTAGGTAAGCTTTTAATGCCAACATTTCTAATGATAATAGTAAAAAGAGATGCCATTTTTTATGACTAGCTAAGAAGGGGTGAAGTGCCCTATCTCTTTTCAGTCTCCTCACTTGATCACAACAAAGGTTCAAATTATTTTTAATGCATCTTTACCTTTCTCCAATCAAGATATAGTTAACAATTTTTCACTTGAAGCAATAAGGAGCCAAGCACAAAGTTGTCTTGGGTGAAGGAAAGGCTAATTTTATTACCTGCTAATACTGAAGAAAATAATAAAAATGTAATGTGAAGCATAGAACCATCACACAATCACTTACACACACACACACGCATGTACACACATGCACACATGTACACACACGTACACACGCACACACACATACACACACACACGCACACACACGCAAGCACACACACGTGCACACACACTCACCAAGATTAAAAGGGGATAGTCCCCAGTGAAAAGATTGAGGAAAATACAGTTTAAGAGTTCTTTAATTGCCTTTGAGGCATGAGATTTGAGCCTGAGGCTGAAGTGGATATGTTGGTTTCTTGGGAGCATACAGCAGTAATGAGTGTCACAGTGTTTTTTAAATTTCTCCACTCGCTGATGCTGCTTCTCAGGGGTTGTTTCCTTGGGAACCAACCAGTTTCTTTGAGAGAGAGACAGAGAGTAGAGAGTAGAGGCAGTCGCTTCCATTTTAATAATCACTGGAAGTTCTTGAAATCTCTCTTGAAATACTGGCATTTCCAAGAGGTTCTTTTTCGATGGATTTGTCTGTGAAACCAATAGGAAGATGTGAAGGCTTTGGAGAAGGCACAAAACAGGATGTAATCTGGATTGGATTCTATTAGCTATAGGGAGAGTTTAGACAATCTTAGATTGTTTTCACTCGAGCATCGGGGACTGAGGGCCAACCTCGTGGAATTATATAAAATTATGAGAGTCATGGAAAGGGTGGCTAGTCAGAATCTCTTTCCCAGGGTGGTAATGTCAAATACGAGGGGCCATAGGTTTTAGGTGAGAGGTGTAAAGTTTAAAAGAGATGTGCGAGGAATGATTTTTTTATATAGAGTGTTGTACATCAAAGGGTGAAACGTGCTGCCACAGAAGGTGTTAGAAGCAGATGTGATAACAATGTTTAAGAGACATTTAAACAGACATATGAACAGGCAGAGGATAGAGGAATATGGGCCATGTGCAACAGATAGGGTGGTCTAGAATAGCATCATGGTCAGTGCAGACATGATGGGCTGAAGGGTCTGTTGCTGTAATGTACTATTGTATGCTCTAGAATTAAAACACACTTTACAAATTACAAATGATTATCTGCTAAAGCAGTATGGCCTAATCAGTCACTGAAGGCTAAGTCATTTTGAATTGGGTGATGGGCTAAAATAACTCAAGGGATGGTAATTTGTCTATCATTGTCCTCAACAATGTCAAAATCTTCCTCAAGAAAACTTCTCTTGGAAAAATATTTTTCATTTGAGCATGGTCTGCACTCTACACTTATCCATTAAATGACTGAAAAAATCATTTGTATGATAAATAAATGTTTTAATGTTTAAATTTGATTGCTTTCAATTATAGCTGAAAGCAATTTGAAATAATGCTCCTGTTCAGAATTACATTTACCCTCAAAGACCAAGATCTGCCTTAGGAAGGGAATTGATCAAGAACCAAATTTTAAAAAAAAATTTGATTGTAATTGCTTTGATAATTTAATTTTGAGGCTGAAATAACACTCTTCCAGGGCTCTTAGGGAATAACAGCTGTGTAGTTCCAACCTCTCAGCAATAAGGCACGTATTACACAGGAGCAGTGAACCCTGGATTGTATGGCCAGAGCCATCTACAGATGAATTTGTTTGAAGACAAAAGGGATTAAGCACATGTGCTTAGAGTGCAACTGTTGAAGCCTTGGCTCCAATAGGAGCCTGGTAGTCTTGATTAGGGTCAGGTTGGAGAGCTTCATGCTCATGGGTTTCATATCAATGTGTGCAGTCCCTCTGTCTGCTTTCAGCTAGATTGCTCCTCAACCAATAACAGTGGGTCTTCACAGTCAGACAGAAAGTGAGATGGATGACTGTGCAGCAACTCAACCCAGTTCTCCCCCTTTTACAGTTGAATTATTGAGTTAACTATTGCCTAGTTCAATGTGGCAGGAACATAGACCTCATCATTCCAACATTGGACAGTCTGCCAGCACATTTGTTTCCCCACTGATGGAACATTTTGGACTAAACATTAGATTAAGAAGTGAGTTCTAGAGGAACAGGTAGTGGGTCTACACAGAGGTTTTTTTTTTGATAAATAATCAGTGCTACTTATTTTATATTATCTACAAATAACATCCTAATTGCAGAACTGCTCGAGGTTATGAAAAAAGATTTCTATCTTAGGCTGATTCATTTTGATGGAAATTTCTTAATGGAAAAAAAATTGATCTGTCCCAGGACTGCATAATTAAGTGGCTAGATGTTGGATGTCTCATCATTTATCCACGTTTCATCAAATGTATCCAATATGAACAAACTAGGATTACCAATGTGACCTTTCAAAAAAAAACACTCAATTATGCTTTTGAAGGAATGACAGCACATATTTCCACATACCATTTAATCAAACTATGGGAGTGAACATTTTAGCATCAGTGATGACCACAACCTGTCAAACACAATGACCTACCACGACAGAGAACAGGCAGCTGGTTGGCGCTTTCACAGACAGAATGACAAAGTGCCATTCTGTAAATGTCACGGGTGGCACTGCGATGGAAGACTTGCTGTGCCTGAAGCACGCAAGATTGAGAACAGCCGCAGTTTGGACACAACTGATGTCAAGAAAGCAAAGATGTGCCAGCAGCTGGCTCAGTGATTTGGTTAGAATGTTAATAATGATATGTTCACCAACATTAGTCTTAAATTATTTCCTTAGCTTGAAAGAGCAGGATGGAAATGAATCACTTATTTGAGCTGAGTGTACTTGATGAACTTGCTGTCAAACACAGTGCACATTGATGAAAAATATGAATTCTGTCAGTAATGATTCGTGGGTTAAATTATAGGAATATTATTTTATTCATTGTTCACCTGTGACAACACAGATTGACCAACCTTTTGCAGTTTAAAGGTTGCTTCACATTATTTAGAGACACATGTTTTTCTGAAGCCATGAATCACTTAATTTACAATGTTTGAGTTTTCTTCCTAGATGAGGTCTCACATGCAGTTTTGGGAGCTAGGAAAAAAATACCAAGGAGGACCACAAAGCAAATAATCTCTGGGCTATTCCATATGCTTGTTCTGAATATAGAAATAGGAGGAGGGAGCAGATATGTAGAGGAGGCTGGGGAGATGTAACAGGAGGGAGGATTTTAGATTGCTTGGATTGTGAGATTGAATGTGGGGGAGATGGCACCTGTGCATGTGAGATGGATTTCACTTAACCAGAGCTGGGATAAATGTCCTTACTGGCTATTTTCTGGTGCTTTTGAGAAGGGTTTCAAAGAACAGTGCAGTACAGGAACAGGTTCTCTGGCCCACCAAGACTGTTCCAACACATGATGCCTTTCTAAACTGAACACCTTTTGGCTGTATATGGTCCGTATCCCTCTATTCCCTGCCTACTAATATGACTGTCAATATGCCTCATAAATGTTGTTATTGTATCTGCCTCCACCACCTTCTCTGGTAGCGCATCCCAGCCACTTACGACCCTCTGTATAAAAAAAAACTTGCCTCTCACATTTTCTTTAAACTTACTGCTTTTACCTTAAACCTATGTTTCCTGGTATTTGACATTTCTACCAAGAGAAAAAAAGGCCCCAACTATCTATTCTATCCATAGCTCTCATAATTCTGTAAACTTCTATCAGGTTGTTCCCTCATCGTTCGATGTTCAAGTGAAAACAAACCAAATTTGTCTAATCATGCCTCATAACTAATGCCCTCCAAACTAGGTAACATGCTGGTAAACTGTTTCTGCACCCTCACCAAAACCTCCACATCCTTCTTATAGCATGGCAACTAGAACTGTACACAATATTCCAAATGTGGCCTAACTATAGTTCTGTACAGCTGCAACATTGCCAGTTTTTATACACTATACCCCAACTGCTGAAGGCAAGCATGCTACATGCTTTCCTGACCACACCATCTACTTGTGTTGGTACTTCAGGGAACTGTAGACCTATACTCCTAGATCCCTCTGTATGTTGATGCTGCTAAGGGTTCTGCTATTTACTGTATACTTCCCTCCTGCATGAGATCTTCCAAAATGCATCACCTCTCACTTGTCCAGATTAAGCTCCATCTGCATATTTCTCTTCCCAACTCTCCAGCCTATCTATATGCTGCTGTTGCAAAGAAGTTGGGCAGGGTGATAGAAACTGGAAGATAATATTACAGAAAAGGCAAGATGCAAGGTAAGCTGCCTTATAATATGGTTCTCTGGGTCTTCACCACATTTGAAGAAGATAAGGTCCAGATAGCAGGTAAGGACAAAGACTGATCCCCTGCAGTTTGAGAGTTTGGAATGGCAGAAACCTATAAGAAACATTGTTGTCTGCTCTCCTCAGAAGTGCAGCAGCCCACACACATTTCTCAATATAACCATTTGTGTATTTTCACTACAGCTCAATAATTAGTTACATGCTGGCGTGACTCAGGGTTCTGTTTGGATGGAGCTCCTTGTTAACTGATTTGGATATTGTTGTATCATGTCCAACTTGTATTCTGAAAGGTAGACTTATTCACACCTCCGTGAGATGAGTACATAACTGCAAAGCTGAATTATTGACAACTGTTGCAAGAACAAATTAACAGAATAATATTCATGGTAAATCTTAAATTAATTCACGATCAATTCTTGTACCAAAAAGAAAGAACACATCACTCTCTCTCCATTAATGTGCTCGACATCTCTTTTCTGATCCTGGTTGCTTCCATCTTAAGGAGGAGTAGCTTCCTTCCTTTCTATATGAAGAAATGTTGGAGGATGACCCTGTACCAAATTGTTTCACATACTATAGCTTGAGAGAAGTTAGCAGCCCTGACATTTGGTCATCCTTCTCATCACCATTATTTCCCCCAAAATCCTCAACAATCCTTATGTACAGATTCTTCAGTAAGTCATATTTAGTAAATTGCCACATTCCATACTGAGATCAAAATAAAGATACCATATAGACATAATGACTATTATAGAATCTCTGATTGTCTCAATCTGGTTTGGATGCAACATATATTATCCAGCCATAATGAGTAATGAGTTCTCCAGTAGAGGCTGAATTGATGTACATTCTCTCTGATTTAAGTGCATATTGCATCATTTTATGAATTGTTTCATGTGATTTCTAATTCGTAGCTTCCAACATTCAATGAATCTAACCTCTTGAGAGTGTAATTTAACTAAAAAGTAACACCTAAATATAAATTATGCTAAGATTTTTTTCTATGGTAAAATAATGGGAAATCTCAAAATACAGGAAACAGTCCTTGCCTGAAACGTTAATGGCATTTCCACTTTAGTGAGAGGAATATTGAATCCTCAGGCAGAATGTAAAGATTGTGGTAGGTTCATACATGTGCTGTCAACACGGGTGTCCATTCCCGCAAACCCTTCCCAACCTGATTTAGTCAGGTTTTTCCCTGTGTAGTAATGTGAGATCTTGTGGGTGAACTGCAAGAGGCTTTGTTGAAGCTAAGGATTTACAGAGGATGGTAAGAGAGTTCCACTTATCTCCAGGTCCATGCAATCTAAAGCCACTGTGTCACAGCACCTTTCGCACGTGATTAGTAACCATGCTGAGAATGAAGATATAATTCCCCTTTCATCAAAATCATATTATTCCTCTAGGACTGTAATTGGCTGAGTAATTAAAATAGGGAGTACCGGTGAGTTATTACCTTTTGCGTTGGAGGAAGGTTTGTGGTAGAGCATTCCAGGAGCCAGTATTGAGATCTTTGTTTCTCCTGACAAAGAGTATGAACTAGATCCTGGTGTGCAGGGAGCAATTTGAAAGTTTGCCACTGATACACAGCTCAGGAGCATTGTAAATTGTTAGGAGAGCAATGTAGAACTTCAAAAGGACATTGACAAGTAGGGGTGGGTAGACTGTTAGCAAATGAATTTCCATGCAGACAAGTGTGATATGGTTCCTTTTGGTAGGAGGAACATGAAGACAATGTAAAAGAAGGGGTACTCTCTCTAAAGGATATACAGGAACAGAGAGACCTGGGTGAATATGTGTAAAGGTCATTAAATGCAGCATATTTAAGGTTTCATTAAAGGGTAATTAATTACAAAAGCAAGAAGGTGATATTGAACTTGCATAAGACACTAGTTAGACCTCAGCTAGATTATTGTTTACAGTCCTATGCACCATATTTTAAGAAGAATGTGAACACATTGGAAACAGTGCATGAAAGGAATCGTTTCAGGATTAGAAACTTCAGTAGCAAAGAAAGCTTGGAGAAGTTGGGAGTTTTCTCCTCAGAGGAGAAGGTTAATGTGAAATTTCATAGAGGTTCTAAAGTCATAAAGATAGTGGACAGACTAGTTATGGAGTAATTGTTCCCACTGTTAAGAGAATTCTGAACAGGGGACCGATTTATAGTGTTTTGCAGAGGAAGAAAATACAATTAGTGAAAAAGTTTCTTTTTCTCAGAATGAGTATGGTTATAGTCTGGAGAGTATTATGTGAAAGTGTGATGGGAACCTGTTCAATTGAGGCATTCAGGAGGCCACTTGATGATTATTTGGATAGAAAAAATGTTCAAGGGTATGGGGAAAAGGCAAAAGAATGGCATGAAGTTAGAATGCTTGTTGGAGAGCCAGTATGGATACAATGGGTTCAATGGCTCTCTTCTGCACTAGAATAACACTGTGCTGGCTAACTTTAAAATATAATTCATTCCAGATGTAGATATCTCCCAAATTGTTTTCTGTTGTTCAGTAGTCTGTTTGGGATCTATCTTCAGGTTTATTGAGATTGAAACATGAAAACATCCTACAGTTCACCTTATCATTTTTACTCTTAATTAGATTAATAATGCATTTATTTTTGTTTATCTTCCTACATTTTGAAGGCACTGACCCTTGGCTGGTTACATTTCAGCAACTCAATGACACCATTCAAAGCTATTAAAGTCCACATGTAACATCCACAAACAATCAGGGTCACTTGATAACAGCAGGAATTTGTCTGACATTTCTCACCCTTTTGAGTAATATTAGATTTCACTGTAGCCACCAAATATTTCCATAGAACCCCTATAGTGTGGAAACAGGCCATTTGGTCCAAAAGGTCCACACCAACCCTCTGAACAGCATCCCACCACCATAATCCTGCATTTCCCATGGCTAACCCATCTACACCCCTGAACACTATGGGCAATTTAGCATGGCCAATCAACCTAACTTGTACATCTTTGGACCGTGGGAGGAAACCAGAGCAGCTGCACAGACACAGGGAAAACATGCAAACTCCACACAGACAGTCACCCTAGGGTGGAATTAAACCCAGGTCCCTGGTGCTGTGAGGCAGCAGTGGTAACTACTGAGCCACCATGCAACTTAAAACAACTGACTGGGCTTAAATCTGTAATTTTCAACCTAATTAGTTGATTACCACAAATAGTGGATTTCCCCAACAAAAACATTTAAGGATCTGAATCGATTTGTTTTCCAAGTGTTTTAATCAAGTTTCTACTCACAGAAAGAATGACAGAATGGTGAAAAAAAAATCTTCGCTGAATATATCAGCTTGGCTCAAACTGGACTTAGCTCACCCATCATTACTAATTAGTCAGTAACTTTGTAGATAATTGCTTCCAGAAGATACTGCCGTTGATAGCAGGCCTGTGTTTACACAGCTTGGTTCCTGAATGTGACGTTTATAATGTAAAAACATATCCAGATTGGGTGGAGAAAATATTGCACTCTTGTAGGAGAATACAAGTACTTGACAAATAGATTTAGGAAATTAAATGTAAAACATTTCACCATTGTAACAGTCAAGCTGACAAGTTATGAGGTTATTTTATCTCTTGCCAATCATTCTTATATCCCTCAAAAATCAATTAACTGATTTTAATCTAGCCTCGACAGTGCAGTGAGTTGTTGGCTGTTCAACTGTAAAGGAAATGCAGTTGAGGCTAACTATCCTTAGACAACATACACACAAACACATTTCCGATATGGGTCTTTGGGCATGCCAAACTGATGTCTCCTGATCCCCTCCAAGGACAGGCCCATAAAGATGCCAAAAGAGCAAAAGGAATATGTCTGTGCTGAAGAGGAGATATGTACACACATCAAGAGAGGAAGTCTCCTCTCTTCAACTCCCAGCTGCACATGAAAACATCTCGGACAAGGATAACAACTTGCAACTCTAAGTTAAGAAATTTTAATACTTTTTTGAATAGCCTCTGGACCACGCTCCCAATCAGGGAAAAAGAAAACTGAGAGCCCCATCCCCCATGTCCATCTCTGGTACCACATTAAGCACCATCTGAGGTGACAGAGTTAGCACCCTCATAGGATATACTCTCCGCTGGTGCAAAGACATTCACCTCAGTGGGCAATTTATTTAGAGCAGTTTTGGGGTCACATTCTGATGACTGTTGTATCTTCCAGAATATGTGTGTGTGACCTTCACTGTCACTCAAGTCATGGATGCATTCATTCACTGGTCGGTCGAGAGGGTTTCTAAACACCTTATCCTTCCTCAAAGATGCCAGTCTCTGCTGCCCACTGAGAAGAACATTACCTTTGGGAAGCACAACTTGAAGCTCAATGTGTATGTTTGGATAGATACTCAGCATTCTATAGGGCTTCTATATCTCTACAATAGATGAGTAACTTCCGCTCACTGTTGTTCGTAGAATATGTGTGCATTCCAGCAAAAACCCCCATAAAGACGCTCCAGCCTGGAAACTGATCTGGAGGTCATTGGAGGAAAGCTAACAAAATAACTTTCACCACATGCAAAACAAAGGAGCATTAAGTGCAAATGTTAGAAATCAAAGATTTCCTTCAGGGTAAGAATATTTCTTAGTCACAGTTGACTCTTAGAATTGAGTGTCCAAATTCATTTGGGATCTGGCCACAAGTCTAGCTATTATTAAGTTCCCTCAAAGCCTGTTTGCCATATCCAAAGGGGAAAAAAAGCACAAGTACAAATGCACAGACATATTTAGGAATGAATGTCAACCATAAGGTCATAAGCTGTAAGGGCAGACGTGGGCCATTCTGCTCATTGAGTTGGCTCCACCATTCAATGAGATCATGGCTGATCTGAAAATCCTCAACTCCACTTACCCACCTTTTCCCCCTAACTCTTGATTCCCTACTGATTAAAAGTCTGTCTACCTCAGCCTTGGATGTACTGAAAAATCCAGCCTCAACAGTCCTCTGCAGTAAAGAATTCCACTGATTCACTGTCCTCTGTGAGGGGAAAAAATAACTCTCCTCATCTCTGTCCTATATGTGTAACCTTTAATTCTGATTATGCTCTCTGGTCCTTGACTCTCCCAGAAGGGAAACAAATTTTCTGTATCTGCCCTCTCAAATTCCTGAAGAATCTGGCATGATTCAATAAGGTCACATCTCATTTTTTCTAAACCACCAGAAGTACAGGACCAATCTACTCACCCTCTCCTCAAATCAACGCCTCCGTACCTGGTATCAGTCAAGTGAGCCTTCTCTAGACTGCCTCCAATACCAGTGTATCTTTGTTGGTAAGGGTTCAAAAACTATTCACAGTATTCCAGCTGTGGTCTGATGAGTGAACTATATAGTTCTACCAAAAACCCCCAACTTTAATATTCTATTCCCTTTTGAAATAAAGAGCAACATTTCATTTGCCTTCCCTATTAACCGCTGAACTTGGCTGCCAGCTTTTTGTGATTCATGCACGAGGGCTCCCAAGTCTCTCTGTTCTCTAGTTTTCTACAGTCTTTCTCTATCTAATAATATTCAGCTCCTCTATTGTTCCCATCAAAGTGCATAGCTTCACATTTTCCCATATTATATTTCATCAGTAAAGTTTTTACCTACTTTCTAAACTGTCTATCATTCTTCTGCAGGCTCATCGTGTCACCCTTACCACATGCCTATCTGTCTGTTTTTGGGTAAGAGCATGGGGAAATAGCAGGAGATTGCTAATGATGCTCATTCAATGAGCCAATGCAGGCTAAATGGACCTAATGGCCTCCTTCTGCACCATTACAATTCTGTGATGCTCCTTTGGAGCTGAGGGAACTCAGCAATGACTGCAAATTAAACAACACAAGCAGTTTGATTCACTGAGTCCGTGGTTAAATTCATGAACAAATACGTTTTTTTCTGAGAACCACATCTGTGAACCCTTGAATCCACTTATGGCTGGCACAGTCAGAGGTGTCACTCAAGTCCCCAGTTAAGGTTTGAAAGGTGCTATTGGCAAGGAAGTGCAATGTTGCTATGATCTTTAGCAATCTGTTATAAATGGAGGTTGACCCCTTCCCCCCTCCATAACTAAAACCAAAACACCCAGAGAGGAGCTCTTCACCTTATAATCTGTTATAAGAAGTGTGAAAAGTGGTATAACCTGCCTCTCACTGCCCCTCAACTTTGTTATAAAGGGGAAATTAAATGAAATGAACTCCTGACCATCATTCTATAATCAACAAATAACAATTTATTTATCTAATTCTAACAGTAAACAAATTACAGAACTACTAATGAACTGAACAATTCACCCTTAACTACTAACTATCCCCGAATAAAACATAACTCTAATGGTGTGCTGTTCCAATAAATTCAAGTCCCACTTATGTATCAAAATAATTTAAAAAATTAAAACTGGATCACTTGAAACTGCAGCCAGGATAGTCTTCCAGTATGCTCCGCATCCACTTCATTGATCCTCAGCCAGGAACGCCTCTCTCCATCGAGTTCTTGTGTCAAGAAAATTAGCTAAGAGTGCCACTATACGTTTAGTTAGATGATGTTTATTCTGAGAGCTTAGAGAATTCTGTGAGAGCCAGTGATTTTGTCTTTAGAGCACCGGACCCGAAACGTTAACTCTGTTTTCTCCTTCACAGATGCTGCCAGACCTGCTGAGCTTTTCCAGCAAGGTGCAGGGCTGGATGAACACAGCAGGACAAGCAGCATCATAGGAGCAGAGAGGCTGACGTTTCGGGCCTAGACCCTTCTTGTCTTTAGAGCTGATGGGTTGTTAACTCAATTAGATGGGATTTGCTCTCATCCTGATTTTCAAAAAGCCTCTTCTTTTATACCCTTGATGATCTATCAATTTCTTACAATACGATTGGTTCTACATTGTCAAAACCATCAGATTTAAATTTAATTAGTTTTTAGTCTCTAAGTGCCTGTTTTAAATTAATTGGCTGCTGGTCAACCAGGTTGCTTAAACAAACTACTATGTGGGTTGCTAATCACACAGCTCACTGATACAAATGTTTCAATTTCAGGAACTCTCTGTTCAACTGCTGCTTCTTCCAGACATTTGAAAAATCTCCAAGTCTAGAAAAAACACATCACCTTTTAAAGGAATAGTAAGCCAATGCTGGAGGCAATGTAGCTGTAGCACCTGTAGTACCATCTTTTAAAGGGACCACACATTCCTCCCTCCTATCATTTAACAAACATCAATTTCTAACGTCCTGCCTTCCAACCCATAAATACTCTACCCAACTTCTCAACACATAGCAATTCCTCCTAACTTGCATGGTGGCAGATCTTCCTGCAGGAGCTTGCAGATATGAATGACAGCTTCCCTCGCAATGCAAAGATGCCTCTGCCATTGATGTTCACTTATCTGCACATATTACCTTTAGTGGAGACTTTATTGTGCAACGTTTGACAGTGCTGAAGACCCTGGTCCTCCTCTGCAGACACTGCTTGATGGTTCACAACTGGAACCTGTTCACCTCGAGGTCTCTTGTGTGATTGTCATTGGTGCATTCCTTCACTTTTTCTTCCTCCTTCATAGGCCCATTTAGTTGGTAAAATATTTTGTACGAAAGTAAGTATCTGCGAACAAATAACAGGAAAGAGATGATTAGTTTACTTTTGAGAACTTGACAACCTGATCTTTGAGCCTTTATCAGGTGTTTCTATCTAAGGAAAGGCTGCCCAGCAGCCATGGCAAACTGGTGAGTTACATGACCCACCATTGCTGACCCTCTCCACCATTCATTCATGTGCAAGGAGTTTGTAACCTTGAGCATTATAATGCATTCCATGCATGTGGCAGGTAACTCATTATGACTTTTGGTGGCCTTCATTAGCCCCTGCTGCACATTTGTGCAACATTGAAATCCACTGCATGGTTTCATCCTCATGTCCTGAAGTTTTAGACACCTGAGTAACAAAGCACCTGAACAGCTTCATGTAGACCAAGCTCCCATTATCCTGTTATGAGTGGCTGCAATCTTTACACTGCAGTGCTACGGTTCAGAGTATATCATTAACAGAGTGCCTGCACAATCTGTTCTTTTCTTTGGTTTCTATTTCACTTCACATACATTGAGATGTTTGAACTGTTCAACTCGTGCAAACAGACTCAGGCTCATTCTCATCGAGGGATTCTGTATTAACCTATCTAATGAAAAGAACAGTACAGATAAATTTTCTTTTGATCACTTCATCCTGAATCCCTCTTTCTACAGTCATAGGCATAGTCATAGAGATGTACATGGAAACAGGCCCTTCGGTCTAACTCATCCATGTGACCAGATATCCGATATAAATCTAATGCCATTTGCCAGCATTTGGCCCATATCCTTCCAAACCCTTCCTATTCATATACCCATCCAGATGCCTTTTAAATGTTGTAATCATACCAGCCTCCACTACTTCCTCTGGCAGCTCATTCCACACACACACCACCCTCTGCATGAAAATGTTGCCTCTTAGATCCCTTTTAAATCTTGCCCCTCTCACATTAAACCTATGCCCTCTAAACTATGCCCTGGGGAAATGACCTTGTCTATTTACTGTCTCTATGCCCCACATGATTTTATAAACCTCTATAAGGTGACCCTACAGCCTCCAATGCTCCAGGGAAAATAGCCCCAATTTTTTCAGCCCCTCCCTATAGCTCAAACCGTCCAACCCTGGCAGCATCCTTGTAAATCTTTTCTGAACCTTTTCAAGTTTCACAACATCCTTCCTATAGCAGAGAGATCAGAATTGTACACAATATTCCAATAGTGGCTTAACTGTCATTTTTGCCCCGTCCACCTCCCCCTTTTACTGTCGACAGTCTTCTCCTTTTCTCTCTCATGTTTCAATCTTCTTCTGTAACTGTGGCTCCATTCATGACTTTGCTTGACTTGACTGAGCTTTCTCCTGGGCGCACACCCACTCACCTCCCTACGTTTAGCTATAGCCTTAGAGTTACAGAATCATACAGCACAGAAACAGACCCTTCGACCCAACTCATCCATGCTGACCACGTTTCCTAAACTGAATTAGTTCCATTTGCTTGCAGTTGGCCCATATCCCTTGAAACATTTCCTATCCCTATACCTGTCCAAATGTTATAATTGTACGTGCCTCTATCACTTCCTCTGGCAACTTGTGTGCAGATGTTGCCCCTCTGGGATCACTTTTAAACCTTTCCCCTTTCACATTAAACTTATGCCTTCTAGTTTTGGGCTCCCCTACCCTGGGAAAAAGACCTTGGCTATTCACCTTATCTATGCCCCTTATGATTTTATAAACCTCTGTAGAAGTCACCCTCAGCCTCTGATGCTCCAGGACAAAAAGTCCCAGCCTATCCTTGTAACTTATAACTAGCCTTGCACCACCTTCTATTCAATCCACCTACTTCTCACCCTCACCAGCACATCTCCTGGCCCTATTGTGTTCTCCACTCTCAATATGCAGCTCTCATCCTTTCTTGCCCCTCGCACTATCACTGTGACTCTCACCTCTGCCTTGTGTTATAAAGTGGAGGTTGACCTCCCCCCTGAGAACTAAAACCAAAACACCCAAACAGGAGCACCTCACCCTGTAATCTGTAAAAGGAGTGTGAAAAGTGGTGTTACCTACTTTTCGGCAACTTTTAGTGGTTAAATAAAATAAATCCCTGACAGTCATTTTACAATCAACAAGTAATAGTTCATTTATCTAACTCTAACAAAGAACAAATTAATTAAACTATCAACAAACTGAAAAATCCCTTCAAACTACGAACTACCTCCAAATAAAGCAAGATTCTAATGGTATGTTGTTCCAATAAATAGAAGTCCTACTTGTATAAAAAAAATTACAGCTAAGCTACGCGTATTCTGGAATGTTCTGTGCCTTCTCCATCAATTCTTCGGTCAGGAATATTAACTAGTTGTGACATTTGTACCGTTGTTATTTAGAAGGTGCTTTCTCTAAAACATAGAGGAGGCTGTGAGAGTCAACGATTCTCTGTTGAGAGCTGAGGGTCATTAGCTCTGGCAGATGGCAGCTAGCTCTGGCGTATGTTCCCAACATCACCCCTTTTTTATACCTTGATGACGTATCAATATTTCTTACAATAAGATTGGTCCAATGTGGTCAAAACTATCAGACTTAAATTTAATAGGTTTTTTGGTATCTTAGTACCTGGTTCAAATTGATTGGCAAAATTCAACTGCTTGTTCTCTTATTAAAAAAGAATACTGCTGCTTAGCCTGCTAACTATATGGCCTTTTGATACAAATGTTTCAGTTCGGGTGCTCTCTGTATACTTGAGAACTTTCAAGCTGCTGCTCACAAATGTCCGTTTTAAATCTCTAAGTCCAGAAAATAAAGCGCATGATCTTTTAAAGGGCCCATGCAAGGCTTTCCCCCCCAGCACTTTACAAACATCAAATTCTAACTTCTTGCCTCCCAATCCACAAGTACTCCACCCAAATTTGCAACAACAGCTCCTTTCTCTGAGATCCTCCTGACACCTCTAACAATCGCTTTCTTTCAAAGTAATTCTCTGCTATACCTTCCTACTTTTATCTGTACCTTTTCTACGGAGCTATCTTTGTTTTGAGCTCCTTTTGTTCATATTTGCTGGTATCAGCCAGTATGGCTTTCTCATTCTCTGGTTGGGTGGGCTGGTCAGTGTACATCTATGTTTTATTATCTATCAACATATAATCTCCTTCTGTGGGTCATTAATCTCAAGTGACTATTCTAAACTCTGATTGTCGATTGCCTTGCATTTATATTCCCATCCCCAGCTATGTCATGGAATAGGGGATCCTGCCAGCTTCACAAATTTCTTCTATCTGTGTTCCTGTCTTTAGGAATATAATGTAATATATAAGGAGAAGCCTGGCAACTATAGACCCATGAGTCTGACCGTGAATAAGTTGAGGGATGTGATTCTGAAAGATGGGATTTATATGCATTTGGAGAGGCAAGGAATGATTAGGGATAGTCAGCATGGTTTTGTGCGATGGAATTTGTGTCTTACAAACTTGATTGAGTTTTTTGAGGAAGTAACCAAGAAGATTGACAAGATCAGAGTGGTAGACATTGTTTACTTGGATTTTAGTAAAGCCTTTGACAAGGTTCCTCATGGTAGACTAATTAGTTAAGTTAGATCATGTGGAATTCAAGGTGAACTTGTCAATTAGATACAAAATTGGCTTAACGGTAGGGGACAGAGAGTGATGGTGGAGGGTTGTTTTTCGGATTGGGAGACCTGTGACCAGTGGTATTCCACAGGGATCAGTGCTAGGTCCACTTTTGTTTGTCATTTATGTAAATGATTTGGATGAGAATATAGAAAGCATAGTTAGTAAGTTTGTGGATGACACCAAGATTGGTGGTATAGTGGATAGTGGAGGTAGATTACAAAGAGATCTTGTTCAGTTGGGTCAATGGGCTGAAGAGTGGCAAATGAAGTTTAGTCTGGATAAATGCAAGGTATTACATTTTGGTAAAACAAACACAGACAAGAATGATCAAATTAAAAAGTAGGGGCCTTGTGCAGTGTTGTAGAACAGAAACACCTAGGGGTTCAAATACTTAATTCTTTGAAGTTTGCATTACATATAGATAGGGTGGTTAAGGCATTAAGCATGCTTGCCTTCATTGCTCAGACCTTTGAATGTAGGAGTTGGGATGCTGAGATTATACAGAGCATTAGTGAGGCCTCTTCTGGAGTATTGTGTCCAGTTCTGGTCACCCTGTTCTGGAAGGATATTATTAAAATGGAGAGGGGTCAAAAGAGATTTAACAGAATGTTGCCAGGAATGGTGGGTGTGGGTTATAAGAACAGGCTGGATTGGCTGGGACTTTTTTCACTTGAACATAGGAGATTGCGAGGTGACCTGATAGAGGTTCATAAAATAATGACGCGTATAGATAAGGCAAATGTCAGGTGCCTTTTTCCTGGGATGGGGCATTTCAGGACTAGGGGACATGTTTTTAAGGTGAGCTGGAAAAGATTTAAATAAGGCACGAGAGGCAACATTTATTTTTACACAGAGAGTGGTTCATGTTTCAAACGAACTTCCAGAGGATGTGGTGGATGTGGTTACAGTTACAATGTTTAAAAGACATTTAGAAAAATACATAAATAAGAAGTTTGGAGGAATGTGGGCCAGGCACAGGCAGGTGGGACTAGTTTAGACTGGGATTATAGTCAGCATGGATTGGCAGGACCAAAGTGTCTGTTTCTGTGTTGTATGACTCTATGACTCTTATGACTCTGTATCTCAGCTTTGTTTCTGCGGAGAGACTGCTCAAAGCTTCAGTTATTTCTTTTATACGTACATGAAAATAGAGCAAGTGTTTTATGAACCGGCAGCTATGGGACCGGGGGTGTGCTGTTGATCCAATATTCCCAATAATCAAGAGGTACGCCTGACTAATTGAAGCTCCGAGTCATCAACGTCCCTCGAAACATCAATACATCTCCTAAAACCAAGGTAAAAACACATAGTAAATAATAGAAGTGTAATGCAAGGGATACACACATCACTGTTCTTTATTTGCAACATAAATACTCGGACATCGCTGTAGATTGCTGTATTTGAGGTATATAATTTTTGCTGGTTTAGCAGAAGTGCTAATTGATAAAGTACCAGTTAAAACAAAGTTTGCTGTACCTATTATCTATCTTTCTGATGTGATAACGTCAGCCTCTGTCCTCCTGCACAGTCAAGGTGTATCAGCCTCTTCATCAGATTTGGATCTACAATAACCTCACACTGAGGCTTGACTACAATCTCAATCTTTTCACAACCTGCAGAAATACTCTTACTTCTCATCCTATGTGCTGCCTGGATTTAACTGAGTTTCCCATAGGCGTAGCACTTTCACCGAAAATGGGTACATTTCAATGTTGGTGGTTACCATGGCAGCTGTAGCATTTACATTTCCGACACAGGACTTGAAAATCTGGTGAATCTCCCCTCCCGGTTCAGGAAAAGTACTCCCTTGCTATTTGCATCTATCTTTTCCAGCCATGTCCATGGCTGCAACCTCACCATAATCCTCCTTTTGTGTTAGCTTAATGCTTTCACTTATAGCTTGGCCAGGATCATATTGTCCTTTAGGTTTATATGAACATGCTTTGAAAATTTATTTCTAAGTTTGCACCATATCCTCAGTAACAAGAGAGTTTATTTAACTTGAGAATGTAATCTGCAACAGTTTAATTTGGCAGTGCTTTCTTGTCAGAGCATAAATTTCTGGACAATTTAATGCTTGCTTGTTTCATTGCATGAGACCATAATTTCTAGCACTGGAGTCATGAGGTCAACACTGCTTTAACAGTACTCAAAAACATTTGGCCCCATCCTTGGTGAGAATAAGATTTACTTTATGCTCATTTTTTGAATTTATTTGCTTTCATCTCAATGTGGAACTTCAGTTCGTACATGCACCAGTCTTTCATTGATAGGATTGAATTCCCCCTTTGTCCCCAAACATGCCAGCAGTGCAAATTTTCAATTGCATTCAATGCTAACTCAGTGTGAATAAAATGAGCAAATGCTGCAATCTTTCAAATTGCTCAGACATTATCAAAAAAAAATCAGGAATTCCAACACATGTCACAATGTACGTAGATCTTGATTTCTCAATGAGAAACAAAAATAAATTCCATCTCACCTTTGTTGTCTGCTCTCTGTTATGTAAGGCGCTGATAGAGTTAACATGTAGATCCACAACAAGCAGCTATTTTTGAATGAACCTTGTTTACACCTCCCAAAATTGAGCTAATATAGCAAATTGCTTAATTTTGGCAACATACTGCACAATGTTCACATTTGGTCAATTGTAGCCTTGATGTCCAGGACAATCTCTGGCATTCAGCTCTTTTGTCCTGGTTTGCACCAAGTTTAACTGAAGTTCAGAGCCGGGTGTTATGAACAGAACACTGATGGTTCTCATTTCATTGAAAATGCCTTTACTTAGAATAAGTTGACCTTTGAAAATGTTTTAAAAGCTTGTTGCAACTTAAATAAAAAAGAAAAACACAGTAGAGTGCCAAAAAGATTTTGGCCTTAATTTCTGCACAGATGAAAACTCTCTCAGCTTGTCTGAAAAACTGGTACAGTTCCAATCCATATGTTAGTTCCCCACCCTACTGTGTGCCATCCTCGCAGAGAGAAAATGAGGTGGGTTCTAAAACGGTCAACTTTGGTTCCCGGATGTATATAACCTTACAAATCAGCAGCTGCCTCCACTTATATGTGATTTTTGCGAGGTTGATATCTGAAATCCAAAGGTGATTACAATGGATGGGAGCAGATCTAAACCTTATGGATTCATTTGGATAGCCAGGGTACCATTTTGGAGAGGCAAGACTCCAATTTGGATATGCTCCCTTTGAAAGGGTGCCTTCAGAGAGGTCAGTTGCCTTTTGGGATTGGTTAAACTGAATATGGCTACACATGAAAAGTGAATATTCATTGGAACAGATGAAGCTATCAAAAGAACTGTCAAATCTTTCAAAAACCACAACGTTGACAGAACTGTCAGAATTAATTGGAGATTTCAAATATCATTGCATTCTCAAAGCCATCAATAGATTTTGTTCAGTTGCTCATTAAGTATTTTTTAAAAATATATTATTTTGAAAAAGAATAGTTATTTTCTGTTTCACAGTGTGGACATAAGCCCAAGTGCGATCATTATAGAATTTGGATTGCATGATTGATTTTGCAACCTGATATTATCAAAGTGGAGTGTCTGTTATATAAGCAGTTTGATCGATGGCTCGAAGTAGTTACAGAATATAAATGTTTTTTATAAGAGGTTAAGTACTCAAGTGAAAAGTTTGTTGATATGGGGAAGAGACCAAGTAATGGAGTAAACTATTTTTTTCATAAGGATGGCAATTCATTACTTATAAGTGATACATTAGTTTTCATAAGAGACAGAATGGTTGACAGAATTTCAATATATTGACTGTTTTGATCAATGAGAGTGTTTTTAATAGTGATGCTATGAATGTACATAAAGCTTGATTTTGTAAAAGCTAAAAGAACCGTGGATGCTGTAAGTCAAACTTCTAAAACAGAAGTTGCTGGGAAAAGCTCAGCAAGTCTGGCAGCTTCTGTGGAAAGAAATCAAAGTTAACATTTTGGGTCAAGTGACCCTTTCTCAGAACTGATCTGCTGGGCTTTTCCAGCAATTTCTGTTTTTGAAGCTTGATTTCATGAAAGCTTAGCTCCTGGAGTCTGCCAATAGATATTAGGCAAGTTGACAATGGAGAGGATAAAGGTACTAGTCATTAGTTGGCATTGAGTTTTCAATAAGTTAGCATAGAAACCATGAAAGGCCAGGGGATAGGTGAGTACATGCATTGGCATAGAATTATGAGGTGCCATGAAAGCTGAATGAGTTGCACAGAGAGGCAGAAGGGGAATGAGGGACAAAGTTAATGGGTAGAGAGGCATAGCATATCATTGAGGGGGTAGGGACCCTGGGGGTGAATCGAGCGACATAAGATATCATGGAAATTATGAAGGACAATGGTTGTAAAGAATGGCACTGTGGATTGTCTGTGTTTATGTGCGGGAGGTTATTTAATAACTTCAACACAGTGCCACTACCTCAACACAATCCACCTCTGTACCAAGTATCTTATAATCCCACTCCAGTCACCCAGCCTGACTCCCAAGAAACCCAGTGACCCCAAAACAAAAGCCGGACCGTTTGGTCTATTTTTCCTTGAGTGAGGTCTGTGGAACTAGAAAATGTTCTGAGCTGGGAGCAAAAATTCAAACCTTTTTCCGTCTTGCTCTTGAAAGCTATAAGCTGCCCATACTTATCTCCAACCACAGAGCTGTTCATCCTGGTTTCCAGCAGAATATCTTAATTAACAACAATGAAATGCATACTCATGGACATTCACAAATTTCAAAACTGTTAAAGAATTTTTGCAATTTACTAATTCCAAATTAACAGCAATAAATATCCTTAGCTTTGCCAGTATTCCTGATGTTATTAACAACTTACTGATTTTGCACTGTTGTATTATATGAGTAAATCACATCTACTAAAACATATAGTAAAAAAAATCAACACATTGAAAATTGTTCATTTTTTTTTAATGTAGCTACTTGCATTTTCTTCCAATTTCCAGAAGTGAATTTTCTCTGTGAAAGGTGGCAGCTGCTCTGAGGTAAATTGTAGTAAGATAAGTGCATCACCATGGGTTACTGTTCTTGACAAGGGCCATTCAAAAGCATTTCATGTGTTGAGTAAAAGGCTAAAAATGGTAGAAGGGTTTCAAAATAGTAATAAAAATCACAGCTGCATCTAAGTATGTGATTTTCTCAGCAGAGGCTATTGTTTGAGGAATCAATTTTATACAATTATGTAGCAGATTAGTGAAGAGAAGATTGCAATTACACATTCAGTAATATGCTATTTGCTGCCAATGCCTTTTCTAAAATGTAGCAGTAAAGCACATTGCAGGTGTTCACAAAGCAGTGGATAAGAGCAATTGCTCCAATGTGAGCTCTCTTCAGGATTACAGCAGATCATTCAAAACAGGCTAGCTCTCCCAGAAACTGAACTTCTCTGAAGAGAAGTGAAATGACGATTTTGAGGACAGTACGATGGTTCAGTGGTTAGCACAGTGCCAGGGAGCTGGGTTCAATTCCAGCCTCAAGCGACTGTCTGTATGGAGTTTGCACATTCTCCTGGTGTCTGCGTGGGTTTCTCCCCAGTGCTCCGGATCCCTCTCACAGTCTAAGGAGGTGCAGGTTAAGTGGATTGGCCATGGGAAATTGACCGTGGTATCCAGGGATGTTCAAGTTAGGTGGGTTAGCCATGGTAAATTCAGGTTACCAGTGAGAGGTTGGGTTCAGGTGGAATGCTGTTTGGAGGGTCAGTGCGGACTTGATGGGGTGAACACCCTCTTTCCACACTCTGGAGATTCTCTGCTTAGTAACAAAACAATGATAAAATGGAAGATGATCACAACAGTCCCACTTGTTTCATGTGAGCAGCACAGTGGCTCAGTGGTTAGCACTGCTGCCTCACAGTGCCAGGCACCTGGGTTCGATTCTACCCTCAGGCGACTGTCTGTGTGGAGTTTGCACATTCTCCCCGTATCTGCATCGGTTTCCTCCCACAGTCCAAAGATGTGCAGGCTAGGTGGATTGGCCATGCTAAATTGCCTGTAGCATTCAGGGATGTGCAGATTAGGTGGGTTACAGGGGGATAGGTCTGCGTGGGATGCTGTGATGGTTGGTGTGGACTTGTTGGGCCAAAGGGCCTGTTTCCACACTGTACGGATTTTAAAAAAAAGAACCACTAGGAATGAAGGTTTGATAGCCATGATGGATTGGCACACTTTGGATGCCAATGTCCATGGATGAGGCATATGTGTAGCTAGTGTCCCTGGATTGTGCCTTGAGATGCAACTTGGTTTTACAGAACATGGAAGTTGTCCAGAGCAAGTGGGTGATCTGAATTCACCATGCACCCAGCCTGGTACCGAGTTTTCTCAACATCTCATTTATTTGGTGAGTTTGTTAAGATAGAACCTGAATATTAACGAGGTGCGTTGTGCTATCAAAAAAGACGTTTAACAAAGAATAATCTCCTTTAATTGGAAAATTACTGCTGCCTGCAGAGGAAATCGCCAAACTGCTTGTGAAAAACACAAAAGTTGGCCTGGATTGCTCCTTCCACTGAAACAATCCTTGTCTGACATCTCATCCCATTTTACTACAAATCTCACCAGAGCCCATGACATTCAGACCACTATAGTATCTTCTTCACACACCAGAGTTTAATATCTTACCCAAAAGCCAACACTTTCAACAGTCCAGCACTCCTTCAGTACTGCAATGGAGTATCAACTTAAACATTCATGCTGAAGTCTCCAGAACGCCAGTGGAACTGAAAAACCTTTTGACCTTGAGACAAAAAAAACCTACTATATTTATTTCATGGGGTGTGGTCATCACTGGTTAGGCTAGCAGTTAGTTCTCATCACTAATTGCCCAGTAAGAACTTAAGAGTCAACCACATGTTTGAGCGTCTGGAGTAACATATCAACCAGATCAAGTAAGGACAGCAGATTTCTTTCCCTAAAGGACATTTGTGAATCAGTTAAGTTTTTACAACAATTTTACAACAAGTGGTTACACAGGCATTATTAGGTTAGCTTTTTATTCCATGTTTCTATTGAGTTCAAAATGTTCACCCTTTGCCACAGTGGAATTCAAACCCTTATTAGTCCAGCGACGTTATGACTACACCATCCCCTTCCCCAAATCCAGTGTGCAAGATCAGTCTGACCAGTTCTGCACCAGGTTAGCAATAGTCAAAAAGCTGCTGTTATAGGATGTTGGGAGAAGGTCACAGCTGTATAAAAGAATTTGGAAAGCAGTCACAAAAGGAGATTGATAGCTCAATCTAGGAACAATAAACAACAGGATTTGGACTAAAGGGCATTCAAGAATAATTGACTCAGATTAGGAGCAAACAAAAAGCAAATTGAACTTGACAAACTTCCTTTATGTTTACAGGAAGAAGAAGGAAAGAGAGAAAATGATGAAAATTAGAATCTGGCAACATACAGGAAATGGAAGGTGAAGGAGGCCATTGATACGAGAATGGAAACTCATCTAAAATGAAATAAAGCAAGTGAAGAGATAGGTGTATAATGGAGAAGAGTGAAGGAAGAAGTACTGACAGTCTTTGAAACAGAAGAAGATGCCAGTTAACCGTTATACATGTAAAGTATTGTGGAAAAAATCTATATTCTTGTGATTTCTTGGCAATTGAAGCACATTCAGGATTCCTGAGAGGAGCCAGTTCTAATGTCATTTCACTGACTTGAAGCATTTGTAAAATAGCAAAGGAAGAAGTTTCTTTGTTCAGTACTTGGCAGCAGAAAGCCTGAAATGGGGTGAATGTGGCAAATGTGTCCTCTTCACTAGAGTTGGTGCCATGACCCAAGAGCCGATATATCGATAATCCCGGAAAGACGTTGTTGAAGAAATCAGTAGTCCGGCCATCACCCTCAGAATCTACGTGTTCCATACAGGAATAAGTTTAATGTCTTGACGATGACAGTCACTGTATGCTACTGGCCTTGTTGTCTCCAAATAAAAATCGAAAGCCAGGAGGTGATTGAGCAAATTGTTAGCTGAAGGAATGTTGTGGTAAATGGAAGATGAAAAGCTGGTCAATTATGCATGTCATATTCCAATTCTAAGTAACTGACATAAATTAGGGTTAGGATATTTTCTAAGGATAGAGATGGAAAGGGATGTAAATGGTGAAGAATTTTTAAAAATCTGTGCTCAGAGATGACCTTATCCCAACATACAGCATGAGTGGTGAGACCCATGTGAGATATCAAGATTGATGCTTTCACAGAGCTCAACAATTTCCAGCCATCATTTATAGGCTGGTGAGGCCCTTGTCTGAAACATCTTAAATTTATGAAAATACAGATTCCACAGCAAACTTTGTTTTAATCAGCACCTTATGAACCCGCATTCTCGATTACCTGGCAAAAATTATATACCTCAAATACTGTGAGGTTTCCTGTGTTATTCTATCCGGTTCTTATAGCTTTTTAAAAATTTATTTACCTTAATGTAAATATGTTTGTAGTTCAATTGAATGACCACATGAAATATCAACAGTTGATTCGATTTCGAGTCGATTTCTCCTCACATACCCATACCACGATGTCCGAGTAGTCAATTGAGGGTGTGAATGAAAAGGCTCTCTGCTGGTAAGTTTTATTTAAGGTACAGTTGCATTATTAATTAAGGGATTTATGCTGTAAGTAAAGTATACACTCTGTATTATGTTTCTATTACATAGTATATGTTTTTATATTGATAATGTCGATCTCTTGATCAGCCAGCACACTCCCTGTGCCATAGATGCCGGTTAATAAAACATTTGTTGCTATATGCCAATTGCAGAGAAAATTTGAGAGAGGAATTCATCACAGCTTTACCATCCTACAGCAGACCTGAAGGCAGCAGAGGTTCTTCCAAGATATACCTTTCAGCTCTCAGGTAGAGCAAGTGTACTTTTCTAGGACCCAGAAGGAAAGTTTCAGCTACCTTTGTGTCAGGTTCAATTCCCTGTCCCTTCCATGAGTAGCTGCCCCCAAAAGCCCCTCCTGACGACTCAGCAACAGGCTGATGTTGTTTCGGGGAATGGAATGTTGCTGTCTTGTTTTCGTTTATCAGCTGTCACTTCACTATTGAAGAGAAAATGGGAAAGCACCATTTAAATCTCTCTGGGAGTTAAAATAGCTCAGACTCAAACTTCAGGCCAAGGAATATATGCAGCCATACTCTCCGCATTCCAGAAACCCACTCTGGCTTAACTAACTTATATGATTCAATACAATCCAATTGTATTGCACTGGTACACTTATCTGAAAAAAGCTAACTTGCTGCATTTTGTGCCGCAATACTTTTAACCATATTCAATCAGTTCCCAACAGAGTCTGAAAAATTTCAAGATGCTTTCACTGTTAATGTTGATCCAGAGATTTTTAATGTTTAGTAACTCTGTATGCATCTTCATTAGCAAACTGGTCAGAGTCATATACAGCGATAAACAACAGCTGTAAATATCTTTTGAGGTCGGGGATGAATTAGTTTTCAGGAGCAGTGTGAAATAAAGAAACATAGGAAAATAGGAACAGGAGTAGACCATTCAGCCCCCTGAGCCTGTTCTGCCATTCGATGGGATCGTGGCTGATCTGTGGCCTAACCCCATATACCTGCCTATGGCCCAGATCTCTTAATACTTTGGACGAACAAAAAGTTATCTGTCTCAGATTTAAAATTAACAACCAATCCAGCATCCTCTGCTGTTTTGGAAGAATTTTCCAGACCTCCACCACCCTTTGTGTGTAGAAGTACTTCCTAATATCTGTCCTGAATGGTCTGGCCCTAATTCTCAGATAATGGCCCCAGTTCTAGAATCCCGACCAGTGGAAATAGTTTATCCCTGTCAACCTTGTCTTTTCCTGTAAATATCCTTAAGATTTTGATCAGATTACCCTGAACCTTCTAAATTCTACATGCAATAGGCCTACTTTGGATAATCTGTCCTGACAACTTAAGCCCTGAAGTCCAGGTATCATTCTTGTAAACCTATGTCTCCCTCCAAGGCCAATATATCCTTCCTAAGGTGTAGTGCCCAGATCTGCTCACAGTGCTTCAAGTGAGATCTGGCCAGAATTTTGTATAACTGCAGCATTAACTTCTGCAACCTTGAAATCCAGTCCTCTTAATATAAAAGCCATTGTTTTATGTATTTGTAGGCTGAAATTTAGTCAGAATAATGAAGGACCAATAATGGACCTAAAAACCAAAGACAGTCCCATTTCTGACATTTGTGGAAGCTTTGGAAGCATTTACCAAGACTGAAGAACTAATTAGTCACTGTTGGTACTCCAATTCTACGAAAGGAAGGTGCCTGCTTCCAAGAACTGCCAGTTAATTAGAGGGCTGTCAGCTCCACAGATTCAGCAGTGACACTGGGTGTGGTGGACAAAGCTGGAATTGCATGTAGGAGAAAGGACCACGAGAGCAAGCTAATAAGAGATAACACAGTGTGGAGCTGGAGGAACACAGCAGGCCAGGAAACATCAGATGACTAGGAAAGCTGACGTTTTGGGTCGGGACCCTTCTTCAGAAATTTCCTGCACCTCTGATGCTGCCTGGTCTGCTGTGTTCCTCCAGCTCCACACTGTGTTATTTCTTACTCCAGCATCTGCAGTTCTCGCTATCTCCATGAGAGCAAGCCGTTGTCCCAGTGAGGAAGTCAGGTGGGAGTCGGGAAACATCTCCTTGAGCACAGACTGCCTGCTTCAGAAGATTCCCAAAAAATATACAGAGAGATCACCAAAGTGATCACCAGATCTCATGCTCTGACCACGCCGACCTAGGCATGGAAAGGTCAGCTGATGCTGGTTGAAAAAAGGACTACTAACTAATTGAAACATTGGAGGAGCCTGTTAAATGTAACTAATCAGTTTAGACATTGGTAGAAACAGTGTCAAAGGAGAAGGATTTTATCTGAGATTATACTCTGGAAAAATTCTCCACACCTCCACCTGTTCACATTTCTGGGCTAATAAATAACAACTTATATTTAATCATTTTTAAAATATTTGTGAAAGCATTGCTGACTTTGCTTCCAATTTCAGTATTTATTGCTCCACTTTGATTGGCCTTAGGGGTATATGGTTGTAGCAGTCTTGTAAAACTGTTACAATCCATGTGGTATATTTCCATCCAATAGAGAAAGCCTAACCATCTCCCTCTGATATTTAATGCTATTACCAGTGATCCCCATCATCAATGTTCCAGGGCACCATTGACCAGAAACCTACCTTCCATACCACATAAATATTGTGACTATAAGAGCTGATAACAGGCTGGGTATTCCATGGAGTGTGATTAAACTGCCATTGGTTTTCCATTACACAGGCGCAAGAATAGAGTGTGATGATATATGGTCCACTTCTTTTGATGAGTGCAGCTGTAATACTGCTCCAGAAATTAGACACCACAGAAACAAAGGCAGCTTATTCGACACCCCAACTACCACCTTATTAAATGTTTATTGTTTCTGGTACATCCAGGGCAGCTCACCACCAAATTCTCAAGGCGAAATAAGACTTGCCTTGCCTTGCCTTGTCAGAAATGTCTATTACCCATGAATGAATGCAGAAGATAAAAGTGATAAAATTCACTTCCTGAAGTGTGGACAGGAATTTCCATCAGTGGCCTTGTTACAAGGCTGCAATTTCTTGGCATCCTGAGTGACACTTAAATGTGCAGTTAATTTAGTAATCATACCCGAAATTGAATTAAGTATTAAAAACTAGCATTTTATCCATATTTGTAGTAAACATTGGGACGCAATTAAAGAAATTCTTGACAGCCATTCAGGTAAAGGATTTAATTAGATTTTAATAAAATACAAATAAAATCTGACTGAATCCAATTTTACTACACTTATTATTAAAAGCTATTCAACAGGGGAAACAATTACATATATTTTGATAAAAATCAAACTCCTTTAATATTGCATCAACACTGCTCAATCAGAACATGAAATAAAACAAATTCTGTGAGGAAGTTTTAAAAAAGATTTTTGGAAGTTACAAATTTCTCTGATGTTATTTAAGTATAATTAGAATTCTCTTTCCTAGATGACCGATAGAAAGTCGAATATATAAATAAACTCAGAGTTACCCAGCACTTCTCACATGATGCTACCAATTTTCTTAGGAGTATTATTAATTACATGTGGCCATTGTCTCCAATCTCAGAACAAATATTGAACAATGATGATTGAGGATAATAGGAAAATTACAGATTAAATAATTTTAACAATAGTATATGAATGCTCTAAAGTAATCAATAGCATAAAGTAGGGTAATGGCTGTAGATAAACTTGAAAATAGCATCAGCAAGCCACTTGACTTTTTGAATACCATATAAATCTTTAATTGATTTATTCAGCTGAGATATTTGTTCTGTATTCTACCACTTTAAATCTGGAAATGGGCTTTTGTTGCTTAATTCTGTGCATATCAATTTTGTGTATATTAATGCTGCGCATTTTCAGCAGGATCTTGTTTGCCCCAAGGTGAATTTGAAGTGATTTCCTCACATCATTCCTTGACATGAATTGTGATCTTGCTGCTCCACTTTGGAAAAGGATCTGCACATCAAAAGAAAGTGACTGTATTTGAAGTGTTACATGCTGAAAGTTGACAGATGTAAGGATAGCTGAAATTGTGCTGACCAAGGGAATCAATGCATAGCAATAAAGACAGGCTACAACATTTTCTGAGAGCCAATTACTAGGAGTGATAAATGATTGGTACAAATGTAACAACATCCAGACTGTACCAAAGCACAGGAAAGGCACTGAATTGAATCAGAATTCATCAATACGTCTTGTCATTTTTAAACTAGTTGCAATAAATTTCCGATAAACTCGTGGAGAAATGTAATTCCAGTAAAAATGCTGAATGAAATTGTACGATCAAGAAATATTTCACCCATATCCTCATCAGAGGTTGTCATCAAAACTAAATTGCACACGTTGCAAAATATTTACAGCAGCAAAACAGACCATTTGGCTCAAAAGGTCCATGGAGACATTTATGATCCCCATGAGCAAACTGATTATTTTGGAGCTTGATATTTATACTCCCAGGGCAAATTATTTTTGCTCCCTTAAACAGCATGGACAATGAAATGTGGGAAAATAAAGTGAAAATGAAAAAACAGAATCTTGACAGTGAGAGAAAAAAAAACATAAACATAATTTTCCCTCAGCTAGAATTGAGTGCATACTGTTGTTGGGTACAAAATTTTTTGTGCAAATCAAATTTAATTTGTAGTTTTCAGTTGGAATTAAGCTAAAACTAAGCTACAGTTTAAACTCAGTCGTTGTGAGCCTGAAGCAGTATTTTCCTAGGGTTCTAGTGAAAGAGCAACTCAATTAAGATTCATCTGAAGCTGGATTCTGATTAAGTGAGTCAGATAGGCATTTTGTGTTAGGCGCTTCAGAGCTTTGAAGAGTCCCCCAGACTTTGTTTACTGATTTTTAGTGTTTCTTGTTAGCTTTGGTTCAGTTGAATCAGGACAGGATATGGACATTCCTCTTACCACTACAATAACATACTGCAATCAAGACCAAAAAGATATTGTGCCTAGGAGCACATTACTGCAGATGCTGGAATCTATACTGAAAACAACAAATGCTGGAGATCACAGCAGGTCAAGCAGCATCCATGGAGAGACAGCAAGCTAATATTTCGAGTCTAGATGACTCTTCATCAGATATTCTGCCTCCTGTACAAATGAATAATTCCAAGCTTTCAAGATGGTGGCAGCAGGGTAAGAAGTGTTTGGTCTCCTGGCCTATCTGCTTCTATCGCCAGGCCTGCCACTTTTCTTTATTTTTTTCTAACATCAAGTTCCTAGAGGCTACTGCAATGGAGAATGAGTTGTGGATCCTTGTGGCTGTGTCCTGGTGGGTTCTTCGACTAGGCTGTTTCATTGGTGGCTTTGAAGGCAAGGTGGCTCCAGGCCCAGGATTCCAATGACTGGCCTGGGACTTCTTTTGGCAATTTTGGTGGTGGTTTTCATCGGCGTCGATGTCTCCTTGTGACGGCTTTGGCATCAATCTGTGAATACATGTGGCTTTTTCTTCAGCTTCGTGGAGGTCTGGCCATGGATTCCAATGGGAGAGGGGTGGTCCTCAAGCCCAGAGCTGTGAAATGGACTAAAATGGAATTTGTCTTAAATTCCCTTTTTTCAATTTTTTAAAATTATGCTATTGTGGAAGGACTGTTATTCTGAACTTTTTATTTCTTTATTTTTCTAACTTATTACTGCAATTTTGCACTTTCAAAGGTCTGTAATGCTGGACATTTTATTTCTTTAACTTTCTATTTTGTTTCTAATAATTTGTATTCAAGAATCTGAACCGAGGTACTTTTGTACCTAAGATGGTGTCATAAGTGGAGACTTGTAAACGTTTCACTGTACTCATGTGGTTACATGCGTCAATAAGGCTAATTCTAATTCTGAAATGGTTTAGGAATTTCTGTGTTAATGCAATGCTACGTTCATAGCCCATAAGTCCAACAGAACATATTCAATAGTACATCCATTCAATTATTTGCAATAGATAAAGGATTAACCATGTTCAACCAGCTTGCAAAACTAAGACACATTGTCTGATTCTATATGGGGTTCCACAAATGGATAATTTTTGTTGATCACCTCTAAGTGTGTTAAGAATCACACTGACAATCAATTTATGATTATCAGTCAGCTGAAAAGATGGCTTTCCTGTCGAGTGCCACATGAAAAGTTGAAACAGCATGACTCCTTTTCAGCAATACTCAAGTGTTGTGCTAGCTTTGTGAAGACTACATTTATATTTGAGACTGTGGACTAAAAATGGGAAAAGACACTGCTTTACACTAATGAAATGATGCATGAAGATGTTGCAGGTTTTAAAAAAATTGGTGCTGGGACTCACTGTGAGCTGTATCTACAACATTGCCTCATTCAAGTTATACGTTTGTGTGTCTTTTGATTTCTTTTGATTGGTTTTTCAAGGGACCTTTGTAGGAGGGCTCAGCATCGTGACAACTACTTGATTGGTTTCTGAACGCTGTATGCGCACAATAGAACATAAAAATCTAGCCTGCAAAGAGAAAGTGCTTCAATTTCTCTCCCTTTCCTTCCTGTGTGGAAGATGGACAGAAAATCACAGTGTATCTGTTCTGACATAGTATCTGACATACTATTTCCCTATAAACTGCAAAATGCATGTTGAAAGGGAAAAAAAGGGAAGGTAGAAAACATTTAAAACAGTAGAAGGGGCAATTCTCAACCAGTAAATGAAAGACAACATTGGTGTTCAAACAAACTTATCTCATCAAAGAACTGGAAAAGCAGAAGAAACCAAAAGAAACCAACTTATTGATGTCTGTGATCCAAACGCTTACCATAACTGTTACTCCCTGATTTTAGTTTCTCCTTCCACACACTTAATTGCCTTCTCTGTGTGACAGCTTGTATGTGTATGGAAATTTTAAAAACAGATACATTTTAAGGTATAGATTATAAGGTAGCAATTCATATTTCTTTCTTGCAGTTGGTTACAAACAGTTTAATTACAATAAACAGTTTCTTTTGTTCACGAGAAATACTTGGTGTGTATATTCTAATAATCTGAGTTAGACAGTAAGGTAAGATTTGATAGTGAGTTGCTTTAATCAGATTTTCACACTTGCAATGATTCTGGGAATAGGTCAGCTTGATATTCAGCACACTACAGTGAGTTGTAACACTTGCAATATTTCAGAAACATCACCCATCCTTCCCTTTACAGTATTCCCTTTCCAGTCTCTATTAGAATAAAAGAATTCCCACTGTATCACTAGTTTCTGTATTATTTTTGCATATTTCTCTGCCATATCCTTCCATTCATTGGTGGCCTGCAAAATGTATACAGTAGTGTAATTGTATCTCATCTTTCTGAGCTCTAACTAAATAGGTTCTGTCCTTGCCCCTGGAGGACATCTTATCTCTTCTGAATTGTAGAGTTGCCTTTATTTATTACAAGCATACTTTATTTTTTCTTTACTTCCTTACCTTTCCTCAATGTTTTGTATCCAGAAATAATATGACCTTTTCTGAGCTAGATGTCCCTTACTGCAACGACATCATATACCTATATGACCACTCACACCTGAAGCTCAGCAAATGTATCCACCATGCAGGAGAGTGGGAAAACCATATGGTAGGGGTAACCTTATAGAGGTTTATAGAATCTTGAGGGGCATGGATAAGGTGAATGACAGGGGTTTTTCCCTTGGGTGGTGGAGTTCAAAATTAGAGGGTATTGGTTTAAGGTGAGAAGAGAAATACTTATAAAGGACATGAGAGACAACTTTTTTTATGGAAAGAGTAGTTCGGATGTGAAATGAATCACCAGAGGAAGTGGTGGATGCAGATACAGTTACGACATTTAAAAGACATTTGGATGTGTTCATGAATAGGAAAGGTTTGGAAGAATATTGGCCAAATGCAGGCAGGTGGGACTAATTTGGGAACACTGTCAGCGTGGTTTGGTTGGGCTAAAGGTTCTGTTTCCACGCTGTGTGACTATAACCCTATGAAAAAGATGGAGTGGGAAGATTAGAATATCATGGGATGTGGATTTAAATTAGTAATATCATAATAAAGGCACTGTTTGCACTGCAAATGCTTTACGGGCCTCAGCTAGTTACTATTTCTTACTTTTTGCTGTATACTTCTGTCAATCCTTTGTGCACCCTACTTATCTTTCTCAATGCTGCATTCTGGTTTCAATCACCCAGCCAAGATAATTTAATCTCTCTTCAATGGAACTATCAAACCATACCATGAGGAAATCTGTCTGAAATCTGATGATGTGCGATCCATCCAGATTGTAAAGGTCCCATTCACCCAGAACCTGGCCTAATGTCCCAGGAATCTCCCTCTTCCAACCATCCATTAACTTTCAGCATTCCTGCATTTTCTATACTTCATTTACCTACATTCTGTATTTACTCTCAGCATGTGGCACCAGGGGTAATTTAGCGATTACTAATTTTGAGGTCATGCTTGCAGGCCTATTTCCTAGCTCTCTAAAATCTGCCTGCAGGACTTTATCCCTTTCAACCTGACTCGTTCACACTGATATGGACTACTCTGTTGACATTCAGCCACATTCTACCATGACCATCCCTCCAGTTCCATTGCCCCACTCTCACTCCTCAGGCCTGCATCCACTCAATGACATTAACCCTGGCACAAAGCTGGAAACACCCTGGGTTTCATATCTGTCTAGCTGCTCCCCTACAATATAACATTCTATTATCTTTGGGATGATCCTACGTCACCGGTCAGCCACATTCAGAGACTCATTGATGATAACATCTAGGTTGTTTTTTTTGTACTTAACAGACATCAACTGTCAAGAAAATACAATGCTGTATTGGTCAGCAGTCTTCATATGAATCACTAAAGACCAATCTCCTTCAGAAACACTTTTCCTAATCCCAATCTTCCGAATGCAAGAACGCGACGGAATTACTTCAAAAATCCAGGAACTGCTCTCCTATCACATAAGACCTTAATCTAAAAAAAAACAATTTGCAACACTTCAAACCTGTCCGAACAAATTACATCGATAGGGCTAGTTTCTTATATTCTCAAAAGAATTCACTGATTTGCAGGGACACAACCTACGTTCTGGGAAAAATAAATGTGTAAATCCAGAATAACACTTAACCCTTTCCAGTACTAAACAGAGATAGTAGGAACTGTCGATGCTGGAGAATCTGAGATAACAAGGTATAGAGCTGGATGAACACAGCAGGCCAAGCAGCATCAG
>NC_063336.1:109511831-109539123 GCF_021869965.1 Rhincodon typus
GCTTGGCCTGCTGTGTTCATCCAGCTCTATACCTTGTTATCTCCGTATTAAACAGGATGTGGCTGAGGTTTTGAATCCATTTATCCTCCCAAAATTATTCTGTTTCAGTTCAAGGTCTTTTCGACAAGAACACTTTAATTATGGGTAAATATATACAAACGTGAGACCTTCAGATAAGGTTAGAGCTTCTGTTCGATTAGGTCTTTTGACCTAACTTGACTGCTATAATATTTCTCATGTTATCCCATTCCCTACAATTTCCAGTGATCTCTTCTCACAACTTTCCAATTAATTGATTAAGTTACTGGGCCTTTCAAATTCCTAGTTCTAATTGCTGCCCTTTTTAAATATAGGCACCTCATTAACCACTTTCAACTACATGGAAACAATTCTAGTCTCAAATGTGCTTTAAATCTTAAGTCAAGGGCTCACTTAACATGTTGGACTTTCTTTGAGAGAGGAAAGGATGTTGTAACTAATGTTCCTGACAACCAATCTTCATTATCCTGTTAATGCACCTGGAGAAGAATTTCTCTTTCAATGGTAATTTTATAAAGGATGCAAGAAGCAATGATAATATGAAAGATTTGAGCAGGATGAAACCATCTCAGATATATTCAAATCCTAATGATGCTGTTTCAGGGTATCAATGGTGTTTCTATGTTAATTATCCAATAACTTCCTCTCCCGTAGAGATATACATGTTGTTATGTCATCTCCCAGAGGGAATGGTATGATAATGTACAAGAGTGACTCATGAAGGAAGCAGGAGGCAGCATTCATAACCAAACAGCCAACCCGTCACTCTATATTCATCTGTAAATGAGAGAGAGTGTGGAAAGATTGACTGGTCTTCAATAACTATCATGATAACTACTCTAGTGTCTGCTAATTACTTTATAACAGCACTATGTGCTAGTTGATGAGTGTTTGCATAGAAAACAATGCTGGTTTGATGTCAGTATTGCCATTTTGGAGTTCAATGCTCCATTTAATGGTCTCTCTGCAATCAGCAGCAATAAGGAACACATTCTAGTGCTGTTTGAACAAATTATCAGGTGCTTGCAAGTTAGTATTATTGATTTCCATTGGATATTGCTGTCATGCACTACATTTTGATGACACTGTGGTTGAATAGCTAGCAGAGTACGCAAGCTGCAAAATTTTGATGTCAGGCTTACATCAGAGATATAAGATGAAAGAAATGAATGTTAGAAATGGATGGTATTGAGATTACTAGTATGTGAGTAATGGGATAGCGGTGCATTTAGAAATGTGGCAGATTAGTGGAGAATTGATGAGATATATCATTTGAAAATACAATCTCTGAATTGTACCACTCATGTGAAAACATTGAACCTCTTCTGGAACAGTCTTCAAGGCTAGACCCCGAGCACTGAACACCACAGCTATCTGATAATATCACCTTCTGCAAGTTTATTCAGAGGGCCTCCTGATACTGGTGGAAAGATAACTTTCCTCTTCTCCTTCTCTCATACCAAAGCCTCCATTATTGGCTCCAAAATGCCTGGAAAATAGTCTCTGCAATTTTTATGCCATTGTTTTGGCTTTCCCTGGTCAGAATCAGTTGTACAGTGGTTTCTAGCATATGCTCCAGCCACAATTAATCTCCCTTTTAAAGAAAGATGGACTGGCTTTAAGTAATGCAGCCACGCTTTAACTTATGCTAATCACTCATGATGTTATGCCCTGTGCTCTATTATGCAGCTGCTCACCATTGGTTAGTGTGAGATGATCCTGGACCTGGCCACCAGCTCATTATGATCTGGTCAGGGCCAAGTAACTTTTTTTTTAAATAGATAAAATCTGAGATCCAGAGAATTTACTAAGACAATGATGTCACAAGGTTCCACAGTTTTGAGCAAACAACAATAAACTTTACTATACAACATTACAACAGTAATACAACCAACAAAATATAGAACAGAATGAACATGTTAATAGTCTGTAATCAAATACAATGCATATTAAATAGTGAAATGCAATTAAACAACTCCTACAGATTTCACAGTAATTCTCCCCAGACATTAATGAAATAGTGGTCCATCAAATCTCTTTAAAACTTGATAGTAGATCATAATTCGGCATTTTTGCCAGTTTGGCCTTGAAACTCGCTCTCAAGAGCCACTCTGCTATGAATTGCCTCAATGATTAGTAGTAACCCCGTCAACCACACTCACAAGCTAGCTTCACAATGCTGAAACTGCCCCGAGCACTTTTCCCTGAGCTCCAATCTTGTTCAGTTATATCAAGTAAATACTACTTGTAAATATTTCAAACTCAAATCTCTCAACTGCACTGAAGTACTAATGTTCCCAAGATTCTTCTGGATCATTTGTTGCTTCACTCAACCCAGAACCAGCAACCACGCCTGGACTGTTTCTGAGTCCATACTCCAACACTTACCTTCATACCACCAATTCCTACAACTTCTTTCTGATTTCTAAAAACATAGCACCATTCAACTGCTCAATCCTTATTGGGTCTTCTACACAGTTCTGGTGTAGTTCAACTGCTTTCACAGCAGTGCATGTAACTGCAGCATACCAAACATAGACTCTGCTTCCCTATCTCTCACATCCTCCTACACTGAAAGTCTCAGCTGCCTTGTAATCTTTGAACTCCTCTTCAGTGACCTCCAAACTGCCCTGAGTGACTGATTGAAAAGCTTACAATAGGCCTTTCCCCCAAACAGAATTGAAAATTGCCACACACTTGTTTGTTCCAGAAATGCCACAAGTGCCAGAATGCTGGCTTGTTCATACAAAAGAAGAAGTAACAGATACAGGATTTCACCACAAGTATTGTTTGCAACCTATAATTATTAAAGTTAACAGGCAGCCTGAAGTTTGAGTGCTGCCTGCAATGAAATAAATAGATATAGTCTAATCTCACATCAGAAACCCCATGGCAGTTTTTGAGTCCTGTCTGGTTTCATTATCAATCTGTCTGAACTGTTGATTGAGACCTAACTATTGGTCAGGACTCCTTTGCTTTTCTTCCAAGTAATGATAAATAAGTCATTTTTTTTTAACTGAGGAAATAAAGCATTGCTCTGTTCCAATCAATAACCTTTTCCACCTTCACTGTGTGGTAGAAATGGAGAACTCAAGCCTGACTATCTCTGGGCTCCATAGGAAGTTTGAAGTTGAGTTCTTACATTGCATTTGGACATTCCAATGTTCTCTTGGTCAACCTCCCATCACTCATGCTGCTGCCAAAGTATCTATTGTGGGCTAAATCTTCAGAGGAGCCGCAATCACGGTCAGATTGTCATTCTGATCTTTTTATTTTATGCTTCTCAGGATATCTGTGCTTCTGACCTGAACTCCTGTTTCAGTTCTCTTGAGAGCCATGGAGTAAACCTGGATTGGGTGCCTTCCAGCACAGGTCTGGTGTTGGAGTCCAATGTACGGCCCCTCTTTGCAACTGTAACTGATCTTTTTATCCAGGGCTCAAATGTCCAAAGACACTTTGATAAGTAACAAGCAGTAGGGGTGTGTAAT
This sequence comes from Rhincodon typus, assembly GCF_021869965.1. Taxonomy (NCBI): domain Eukaryota; kingdom Metazoa; phylum Chordata; class Chondrichthyes; order Orectolobiformes; family Rhincodontidae; genus Rhincodon; species Rhincodon typus. The sequence continues at coordinate 109,515,359 of NC_063336.1, forward strand.
GTAAGAGTGTGAGGTGGCTAGATGATGGTGTAGAGTGGTAGGTGGGTGGCTGATGGGATTGGATGATATTAAGTTGGTGGTCGTGTGGCCGCTTGATGGGAAAGGGAGTAGGGTGGAAGATAAGTGGATGATGGAGCAGGTATGTATATGGGGAGTTTGGTGGCAGGTAATGGGCAAGGGTTAGGGAGGACAGTGAATGATCGTGGGGTGAGGTGGGAGGCGACGTTGAATTATGGATGTCTAGTTCAGGGGCTCAGGTCAGGATGAGTCAGTCAGATGTTTGTAAGGGCAGGATTGAAGGGGGTTTGAATCAAAGATCAATTTTCAGGTCAGGTTCAGGTTGTGAGATGCCAGGTCAGGTCATAGTAGGGATCGTGTCAAGTCAGGGGAGGGGTTTCAGCTGGCAGGTTTGGGGGTTTTTAATCTCACTAACTTTTCTTGGGTAACTAGAATCATAGGATCCCGACAGTGTGGAAGCAGGCCATTTGGCACATCAAGTCCACACTGCCCCTCCAAAGAGTGTTCCACCCAGACCTGCCTAACCTTTCTCCGTAACACTACATTTCCCATGGCTAATCCACATAGCCTGCACATCTCTGGACACTATCGGCAATTTAGCACGGCCAATCCACCTAACCTGTGCATCTTTGGAGTGTGGGAGGAAACTGGAGCACCCAGAATAAACCCACGCAGACACAGGGAGAATGTGCAAACTCCACACAGAAGTCATCCAAGGGTGGAATCGAACTTGGGTCCCTGGTGCTGTGAGGCAGAGTGCTAACCACTGAGCCACATCGCTAACCTGTAACTATCCAACTCAATGAGTTGGAACCCCTCAAACTCTTCAAATCAAAATTATAGATTTTTCTCAGGGGTTCCAGATGTAATTACTGATTGGAAGTTTAAACTTCCTTCTTAATTCCTGCAGAGTCCTGTATCTTTCAGGATATTTTGCTGCAAACCACTTTCAATCAGAAGATTTCGGCCAACATTACACTGAAGGATACAACAAGTACTTTGGTGGTGATGGCGAGTGTTCTACAGCTGCTTTATTGAAAGGTGGTTCCTGAGAGAGAGAGAAAATAGTCCACATTTGCCAGGATCTTGACACTGATCTTAATCAAAAGAAGTGGGGAGGTGTTGTGTTGCGGGAGTTAGTGGGAAGAGGACTTTAGTTTTCCAGGTGTTTAGTGAAAGGTCGTTTTCTCACATGCTTCAGAGAAGGAATCGACAATGATGTGGAGCTCAGTTTTCGAGTACCATTTGTATTCTAAAGCTCAATGGCTGTGAATGGAGAGGTTTTGGCTTTAGACTGAAGCAGTATAGGTTGAATGGTTTCCTGCCTGTTCTGTAGACTAGCCATGTGCTTGTGGCTAATTTTCAGGCAGTGAAGGGTGGTCTTGCAGTGTGGTAAATGGAGAAGGGAGTTGGTGCAATGACAAATTTGAGGAGTAGAATCAAAAACCAGAGATCACAGTCTCCCAGGCAGGTGTAATTCTCACACTCCTTCAGCGCTTCTTCTTCATGTGACAGCAGTACAAATGAACAATTTACTCAAGGCACCACAAACCACTGCAGAAGCATCAAAAGCAGTACCTTTGCAAGATCCTTCCAATCCAAGGGCAACGGGGTGGCAATGGCCATGCGCTATTATTGCTGGACTGTTAATCCAGAGACCCCAATAACAATCTGAGGACATGGATTCAAATCCCACCATAGCAGACAGTGGAACTTGAATTCAATAGATGAAATTAAAAATCTAATGATGACCACAAATCCATTTCCAATTGTTGGGAAAAGCCCATCTGGTTCACTAATGTCCTTTAGGGAAGGAAATGCCATCCTTACCTGGTCTGGCCTACATGTGAATCCAGACCCTCAGCAATGTAGTTGACTCTTAACTGCCTCTGAGCAATTAGGAATGGGCAATAAATGCTGGCCTAGCCAGAGGCACCCATATCCCACTGATGAATTAAAAAAATGGAAAACAACGTCTTCTCCAAGCCCAATTTGCCCAGGGTCAAGACACTAATCACTCAAAGCCAGCTCTGACCGGCTGCCTATGCTATTCTTATGTCTGATTCCAGACCCCCAGAGCCCTACACAGAGCAGGATCAATAACAAGAGGGTATAATTTTAAAATGAAAGGCAGGAGGTTTAGGGAGGATTGAGGAACTGCATTGCCTGAGAGGGTTGTTGAGGCAGGAAACCTTATAACCTTTAAAAGGTACTTGTGTGAGCATTTGAAATGTCATAACGTACAAGGCTATGGGCCAAGTGCTGGAAAGTGGGATGAGTGTAGATTTAGAGTAATTTTTATTTGTGCAGATTTTGATTGGCCAAAGGGCCTTTTCTATCAAGATTCCATGACATCCCTGGTAATATACCTTATTCTGGGGACTGGCTATCTCTGCTACTGACCTCCTATCTGAACTCTTTTGGCCAATGACCACAAGCAGTTACTCAATGTCAGGATGCCTGTTATCCCATTGCCTTCCTCAATTTAAAGTTTAGCCATCACTCCCTTTTCAGATCAAAACATCCTATTCTCCAAAACACTATTTAAAATAATAAGGTAGTGTGGGCTGAATTAATCATTGACATTAGGTCAATGAAGCATCTTCACCTTAGTGATTGAGACCTTTGTTTTACACGCTGGGGATTTGTTTTAGATTTGTAGAAAACTGATCTAGAATTCTCTGCCACAAGTGCTCTTCAAGCTGAATCCAATGGCTAGAAATTGGATTGCTTCAAAATTTAGATGCAGTCTCCCAGCACATTACATTCTGCACATGTTATCAGGGCACTAACAAGGAGATTGGTGAAACAACTTCATTTGTTTATTGTTGTGGAGCTATAGGCATCTGGTACAGCTCCAAAAACAACTATTGTTGAGGCTTGCAGTGAAACAAGCCTGAAAGTGGGGTAGGGGACAGCTGTGTTAGCAGTTATCAATGTGTAATTCTCCAGGGCTTCAATGAGGTAAGTAAAACAATAAAACCTAAACTTATGAACTGATGGTAATGTGGATGCAGAGAGGTGCTTCCCCTTGTTGGATAGTCTAGAATCACAAGACTGAGGAAGGAATCACCCATTTACAACCGTGATAAGGACGATTTATTTTCTATCTCAAGAATGGTGAACCTGTGCACTTCTTTACCACTGAAGACTATGGAGATTGGGTTGTTAAGTATGTTGAAGTTTGAGTTAGCCAGATTTTTAATCAGTCAGGAACTCAAGGGTAATGGGGATAAGGCAGGAAAGTAGAGTTGAGGATTATCACATCAGCCATGATCTCATCGAAAAGTGAAGCAAACTCAATAGACCAAATGACCTCCTTCTGTTCTTGCACCCAATAGTCTTATGGTTTAGCTGTGAAATAGCCAAACACATGGCCACATTGCAGCCAATTGCAAACAATATTTTTAAAAGAAAGCTCCATATGCAGAGGACAATATATGCCAGATCTTGCAAGAGTCTTCAGGACAACCAGCTTACTTACTTTGAGGAACTGGTACAGCAGGAGAAATAAGCCTTTATGGAGTGATTTTATGGTCCAGTTAAAGAATGTCATCTGGTATTGCACAGTGGAGATTCAAGCACATGCATAATTCCTATCCGATAATGCTTCCCTTCCATCAATGTTGTAAAGTCAAAAACTTTGAAGTGTCCAGCTAACAGCACTTCAGGGATTGCTAAACCACGAGGACAGATTCAGACCAAAGCTAAGGCTTTCAGGGCTTCTACAGATGGGTAAGAAATGCCAGGTCACCAAAGAGATCTCATGATCATTAAAGCAAACATGAATAATTCAAGCCTGAATTAATTACGGCCTGAATTTTCCAAGTAGTGGCAATGCTAGGCACTACTGAGTGTGAAGCTTCTCTCAGCCTGCTGATGCTGTGCATTTCTTCCAGGATCTTCCAATGCCGGTCATCACGGAAATGCACAGTGCAGATAACCTAGGGAAGTGTCAGATTGGAGTAGAGTCAGGCCAAGACAGGACAGCCCACCTTTTTACAGAACTAGATGCCACATTCAGCCTGATAAGTTAAAAGGTCCAGTCCTTGTATGTGACTTGGCGAATGGGTAAATAAGTGGATTGATGGATAGATGGGTAAGCTGAGTGATTCGGTAGTCAAGTGCTGAAAGGGTAGATTAGTGACCAAGAGGCAGTCAGGTCAAGTCAAGTATGTGACCATGTCAGGTAGTTGTCAGGGGGTGTAATCTAGTGACCTGGGGGTAATTGGGTCCAGTGGATGATTGGGCAGTTGGGCAATAGTTGGGTTGCATTTGGGGAGCGCTTGTTTGGTTATTGAGCCAGTCCCAGGGGTTAGCAGGCTGATTCGGAAGGCAATCAGGAGAGATAATTACAGGGAATCATTTGTGAAGTTACCAAGTGTTGGCCCAGGTTTTACACTGACTAAAGTTTCCTTGGTAACTATCCAAGTAACTACAGCACAGCCATCCAAACTTTCCACCTCTTTTTCGGAGTCTGAATAATTCACACAGGTCCATAAAAATTAAACTTCCTGGATAAGTCCCATTTATGCCCTTGCCCCAGGACTGCTACAGCAATGTAAATCCACCTTCAATCAGAGAAGTGAAGATTTGAGGCTACGTATGTAGTCAAGCAGCAGATTTCTGAAATAACACTGACATGTAATTTGGAGGCCATAATTTATACATACAATATTTTCTATTTCCTATGTACCAACCAGAAAATATTTCCCTATTTCTGTTTTGAATATAGCTCAAGACTTTACTCCACAACAACTTCAAAAGCCAATGTTTCACTGAGAAAATCTGATGCTGCGATGTCATTTCTAGGTGTTGAATAATTTACCAGAGTAGCAAAATAGGCATTCCATTCTTCATAAACCACACTGCCATTTTTGGTCATAATGTTATTGCACAGGTCAAACAAAAATCACAGCAATAATGCTTAGCACAAAGCTGAATTCTTTCAGATCTGTTCCTTAGGTCTTGGGCTGAGCTATCATAGACCAGAGAGCTGCTTTCATTTCTGTTTCATCCATGCAAATCTTTGTCAGAGCTGCAGTCTGCCCTTCTCTTCAAGATAAGCTGTCATTGAATTCTAAACTCATTACCTAGTTCAATCTCGCCCCCACCCAATGTCCATGGATTTATACTTTCTGAGAACACATAAGTCAGTGTCTATACTTTTTGAAAAATGGTTTTAACACAGTCCTGAAATGGTTTGTATTTCTCATCCTTCAAGATAAAATTGTGCTGTCTTTCATTCTAAATGCATTGTAGACACTTGCTGGAACGAAAGGAAGATTTGATTAGGCTGTAGACTTGCTCGCCAAGCCAGTGTGTTTGATTGCAGATGTTTTGTCACCCTGCTAGGTAACATCGTCAGTGCACCTCCAGTGAAGCATTGGTTTTCTGTCCCACTTGTTATTTATATACCTCGGTTTGCTGGGGTGGGTTGGCATTACTTCTGGTTCTGTTTTTTCAGTGGTTTGTATATCGGATCCAGTTCAATATTTTTCACAGTCCTTGCATGTTATTTTTTATAATACATTAGTTTTATTGGTTGTTGGTATGGGAACTTTACGTTCGTCAGTAGCTGTCGCAGGGTGGTTGTTGGTTTGTGGTCTGCCTGATACCTAGGGATCTAAGTAGTCTTGTGGTCATCTCTGATATGTCTCTGATGTATGGTAGGGTGACTAGTGTGTCTGGCCATTTTGTGTCTTCTTGCTGTGATCTGTCATGGAGATAATAGCGGTTTGTGCTTTTTGGGTATCCATTCCTTTTAAAAACTCCATATAAGTTCTCCTGTTCTGCTTTGTGCAATTCCGGGTTGCTGCAGTGTGTTGTGGCTCGTTTGAATAATGTCCTGATGCAGCTCCATTTCTGGGTGTTGGTGTGGTTGATGGTGTAATTAAGTATCTGGTCCATATGTGTGGTCTTTCTGTATACGCTAGTCTGGAGATCCCCGTTGTTCTTTCGTTCTACCATTATGTCTAGGAAGGGTAGTCAGTTATTGTTCTCTTCTTCTTTTGTGAATTTTATTCTGTTGACGGTGTTGTTTATGTATCATTGGGTTTCTTCTCGTCCTGTGCTTTTGATAATCACGAAGGTGTCACCTACATAGCGGACCCAGAGTTTGGGGAGTATAGTGGGGAGCGCTGTCCGTTCTGACCTTTTGGACTACTGCTTCTGCAATCAGTCCTGATATTGGGGATCCCATTGGTTGATTTGTTTGAATATACAGTTGTTGAAGGTGAAGTGGGTTGTGAAGCACAGTTTCAGCAGTTTCAGGGTGATGTCCTTGTTGATGCTGCTGGTGTCGTGGGGTGCCTGCCTTCCTGATTCGTCCAGCAGCGTGGCAATTGTCTCTTTGGCTAGGTGGATGTTTATGGATGTTTATAGTGCTGTTACATCAAAGGACATTATTATATCTTCCTCTTCTATTCTGGAAGTATTACCAACCCCCCCAGCAAACCGAGACATATAAATAACAAGTGGGACAGAACACCAATGCTTCACCGGAGGCGCACTGACGATGTTACCCAGCAGGATGACGAAACATCTGCAAACAAACCAACCGGCTCGGCCAGCAAGTCTACAACCTCATCCATAACTCGAACTACAAATCTTCTCAAAACCTTTAAGGAAGCTTTGATTCTTCTCGAATTGCTTCTTGTGCCCTAGTTCCTGAATGGTTGCTTCGAAAAACTTATCAAACTGTCCTTGGGGATTTTCAAAACCGTGACATTGGCTGGGAAATCCTTGCAGGCCCACATTACCTGTCGGTTTGATCCAGACATGGGTGCCTTGTTAGCATCCAAGTCACTCATCTTATAAAAGGGAGACACTGTCAAATGTCTGATCAGTGACACCAATCCAACTTGCCTTCTTTCATACATCATATCATTTCTGAAGTGCATGAAATTTCTTGTTTTCCACCAGGAATTCTCTTTCTCAGCTTCTCAGGACTAAGACTCAAGCCTAAACCTTTGCAATGAGAGAGAAAGAGAAGAGTTGTAGAAATGAATCTGCAGGCCAAAGTTCAGAAGCCTTCTCCCCAAACATGGTCTCACAGTGAGTAATGGGGACAGGATTCAAATTGCATAAGCACAGAGTATGAAGGCAGCTGTCCAACTAAGAGGCGTACTAACATCAGGGTCCTTGATGCAGCCAATAGCACCAACATTGAGGCCAAGATCATCTGAAACCAACACTAATGGGCCAGCCACATGCTTAGGATACCCGGGTTCTGACTGCCAAAGCACATCATCTTCACCCAGCTCAAGGAAGGCACTTGAACAAGAGGAAGACAAAGGAAGCATTTCATTGGGTTCCCTTAAGAAATGCAGCAGAGATGTCAAAGCTTGAGAGACTCTCGTTCAGAAGAAACTGACTTGGGGGAAACTCCGGTATGAAGGGCCACAATTCTTTGAATACCCATCGTCAGGAGGAGTACAGAAAAGGAACTGGAGAAAGGAATGCCAGTGATTTCAAGGTTAAGGATCACTTCCATCTTCTGGGAAACATCTGCCAAATGTGCAGCTGAAGATGTGGCTCCAGGGTTGGGCTTATCAGCCATACAAGGATCCAAATTGCGGTAGTAACAGACATGATATATTTGTTGGGTGAGGATTGAGAGAACTCACACAGTTGCCAAGTCGAGATTTCCAAGCAGATAGTTGCATAAAAATCCAGCACAGCTGTTAATTTGACAGCCACCAGGATAGCCGCTTAGCCGTTCTGCAGTTACCCAGGTCCTCCAATGCATTATCACTTTCCCACCCACCATCTCCCAACTGACTCAGCGTTGCTCATGTAATCAGCTACAATTCAGGCCAACAGGAGTATCGAAGAAACTGTCAAAAGTCTCAAATGAGATACTGAGACATTGTGTTGTCATACCTGTCCTTCCCCCAGCCGTGTTTCTACAATAGCTCTATGTCTCAGTCCCATGTTTCCATACATACCCTGAATTCATCTGCCTTACCTGTCAGACCCCTTGCACTGAAATAAATGCAGTTTAATTCTTCAATTTTACCTTGTTCCCTGACTTGCTGCTTCCTGCCTTTTCTAATTAACTTGCTCTTTTTAATTCAGAAACATCCTCATCTGTCTTTCTGTTCTCACTACTACTCAGGACCCTCCTAAACCCCTCCCTTCTAGTTTAAAGGTTCCTGAATAGCATTGGCAAATCTCCACAACAGGATGTTAGTCCCCTTCTAGTTCAGCTGAAACCCATCCCTTTTGAACAGGTCTTTTCTGCCCCAGAAGAGGTCCCAATGACCCAAAACTCTGAATCCTTGCCTACTGCACTATCTCCTCAGCCACTGATTTATTTGCCCTGTCTTCTTATTCCTACTCTCACTAACATATGGCACCGGGAGTAATCCAGAGATTATTACCTATGAGGTTCTGCTTTTTAACCTTCTAACCTAACTTCCTATATTCACTCTGCAAAGACTCAACCCTGTCCCTAATGATGTTGTTCTTACCAATGTGGCCAACAACTTCCGGCTTCTCACTCTCCCCTTCGACAATATGCTGCCACATTTTCAACAGTCCTTGATTCTCGCACCAGGGAGGTAACATACCATTCTGAAATCAGGATCACAGCCACAAAATCTCCTGCCTGTATCCTTGACAGGAGAGTCCTCTAGAACAATTATTGTTTTGAATCTTGACAAACCCTGCTTATTGTAAGATTCATTTTTAGTGCCCAGGATCTAACTGCAACTTCTATTTTCTTCTGAGAAACTATCCACCTCAACAGTACCCAAAGCGGTATATCTGCTTGAGAGAGGAATAGCTACAGGAGACCTCCTGAACTTCCTTCCTACCTCTCCTGACAGTCACCCATGTGTCTGACTGAACCTGCAGTGTAACCACCTCTCTGACTCTACTAACCAACACACTCTGTGTCTCCTGTATGCGCCTCAGTGACTCTAACTGCCTTTCCAGCCAAGACAAACGGTCTGATATGAGATGGATCCAAACACACCTCCTGCTGAGGTTGTCCCCAGGGACAGTCAACTGTTCCCTAATCTCCCACATCCAACAGGTGGAGCACACCATCCCATTGACTGCTGTAATTGCTTCCTAAAATTTGCTCACTTAGATTTGCCTAAAAAGACCCACACTTTTCTAAACCCAGTGCTGTAGACTGATTCCTGCTGACACATTATGCTGAGAGAACTTAAAAAACTATATTTTGTTTTATAAGCCACAAAAAAGAAGCTTTAAGAGAAAACTGCTTTTCTTTTAAAAAAAATCTACCCTTCTCTTCCCACAATTTTTCATTTTAAGCATGCAAAGGAGAAAAAAAAATTAAAATCTTAAAAATCCAGCACTTAGCTGAAACTCCCAGCAAACGAAAACAGCGTCCTCCTCAAATTCTCTGTCAACTCTCAAATTCTGAGTTAAGAATTGTCAGTTCCTGATGCTATTTAAACAGCTACTATCGAAATCTCAACAAATAAGTTAAAAAGGTCAATCTTCCCAGTTCTGTGCAAACATCAAAATAAAATCCCTCTCTGGAACTGTCAACACTTCGACAAAAAAAGGGCCCCTTTAAATACTTGACATAAAATCCGCTGGATTTTTAGAAAAAAAAACTTGTTGACATAAATCTGAAGTTGTCACAGTGGCTCAGGAGGGGTGGCATGGTGGCTCAGTGACTCAGTGGTTGGCAATGCTGCCTCACAGGACCCAGGTTCAGTTCCAGCTTGGATGACTGTCTGTGTGGAGTTTGCATGTTCTCCTTGTGTCTGTGTGGGTTTCCTCCAGGTACTCTCGTTTCCTCCCATAGTCCAAAGGTGTGCAGGCTAGGTGGATTGGTCATGCTAAATTTCCCTGTAATATCCAGGAAAGTGTAAGCCAGGAGAGTTAGCCATGGGAAATGTAGGGTTACCGGGATAGGATAGGGGTGTGTACCTATGTTGGATACTCTTAGGGAGTCGGTGCAGACTTGATTGGTCGAATGCTTGCTTCGACACCGCAGGGATTCTGTGATTCTGTGAAGTCTATTGTTTCTGGGTTTCTGCTGTATAACTGACCTCACAACCTTCCATTATCCCTGTGGGATTTCTGCCATTTCACAGTTTGATTCTCAGCTCCAAGGGCTTATAGGCTTTTGAAGCAAGACCATGAATTCTATGAATTTTTGCAAAGTATTAAAAGGAACTAAATGTAGCGAATAGCTTGTACCCTTTTAAAAATATAACAATTTCTTCAATAAACACCCAAAAGATTTATTTTAGTTTATCTCAAGTTGGGTCCTGAGATCTGCCCATGGTGGATACAGGATCAGTTGCCATGGTAGATGTAAAGACAAGAGGTAGTGGAAGGGACTGTGCATTGGCATGTGTTGGCATCAAGTTGGCATAGAGGCTATAAAGAACCATGAATGTCGATTCAGGCGTATAAGTTGGCTTGGAGAATATGAAGGGCCATAGGAGTAGATACAGGGGCAGAAGTTTGAGTGAAACCATGCTGAACCATGTCTTGAACCCACATCAGATCCTGGTAAAAGGCAGGCCACTTCTGTAAAGATTTACAAAGACCAAATGATCCATGACCAAGAAGCTGCATGGCATAATCGATGTTGCACAGCTGATAATGATAGGTTGTGAAATCAGCCATGTAGTACAATTCTTTAAGGATTGTTCTCAAGTTTCTCTTAATATGTAGTGTGAAATAGCAATAGCTTTCATTTGCATTGGAGATAGTCATAACCAGACCACGCACCTCCCCGCTCCCCCCTCAAATAATAAGTGTAAAGGACAGGATAGTTAAATGCCTTGACAGATCTCTTGAGAGATCAGCTTGACAATTCCCTTGTCAATATCACCAACACCTCCATGCCTCCCTTGGCAGGAAACGTTGGCCTAGTGCAAACCATGTAACTACAGTTCATAGCCACAGAAAAAAATAATGAGTTTCAGTAATGGCCTTTAAGGAAGGAAATCTGCTGCTCTACGTGGTCTGGCCTACATGTGACTCCAGATCCACAGCATTGTGGTTGACTCTTGACTGATTACAGATGGGCAATAATTGCTGGCCTGGCCAGTGATAACCATATCATGTGAATGAATGAAAAAACTTAGTTTATCCACTTTTGCTTGTATTCATGTCTACTTTTAATGAACCCGAAGGGAAATGTACCTCCTCCAAAGATGTCTCCCAACCTCCATGGCCCCTGGGGGTCTGTAAAGTACGCCTCATCCCTTGAAGCTCCGCCCCACCTCTTACCGAGAGGGTGGATTCTGGACTCAGGGGCAGGACTTCCTGATTCAGGCTTCTGGTACCATTTTATCTCAGCCAGGGACCTCTCTGTCATGGCAAATATACTTTGTAGTAAATATAGTTGTACCTTTAAGCTTTCTAGGATCAAAGCGCATAGAAGAGATGATATAATTGGTGCAATTTCTGGTCAAAATACAAAGGTACAAGAATACACACAGAGCAAATGCAGTCATATAAAAGATACTGGGCATGTTTAGGAAATTCTTGACGTTGAGCACTGAATAATTAACCTAGACACTTATTGCAACACATCGGAGATGAGAAGTGAAATTGTGATTGTCGGAGATTTGGAATAAATGGTGAAAAGGTAAATTTGAATCTCCATTCATTAAACTTTGCCACTTTGTTGCACACTTTTTTCATGTTTCAACTTAGTCTTTTTTGTGTATGTGAGTGATGATTTACTATCATGGAAATTGTATTTCCTTTGCTGTTTATGTGACCAAGCAATCAATATGGAGCTGGAGGAGAACTAAATCAATCAAAATGCAATGTACTAAGATTGCAATTTTACCCATTCTATTCTTGTAAAGAACAGCTTACCTCTAGTGGAACATAACATCATAAGAATAGGAACAGGAGTATATCATATGGCCTATAAAATCTGCTTTGGCATGTAATAGTTTGTGACTACTTTCTTGCATTAATTCCACTTTCATATTCATTCTCTATATCTCTTGACTTTTTCATGCAGTCATTTTGGTATTAGCTCTGATGAGGGAAGCTGCAGATATCTATTTAATTAGACTAATGGTTTTGGTGCTCTCACAGCTAAGGCTTTGGATTCAAGTCTCACTCTCGGGTTTGAGCATAAAAATCAAAGCTAGCCCTCCACTGAGTACTGAGACAGTGCTGCAGTGTCAGAGGTTCTATCTTTCAGATGCGGTGTTAAACCAAACCCAACACGCTTGCTTGGGTGGATATAAACAATTGCATCACTATATCACAGTGAAGATCAGCGGAATGCTGAAAATTTTGGCTAATGCTTGTCCCTCAATAAACATTAGAAAGAAACAGAACGTCAGATCATTATTGTATTGCGATTTGTGTGTGATAGCTGGATACATATTCAGTTGCTATGATACTCACAATACAAGCATACCAAAACTCTATGAGTTGTAATATATTTTGACACATTAGGTGGTCGTAAAAAAGTACATAAATTAAAGTCTTTTTTTCTCTTTTTGAAAACCCCTGTTATAACTCTAACTTATTCCAATGCTTGACAAAGGGTCATTGATTCAATTTGACCTTCTTTCTCCACAGATATTGCCTGTTCTGCTGTGAACTTCCATCTGCTTGGTTGTATCATAGCTCAGTGTTTCTTCACGGTATTTTGCAGATTATTTAATTCAACTCGAGACTAATCCATTGAAGTCCATGGTTGCAATCTTAATGCCAGAACATCTGACGATCAGTTCTTTGGCACTTCAGAGTCTGAATACAAGGACAGCAACTTAGCTTATGATAAAGGAGCAAATTACTGCAGATGCTGGAATTTGTACTGAAAACAAAGATTGCTAGGAAGCACAGCAGGTCAGGCAGCAGTGCAGAGACAGCAGTTTTCAATAGCTCATGATGAAGCTTGACAAAAGCCTGGCATCCCTTAATTATCATCTGGGACTGGACGTCCAAAAATCGTGTGTCGCCATTTGAGTTTCTGATGCACTAAATTAATTACCAGACAACAGAGCCTACTGCATGCCCCAATTTCCCAAATACACTGCTGGAAGGCAAGACGGCCTAAAATCACAAAATTACCCATAATATGTGATATGCTTAGGAAACAAAGGTAAACTTTTGTTCATAGCAGTTAATTTACAAAATACAATATAGGCGCTCTCACGATTTCCAAGACTTTGGAAACTGATGGAGCAGGTGTTATACTAGTCTGCAGCTTAGGCTGTAAACTACAGAACAGATCTGTTAAAAGTAATAATAAAACATCCACAGATGATGATAGAGCAGATTATAGTAATTTTGGAACTTTACTTACTCCTTTGCAATTCAAAAATAAAATGAATGTGATCCTCTGGTAATTTACTCAGTAATACTAGATTGGGACAATGATGCAGCATATCATTTGAATCGAGGTAGGGTTGGACACACAGATAGTGGATCCTAACTTTATGTGATAATGTGAAATGAATGATAACTGCTTGGCAGCCTGTTTAACATTCGCTTACTTTCCATTTCCATTTTATGCTCTGTAATTAAAAATAGCAAAACAGTGAAGGAAAAATCAATCCAATGGTTTACCAAATCAATACAAGCATTTCCTAAACTTCCTACAAATGTGAAACAACTGTCTATTGTTATGTGACATTATGCACTTCATTTTGATTTCATTATTTCAAGGCCAGAGCCAGCAGTCTATAATAAATGCTCTCTTCTCGCTTTGCAATCAAAACATAATTACACAGGATTAAAGTGTGTGAGGTAATCTTTTCCGTATGCGTGTTATAATTTGTGCCTTCTTAGAAGAATGCAAGTAATCACCATAAAGTGACCAAACATTTTATGTTGGTATGTACTAAGAGTGGAAAAATTGATTGTTATTTGAATTCTGTTGAATTCCTGAATAGATTATATTAATCAGACCACAGGGGTGAGTAAAATGGATGAAACATGGCAATGAATTCTCAAGGACAAAATTTAGCCAACAATGAGAGCCATATGCTCAGTTAGTTGATTGTAGACTTTGGCAGAAACATGCTATAAGTGGCCACAACTGGCATTCCTGACTAATGACTCCTGCTGGTATTTTACACATGGAGCGAACAGGAACAGACTGGACTGCGACGTCCTCTGTTGTCAAAAGCCTGTGACACATAACTTTTTATTCTTTCACAGGATGTGGATGTCACCTATGTGTTGCCCATCCCTAATTGCCCATTAGAAGGAGACAAGGCTTACACCTGAATACTGGCTACCCTTCTCCCAGCCAAGGACACGATGATTTTAGCAGAGGAGGAGATGAACTTGCATGGGAATAAAAGAAATGGAGGATGATACCACACTGCTTGTATGTGCCACTGGCTAGCCCAGTAACAGTTAGAAATATATGCATTTATCCATCGTTACATTTTGCAAAAACAGTTTCAAAGATGGACAGGGGATCGTATGCCCTTAAGGCTTGCGGTGATGCGGTTATTTTTGATTTGATGCAGAGTTGCCACCTGCCAGCTCTGTGGAAATCTTACAGTCTTGAACATTGCTATACAGTTTGCAAAACTCACTGTCTTTCCAATCTGTTACTTATACCTGAAAAATCTGTTGGCCAACTTCAGGTATGCGCAGCTCAGGAGGCTTTGCTGGTCAGACTTGCTTGTATTTCCCAATAGCCAGCTGGCAGGGGATTTGGGTAAGATCAATGGATGCTGTAGATCATTTTTCTCTGCGGAGAATCCTTGAAGTCACATCTATAGAGAGGCTTTTTTAGCCTGTGTAAATATTTAATCAACAAGTTAAATGTCAGATTTTCGGTTTTTTTACCATTTAACAATATAATTTTGCTTTATTGAAAATTACTCAATAAATTTCACGCTCTCCCATGGGTTCTGAGCCACATGAAGAAATCAGATTTGACTCCAAGCTGTGTTGAGTTATTTCATCTCAGTAGGGGCTTTGCTAATGGCCTCAGCTCCTTTGGGTCAGGGATGAGAAAATCAATTATGGGCTCTCGCTTCTGACTGATATCTAATAACCTCTGCAGGAGCTGGCTATATGTGATTGTAAGTGGGATGGGGACTAAGCTTCGCTGAGACATCCCTTGATTCAATAACTCACTGACATGTCAACAACTAAATAAAACCAATGGGCACCTGGGTAAGGCACTTCTACGCAATAGATGCTAATAGGACTGCCTACAGGCAAAACCCAATACTTTCAGGAGAGGAGGAAAATAGAAAAGAAAAATATTATTATTTCTCTAATACAGTAATTAGGGCTATTTTTCATTTGTTGTTTAAGATATTTTGCAATGATTCAGAACTGATTCAGAATCGCAAATATATGGTAATATACAAACAGCACTTGATTGTCTGGGCATAGGCTGTTTGCCTGATTGTTTAAAATTCCAAATATAGCCTTGTCTAGGGGAGGGAAGTAAAAGGACTGGAAAATTGTGTGCTGGTGAAATTTAAAGAGCTACAGGCAATTAAACAAAATGAAGTTGGAAAAGAGCAACCTTTTGCAACGTATTGAAATAAGAGTGTTTCTGAGCAAAAGAGGGGTAAATCAGCTTGGTTTGTTGTTTCTATGTTTGCAGATTTTTTTTGCTACAATGTGCTGTTAATTTGAAATTTCACAGGCAGAGACGGTTTAATTCTATCCCGATGGGAGTGTTAAAAGGACTAGCATCAGAATTCAGAAATACTGGGGCCAATATGTTTGGTCCTGGGTCAGTGGGGGCAGAGTTGGGACAATTCAAGGCTCCACAAGCCTCACCCAGGAGAAAGTGGCCCAGAAGTTACATTCCAAAGTGGTCGAGTTTTATAGGAGTTGGGTCAAGTCATCCCCAAATATGTATGTTTCTGGGTACAGAGATAGACCACGCAAAAGGCCTGCCTTGGTAAGCTGATAATTTATCATTTAAAGAAAAATGGAATATAAGAAACAGCCCTCCAACCCTCAGTATTCCCACTGCTACACACTAGCCCATTGCCCATCATGGTAGCAGCACAGCAACCACCATGTTCCTGACATTCAGGTACCCGGTGAGAACCGCAGCAGGCAGATTGGAAACCTCTCTGTGGTTCTGCTCCTGGGCTTGGCCAAGCAGGTTATTAACAGGACCCATAACATTAACCCTGATTTCTCTCCACAAATGCTGCCAGATCTGCTGAGCTTTTCCAGCAATTTCTGGCAGCACTTTCGGTTATTAACAGGTCCAGGCAGTGAGCCATGGAGGGGTTCTTACACTTGAACTGCCTGCCTCCCTTTTACGACTACGTCTGTGTCAGTGTGACCTTGGAGAGGCAGCATGTGGTGTCTGCCAGTACATTTCATGTCTCCTGTAACCAGTGAACTCCGCAGTGGGGAGCTAGGATGAAAATAACATCTTGATGTTTAATTTGATTTACTTCTTTTATGATTCATACTTGTGTTACAATGCCCCTTAGGGACTGTCAATGTTATTTGTGTTTACTTGGTATTTAATTAAATATATGAACATATGAACAAGGAACAAGAGTAGGCCACTCAGCCCCTTCAAGTCTGCTCCAATAAAATCACGGTTGATCTGATTTTAAGCTCAAACCTGCATTACTACATATCGCCGATAATCTTTCATCCCATTCATAATCTATCTATCTCTGCCTTTAAAATATTTAAGGATTCTACATCCTCTGCCTTTTGAGGAAGGGGATTTCAAAGATTCACTACTCACAGAGAAAAAAAGAATTTCTCATCTCAGTTTTAAATAGTCACCCTCTTATTTTAAACTCTGCCCCGAGTCCTAGATTCTCCCACAAGAACATAAGAACATAATAAGAACATAAGAGCTAGGAGCAGGAGTAGGTCGTCCGGCCCTTCGAGCCTGCTCCGCCATTCAATAAGATCATGGCTGATCTTTTCGTGGACTCAGATCCACTTGCCCGCATTCTCACCGTATCCCTTAATTCCTTTATTGTTCAAAAAAATATCTACCTTATCTTTAAAAACGTTTACTGAAGTAGCGTCAAAACTACTCCACCGGGCAAGGAATTCCATAGATTAACAACCCTCTGGGTGAAGAAGTTTCTTCTCAATTCAGTCCTAAATCTACTCCCTCTAATCTTGAGGCTATGCCCTCTTGTCCTAGCTTCACCTGCCAGTGGAAACATCCTCTCTACTTCTATCTTATCTATTCCCTTCATAATTTTATATGTTTCTATAAGATCCCCCCTCAATCTTCTGAACTCCAATGAATATAATCCCAATCTACTCAGTCTCTCCTCATAAGCCAAACCCCTCAACTCCGGAATCAACCTAGTGAACCTCCTTTGCACCCCCTCCAGTGCCAGTACATCCTTTCAATGGGGACCTGTAGCGTCTGAAGATGACATATTGGATATACCATGCTCTATTAGGTGAATGGAAAAATCAATTACAGAAATAGCCTCCCACAGATGAAGTGAGAGAGAACACATTTTGACTTTAGCACAAGAATTGTTACTCTGCCCTCATGTCATAACGTGAGTAAAGTGAAATTCTATAAATTGGGGTTGGTGTAGCAAGCTACATGCTTACAAATCCTGCTTTGCCACTGACGTTTGCACCAGTCTCCATAAACGTTACCATTCGCACCATTAAAATGAAACTAAACTCAAAGCTGTAAACTTTTACAGTGAGCACATTCTGTAAAATGAAAACCTGTCAATGAAAGCATTCTTTCAACATCCACCTGGTCAAGTCCCCTCAGGATCTAATACATTTCAATTAAGTCACCTCTGACTCATCTAAACTCCAGAGAATACAGGCCTGGCCCATCCAGCCTCCCTTCATAAGGCAAGCCATTTACTCCAGTATTAGTTTAACACACCCTTGCTGAATGGTTTCTTGAAGGGCAGTGCGGTTGCTCGGTGGTTAGCACTGCTGCCTCACAGCGCTATGGGCCCCGGTTTGATTCCACTCTCGGGTGACTGTCTGTGGGGAGTTTATGTGTTCTCCCTGTGTCTGTGTGGGTTTCCTCCCACAGTCCAAAGATGTGCAGGCTGGGTGGATTGGCCATGCTAAATTACCCATAGTGTTCAGGGATGTACATTAGGAGGGTTATAGGGGGATGGGTCTGGGTGGGATGCTCTGAGGGTCAGTGTGGACTTGTTGGGCTGAAGGGCCTGTTTCCACACTGTAGGGATGATTTGATTATACATCAACATTCTTTTGTAAGTATGGTGACCAATACTGTACACAATACTCTGAATACAATGTCATCAAAAGCTTGTGTAACTGAAATGTTACCTCCTTACTGTTACAATCAATTCTTCTCGCAATAAACTATAACATACTGTGCGTGTCCCTGATTACTTTTGGTACCTGTGTACTTAGATTCATGCAGTAGAACACCCAGATTTCTCTGTGCCTCAGAGCTCTGCCACCTCTCATCATTCAAATAGTCTGTTTCTTGTTTTATTCCTTCAGCTAAATTAGATAATTTTACACTTTCCCACATTGTACTCTATTTGCCAGACCTTTGTCCATTCACTTGTCTTATCTACATCTCTTTGCAGGCTCCTTATGTCTTCTTCACAACACACTTTCCTGCCTATCTTTGTGTCATCAACGTTTTAATTATTTTAAAATGCTAGAAAGTAGGATTGCTGCAGCACAGTATCTCAACCACAAGACACCATTAATCTGATTTATACCAGAACACCAAACACTATTGACTTGAGAAATACCAAATAAGTGCAAGTCCATCCTTTCTTTTACCCTCCATGTTTCCTTTCTGACTCTACCACTTTTCTAGCTGCCTCAGTTTCTGAATTCATTTTCACATGTCTCTGAAATAACTCCACGAAGGCTGATATCCTGTCACCAAGTCACCCTTTATTTACTTGTGCATAGTACATGACACTAACCCAGCTGGCACAGAGCCACCTCTGAGAGTGAGCAGAACCCCTGACACTCCTGTTTATATCTGTCAGCCAGGACTCCTTGATTGGACCAGGTGAACAGTCCCAATTCTGGACCTTGTATTCTTCTATGTCCACCTGGCTGACCTCGTTCCAATCACTACAGTCTCCTTGTGAAGCAAGGTGAGGTATATCAGAGTAAACAGACTTTGAAATAGAACACATACTAATATGATAAACTCTCATATACTGTGAATGTGATCAGAGACAGTAGTAAAAGGATGATCCCCAATCTTGGCAATGTGAGGAGGAACAACAGGTTAGTATTGTGCATGGGTTCTATTTGTAGCAGGTGGAAGTGAAGCAGAGCCCTGTCTGCAGCTCACTTTGTTGTATCCATCAGAACGGTGTTTCATATTCTCATTAGTTAGTGAAATGGAAAAGTGTTCCATTCTGTGGTACTAACATCCATCATCTTCCTGAGGAGAGGACTCCTAAGTTTTAACAAATTGTGTTATAAATAATGCCATTATGTTTTGGATTCACTGGCTGATGAACATTTTGTGCCCCATAAATTCATAATTTGGCTCTAACATATTCAAGTAAGTAATTTTAAATCTACTTTCATATACTTCCATCTATAAAATAAAATCGTTACTTGGCATTTGCAAGAGAGAACATTTATGTTTCTGTGGCTTGCTTTGTGACTGATTTTAACAGTTGGTACAACACTGCAATCAGAGGGAGCATCCACCAGGCACCTATCACCCTCCTTCACCTTTCTTTCTTTATCCCCCCCTCCCTTTACCCTCTATTCTCCATCCTCCACCTTCTACCCTCCCATTCCACTGTACTCCCTCTTCCCACCACTCACTACTCTCCAAACCCCACCTCCAGCCTCCATCATTTACATTCTGTCTTCCAGCCCCTACTCTCTGTCCTCCACTCTTCTGATCTCTGCCTTTCTTTTATCTACCATCTACTCTCCATTCATCTCCATCCATCTCCTTCCTTCCACCTTTGACTCTCCCCCCTCCACCTTCTATCCTCTATCCTCTTGCCTCTACCATCCATACTCCCCCGTTTACCATTTACCCACACCATTCACCATGCACATTCTGCTTGATTCCCCCTCTGTCTATTCCCCTTCATCTGCTAAGTGCCCACTACCTAATCAGCAACACATTTTAGAAATAAATTTTTTGATGTGCTCAGCTTGGCTCAGTTACTAGCAATCTGACATCCAAGTCAGAAATTGTGGTATTAAGCACTAATATGATGCTCAGCACCTCAGCTCAATACTGTGCTAAAATATCTGTTGAGGCAGCGATTAATTGTTAAATTAAAGCAACCTTCTGGTCACATCTTCTTTAAAGATCTAATAACATCCTTTGGAGAAGAGCAGGGAACTCTTCAGAAGTCTTGTCCAGGATTCCTCCCTCAATGAATATTGTAAAACAGAGTTTGAATTTGTTGAAAAGAGAGACATTTATCCCGATCAATGCAAGCAAAATGTTTGGGTCATCATGTTTCTTTTCCAAAATATTAAATGCAAATTATTTGTATTAATGTCTAGTCTAACGCCTCAATATAATTCATTGTTTACAATATGAATGTACACTGGGTTTCCTTTTGATATGATGGGTTTAAAGTTAGCATTTCTTAATCTGAAATCTAAAGATATGAATGAAACTGGAAGAGAATCCTAAAATGCTCAGATAATTGGTTATGGGACCTTGCTGTGTGCAAATGGCAGCTGTGTTTCTTAAGTGACATCAGTAATCCACTTCACAAGCAGGTCATTGATTGTATCGCACTTGAGCGCATGATGAGGTGGTAGATAAACAGAAGTTCATTCTTTGCATAATCCTCTGATGTTTTGTTCAAATAGCGCAGTGTTACAGGTAAGAGCATGATGGCTCAGTGGTTAGCACTGCTACCTCATAGCACTAGGGACCAAGGTTTGATTCCACCCTCAGGCAACTGTCCATGCAGTGTTTGCACATTCTCCCCCGTCTGTGTGGGTTTCCTCCTGGTGCTCTGGTTTTCTCCCATGATCTAAAGATGTGCAGGTTAGGTGGCTTGATCATGCTAAATTGCCCATAGTATTCAGAGGTGTGTAAATTAGGTGGATTCAACATGGGAAATGCAGGGGTACAGGGAAGGGGGATGGGTCTCAGTGGGATGCTCTTCAGGGAAGCAGTGTGGACTTTTGTCGGGCTGAATGGCCTGTTTCCACACTGTAGGGGTTCTATGTGCACTGAATCAGATGGAATGCTCAGGTCATTGGACCCAACCAGTCTCTACTGCCTCATTATGGTCATTTATGCTACACACAGACATTCTCCCACCCGAGACAATCTAACCACATCAGCACATCCTTCAGTTTCTTTCTCCTTCTTGTATTTATCTAGTGTTCCTTTAACAATCTAAAACATTCACATGAACAGTGACATGTTATTTTTGTTACTCTGCATGCGATGAGAAAGTACAAATAATCAGTCACCTGGTGGCTTGCTGCAGTTGCAGTGTGCTAATTCCATTGAGCTGAGGCAGATGATGAACTTAGCTGGTCTCCCAGTCAATCATTTCTTTATTGACAGTGAATAAACAAGATTTCCACTTTTTCAATCCTAGCTGAAAAATGAACTGGTGTGAATGCAGTCATTTCCTGCACCATCTCTCTCTCTCTCTTCAAAATGAAACTGTAACAATTTAGAATAAGAGTGTTTTGCACTGGATTTGCTGCAAACATGAAAAATTTTGTAAGCTCCAAAGTAATGTTGCCTCAGACATAAGTCAGTTTAATTTTGCATGCATAAAGATGTCGGTTTTCCTCTGGTCTGCAGTTTTACTCTTTTATTATTTAAGTGCCCATGTTTTGTAATAAAATCAGACAGCTAAACCCATTCAATATCAAGCAGTTGCTGAAATCATAGATGCCAATTACTATTGGCAATGCTGTCTAAAGTTTCAAAGTGTTCAAACAATGTTCATTTGTCCACATATGTAATCACTTTTATAATAGATTCATGCTTTTGTTAAAATAGCAAGCTAGATTGCCACACAAAAGGCCTAATGGAATATTCCCCTTCAAGGGGAATTGTGATGTTAAAGTAATCTGCACCCAATCATTGTACAATGTGGCTGAAGCAGGAGCTAGGATCATGCAGGAAGTGAATCAGACCTAAGAAACAGTGAAAAATGCCATAACGTAACAGAGAGTGGATTCCAAAGAGTTCAGCTGCAGCAATGGAGGTTTTGGTGGATCAAATTGCCAAAAGGACAGGTGTCCACTGAGATCTGAAAAGACCTTCATAGAGGTGGAAAGGTAATGGGAGCCTGGAAGGTCAATGACAGGAGTCGAACTCCGAAGATATGCATACAGTGCCTTAAGAAGTTTAACAAGTTCACTCATGAGCGATCGCTCCAATGTATATATCTTAAAAATGGCATCTCCTAGCAACTGTATCACCATATTCAGACACTCCAAACATCCAACACTCACCAAGTAATAAACTTTATTAATCAGGGCTCATATGTCACTTTCAAATGCCCCCATGCACACTGACATCTTGTGGTTTTCTAATCCTCACAACTACATTTTGTAGTTAGCTCACATTGCCAGCAATTCAACTATGATGGTCACATCTCCCTTACACATTGCACAACCATCATTGACACAACTCCCTCACATTGCAGGAGAGGGTGTTGCACAACCAGATGCAGGATGACTGGAGATGGAGGATCATGCTTTCAGGTACTCAAGGTGCACAGGGGAAGAACAAGAACTGAATAATGTTGATGAAACATATTGATGTCACGCTCACGATCAGCAGTTCAAATATCAACACTGTCCACAAGATAGTCATAATTCATACCAACAGTAGTAGCTATCCATTGATGTATCCTGATGGTTGGCGTGTAGTTGTCAAACAAGACTGCTCCAGAGTAAATCTATCAGGTTACTGGGTACTGCCCTGTATGATAGGCTGACGATGGTCACACACAATCTGGATGTTGAAAAACTGGAACCCATTTCGGTGCTGATATATGGCGGGATTGATATGTGGCATCTACAAGATGGTTTGTGTGCACTCAATGATACCCTGCTCATAGGGGAAAACCTTCCTGCTCACTCCACTTACTGCTCTCTGATAAGAGGCAATGAAACATTTATTTGCATAGAAAAGCTCCGTGACTTCCCTTATGCAACAACAGATGGCAAGTTGTGAGATGTTACTAATAGCAGCCAGGGCTAAACTGGAAGGAATCAGATTCAGAAGACTTCATCACCACGATCATCTTCACAACTACTGCCAATAAGGATTGCAATTATAGTTGCAGCTGTCAGTAGATTTGAATCACAACCTCCATATTGGAGTGCAGTCATCTCTCACATTGTTATTTGGTGAGGTTTAGGTGTGAGGATTGTTCTTGGAACACCCTGTGGATAAAGGTTCCTGCCATAAGCCTTTTTATACCTCTTCCATTCATTTCTAAAACCTTGCACTGCTCTGCTTCACCTTTGTTCAGTCTCAAAATCTTGCTGTACTCCAAGGAGAAGGATTACTGATAGAATAATACCTTGGAACATTTGGTTTGTGTCCCTTAGCACTGCCACATCACTCCCTGTTGGGTCTTCCAACTTGAAACAACTACAGAAAAGACCAAACATTTGTGCAATTTTAATAGCAGCCAGAAGAAGCACACACCCTATAAATGGTTTTCAACCCCTTTAAACAGTGCTGGTGGGAGATCTCTTTTTTTCCTGTTTTGTGAGTATTCAGTGGTGCACAATTACAAGATGGAGCACTGGTGTTGGAGTGAAGGACTGCAAGACAACAGCTCTATCATCACAGATAGTAGGAACTGCAAATGCTGGAAAATCTGAGATAACAGGGTGTA
>NC_063336.1:109549123-109581358 GCF_021869965.1 Rhincodon typus
TTCCTAACTCCCTACCTACACTCACCTTTCCTGGCCCCATCCCCGCCTCTTCGACCTGTTTGTTTCCTCTCCACCTATCCTCTCCTCTATCCCTCTTCTATCCGCCTCCCACTCTCTCCCTATTTATTTCAAAACCCCCTTCCCCTCCCCCTTTTCTGATGAAGGGTCTAGGCCCGAAACGTCAGCCTCTCTGCTCCTATGATGCTGCTTGGCCTGCTGTGTTCATCCAGCCCTGCACCTTGTTGTATCGGTAAAGGATTGTTAGTCATCAATTATAGTTGAATACCTAAGTCACTACTTTTGAATGCCTCATCCTATAATATTGCACAAATTGTGTTGGTTTTTTTTTGCAACCAAAATGTTTGGAATAGTTATTCAGGATAGAATAAAATAGGTAATAAAATGTTGCCAGAATTGTAAGAAGTGTAAAGATTGGGAGGGTTTTAAACATCCACAAAGAAAGATAAGGTAATTGATAAAGAGCGATAAAATATGGGAGCAAACTAGAAATAATTATAAAAAGACATTAGAGATTTTGAGGCTTTGGTCAAGAAAAAGAAGGAGGCACGTGTCAGGTATAGACAGCTAGGATCAAGCGAATCCCTTGAGGGGTACAAGGAGAGTAGGAGTACACTCAGGAGAGAAATCAGGAGGGTAAAAAGGGAACATGAGACAGCTTTGGATAAGGTTAAGGCAAATTCAAAGAGATTTTACAGGTACATTAAGGACAAAAGAGTAACTAGGGAGAGAACTGGGCCCTTTAAAGATCAAAGAAGCCAGCTCTATGTGGATGGGTGAAATCTTAACATGAATATTTTGTGTCAGTATTCACTATGGAGAAAGACATGGAAGCCAGGGAACTTGGATAAATCCCCAGAACCTGATCAAGTGTATCCTAGGACTTTGTGGGAAGCCAGGGGAGAAATTGTGGGGCCTCTAGCAGAGATATTTGTATCCTGCACTGCCGCAGGTGAAATGCTGAAAGACTGGATCATGGCTAATATTGCGCCATCATTAAAAAAAGGCTGCAGGGAAAAGCCAGAAAATTACAGACCAACGAGCCTGATGTCACTGGGTGGGTAAGTTGTTGGAGAGAATTCTGAGGCACAGAATCTACATGCATTTGGAAAGGCAAGAACTGATTAGGGATAGCCAGTATGGCTTTGTGTTGTGGAAATCATGTCTCACTAATCTGTCTGAATTTTTTGACGAGATAACCAAGAAGATAGATGAAGGGAGAACGGTAAGGGTGTCAACATGGACTTTAGCAAGACCTTTGATAAGGTTCCACATGGTAGACTGGATTGTGAGGTTAGATCACATGGGATCCAGGAAGACATTCAGGGATGTGTAACTTAGGTGGGTTATGGGAGGATGTGTCTGGGTGGGATTCTCCGAGGGTCGGTGTAGACTTGTTGGATCCAAGGGCTTGTTTCCACACTGTAGGGATTCTATTTAAAAAAAAATTAAATTGGCTTGATGGTAGGAGACAGAAGGTGGCCGTATAAGGTAGTTGTTCAAACTGAAAGCCTGTGACCAGCAGTGTGACACAAGAATCCACGCTGGGTCCACTGTTGTTCATTATTTACATAGATTATTTGGAGGAGGATAGAGGAGGCATGGTTGGTAAGTTTGTAGATGACACCAAAATTGGTGGTATAGTGGAAAGTGAAGAAGGTTACCTAAGATACAATGGGATCATGATCAACAGGGCCTGTGAGCCGAGGAATGGCAGATGGAGTGTTATTTAATAAATGCGAAGTGTTGCATTTGGTAAGGCAAACCAGGACAGGACTTACACAGTTAATGGCCAGGCCCTGAGAAGTGTTGTCAAACAAAGAGACCTTGGAGGGCAGATTCATCGTTCCTTGAAGTGGCATCGCATGTAGACAGGGTGTTGAAGAAGGTGTTTGTCACGCTCGCCTTCATTGGTCAGAGCATTGAGTATAAGAGTTGGGACATTATGTAGCGGCTGTACAAGACGTCGGTAAGGCCACATTTGGAGTACTGCGTGCAATTGTGGTCGCTCTGCTATTGGAAGGATGTTTTTAAACTGGAAAGGGTGAAAAAAAGATTTACAAGGATGTTACTGAGACTGGAGGGCTGAGTTAAAGGAAAGGTTAGTTAGGTTGGGACTTTTTTTTCCTTGGCGTATAAGAGGCTGAGGGGTGACCTTTTAGAGGCTTATAAGCTCATGAAGAGCATAGATAAGGTGAATCGCTAAGGTTTTTTTTCCCCCAGGGTTTTTTGAGTCCAAAAATTGAGGGCATAGGTTTAAGTTGAGAGGGGCAAGATTTAAAAAGGACCTGAGGGGCAGCTTTTTCACAGAGAAGGTGGTGCATATGTGGAACAAGGTGCCAGAGGAAGTGGTCGGGGCGAGTACAATTACAACATTTTAAAGACATTTGGACAGTTACATTGATACGAAAGATATTGAGCAATTTAGGCCATTAAGCTTGCTTTTCAAAAAAAAGGTCATTGAGTAAACATGGTACTGTGGACCAGTTTGTTTGACATAACATTAGGAAATGGGAAACAATTGGAAAGTCATTATATGATTAGGCAGAATCAGTGTGATTTTATGAAATAGTGACGGCCTTTGAAAATTCTATTAGAAGTATTTCAGGATGTAGCATTTCGATATGGAGAGTCAGCGGATGTAGTGTTTTTGGATTTTTAGAAACCACTTGATAATTTGCCACTGGGCTGTTATGTAAAATGAGGCTCGTAGATTTAGGGGGAAATATATTGGCAAGAAATGAGAGAGTAAGTATTAACAGGATATTCTCAGGATGCCAGGCTTTAACTGGTTTCATCTTGGAAGCATAAGAGCTTATCCTTAACTATTCTAATCAACCTGTTCAGCTCTGTTGTGACACACATGTGGAGGAAGTGAGGATTGAAACCAGGCCTCCTGGCTCTGACTTAAACTATGTACGATGATATTAATGACTATATTAATTATTTAGGTGAGGGGATCATTTGTAATTTCTCCAAGGTTGGTAACAGGCTGGTAATAGAACTCTGGGTGAAAAAGTGAGCAGGAATGCTAAGGGATATAGACAGGTGAAATGATTAGGCAAGAAATTGATATATGGAAAATGGTGGGAAAGCATAAAATTATATACTTTAGTAAGAAGGATGGAAAAGTAAAATTTTGTTTAAATAGTGAAAGACTAGAAAATATTGGTATTCAGAAGAATGTGGGCATCATGTTCACAACTGACAGAATTAACAGGAAGGTATAGCCAGCAATTAGGAAGGCAAATAGCAAGTTGGGCTTTACTGGTAGGGCATGGAATATAAAAGTAAAAGTATTTTGCTGCACCTACATAAATGTTTGGTGAGACCACATCTGGACTATTGTATGCATTTTGTTTTTCCTCTTCTTGCCTCAGGGAAGTTTCCACTTCTGCAGTTATATTTCATTTCGAAGGGGCACAACAAAGGTTCAGTTTCCCTGGTTTGAAAGTGTAGAATTAGGATAAGGGACTTTAGATGAAGACACTGTCAGAATTTGACATACACTCTGGAGAGTGCTTCATGGTCCGTCCAGAACATTCTACAAATTGGAAACGTTACATAAGCATCCCTATAGTGTTTGTTTTTTCATTGATGGGATGTGAACATCACTAGCTAGGCCAGCATTTATTGCGTACTCTAAAGAGTTATTCTTTCAAAGTTGGCGATGAGCTTCAGTCCTTGGGGGTGTAGATACATTCAAAAGGCTAACAGTGAGTGAGTTCCAGGATTAGACCCCACAACAGTGTTGGATTGACAATACAGTTCTGGGACAGGGTGGTGCCTGGCTTAGAGGGGTGTTTGCAGATGGTGCTACTGCCTTTGCCCTTCTAAGTGGTATTTTGTTATCATCTTTGATGTGATGTCCTTTTAAGAGCTCAGCAGGTAAATAAGCCAAGTAGTTGGATGTTATCCCATGACCAAATGCTTGCTGCACCATAGCACTTAAATCACAGGCTGTACTCTGTTCACTCTGCACTCCATATTTAAGTTTAGCCATATATAAACTCACAGGAGATCTTCAAGTAATTGGAATTCATGTCCCTCTTTTGTGTTATTCAGATGACACAAGGATACTATTGTTAGTGGCAGAGGTCATAGGTTTGGAAGAAACTACTGATGAAGACTGAGTGAGCTGTTGCACTGCATCTAATGGATGGTAATCAGCGTTGCCACTATGCAGTGGTAGTGAAGGGACTGAGTGTTGAAGGTGGTGGTTGGAGTAAAAAATACAAGCAGCTGCTTCATCCTTGATGGTGTTGATCTTCTTGAGTGTTGTTGGAGCTGCATTTATCCAGGCAAATGGGAAGTATTCCACCACACTGGTGACTTGAGCTTTGTAGGTAGTAGACAAGCTTTGGGGAGTCAAGAGGTGAATTACTCGCTGCAGGATCCCTAGCCTCTGGCCTGATCTTGTCGCCGCTGCACATAACTGATTAGTCCAGGCCTCACACCAGCAAGATGGAGTGGGGGTAGAGCTTGAATGACTTCAACATAGAACATAGAACATAAAATATAGAACATAGAACATAGAACATAAAACGTAGAACATAGAACATACAACATAGAACAGTAAAGCACAGTACAGGCCCTTCGGCCCACGATGTTGTACCGAACTTTTACCCTAGTCCTAAGGTCTATCTAACCTCCACCCCTACCTTATACTATCATCCATATGCCTACCTAATAGCCGCTTAAATGCCCCTAATGAGGCCGACTCCACTACGCTTTCCGACAATGCATTCCACGCCCCTACCACTCTCTGAGTAAAGAGTTTACCTCTGACATCTCCACTATATCTACCTCCACTCACTTTAAAACTATGCCCCATTGTAATAGCTACCTCCACCCTAGGAAAAAGTCTTTGGCTGTCCACTCTATCTATACCTCTGATCATTTTGCACACCTCTATCAAGTCACCTCTGATCCTTCATCGTTTTAAAGAAAAAAGCCCTCGCTCTCTCAACCTTTCCTCGTAAGACCTTCCCTCCATTCCAGGCAACATCCTGGTAAATCTCCTCTGCACCTATTCCAACGTTTCCACATCTTTCCTGTAATGAGGTGACCAGAACTGGACACGATACTCCAGATGTGGCCAAACCAGGCTTTTGTATCGCTGGAGCATAACTTCACGGCTCTTGAAATCAATCCCTCTATTAATGAAAGCTAAAACACCATACGCCTTCTTAATAACTCTATCCACCTGGGTGGCAGCTTTCAGTGAACTGTGGACTTGAACCCCAAAATCCCTCTGCTCCTCCACACTGCCGAGAATCTTTCCTTTAACCCTGTATTCTGCTTTCAAATTTGTCCTTCCAAAATGAATCACCTCACACTTTTCAGGGTTAAACTCCATCTGCCACTTCTCAGCCTAGCTCTGCATCCTATCAATGTCCCTTTGTAACCAGAACAGCCCTCCGCACTATCCACAACTCAACCCACCTTCGTATCGTCCGCAAACTTACTAATCCACCCTTCCACTCCTACATCCAAATCATTTACAAAAATCACAAATAGAAGAGGACCCAGAACAGATCCTTGTGGTACACCACTTGTAACTGAGCACCATGTTGATTATTTTCCATCCACTACCACCCTTTGTCTTCTTAGGGTCAGCCAATTCTGAATCCAATCTGCCACATCGCCCCCTGTCCCATGCCTCCTTACTTTCTGCATGAGCCTACCATGGGGAACCTTATCAAATGCCTTACTTAAATCCATGTATACCACATCCACTGCTCTACCTTCATCCGTGTGTTTGGTCACCTCTTGATCTACTCCTCACAAATCCGTTCTGACCATCACGAATCAAACTGTGCCTATCCAAGTGATCATAAATCCTATCTCTCAGAGCCCTTTCCAATAATTTGCCCACCACTGATGTAAGATTAACTGGCCTGTAATTTCCGGGGTTATCCCTATTCCCTTTTTTGAAAAAGGGAATGACATTTGCCTCTCTCCAATCTTCCGACACTATACCCATAGACAGTGATGACGAAAAGGTCATCGCCAAAGGCCATGTGATCTCTTCCCTCGCTTCCCATAGAATCCTTGGATAAATCCCATCAGGCCCGGGGGACTTATCTATCTTCAAGTTCCTCAAAATTCCTAGTACATCTTCCTTACTAACATCCACCTCCTCTAGCCTACCAGCCTGTTTCACACTGTCCTCCTCTA
This sequence comes from Rhincodon typus, assembly GCF_021869965.1. Classification (NCBI taxonomy): domain Eukaryota; kingdom Metazoa; phylum Chordata; class Chondrichthyes; order Orectolobiformes; family Rhincodontidae; genus Rhincodon; species Rhincodon typus. The sequence goes on from NC_063336.1 coordinate 109,555,322, forward strand.
CAACTAGGTCCCTCTCAGTTGTGAATACCAAAGAAAAGTATTCATTAGGGACCTCACCTTTCTTTTTAGGCTCCGTGCACAAATTCCCTTTACAATCCCTGATCGGCCCTACCCTTTCTCTGGTCATTCTCTTATTCTTCACGTACATGTAAAAAGCCTTGGGGTTTTCCTTGATCCTATCTGCCAAGGTTTTCTCATGCTGTCTTATAGCTCTCCTCAGTCCTTTCTTCCGCTCCTTCCTGGCTAACTTATATCCTTCTAGAGCCTTTTCCGATCCCTGTTTCCTAAACCTTATATAAGCTTCCTTCTTCCTCTTAACTAGTCGTTCAACCTCTCTTGAGAACCAAGGCTCCCTCACTCGACCGCATCTTCCCTGCCTGCTAGGGACAAACATATCGAGCACACGCAGTATGCATTCCTTAGCAATCTCCACATTTCTACAGTGCTCTTCCCTGACAGCATCTGTTCTCATTTTATGTTACCCAGTTCTTGCCTAACAGAATTATAATTACCCTTCCCCCAATTATAAACCTTGCCCTGCTGTATGTACTTATCTTTTTCCATGACTATTGTAAAAGTAACAGAGTTATAATCGCTACCGCCAAAATGCTCTCCTAACAACAGGTCTAACATTTGGCCCGGTTCATTGCCAAGCACCAAATCCAAAGTGGCCTCTCCTCGTGTTGGTCTGTCTACATACTGTGTCAGGAATCCTTCCTGAACGCACTGGACAAAATCCGTTCCATCTAAACTGTTACAACTAAAAAGTTTCCAATCAATATTTGGAAAGTTGAAGTCACCCATGACTACAACCCTGTGACTTCTGCACCTTTCCCGTATCTGCCTCCCAATCTGCTCCTCCACTTCTCTGCAACTATTAGGGGGTCTATAAAAAATCCCCAACGAAGTGACTGCTCCTTTCTTGTTCCTGACCTCAACCCAAACTGAGTCTGTAGACATATCATTCTCGTACTGCCTTTCAGTAGCTGCTATACTAGCCCTGACTGGCAATGCCACTCCCCCGCCTCTTTTACCACCCTCCCTATTTCTTTTAAAGCATCTAAATCCTGGAACTTCCAACAAGCATTCCTGTCCCTGAATTACCCAAGTTTCTGTAGGAACACAGAGGAAAACATCAACAATTTCTATACAGACAAATTGAAGCAACATATTCCAGGTATTAATAACTTGCAAACACCCACTTCAACAGCTCATCGTTTTCTTGTCGCCTCTGCTATTTGTACATCAGCACGTTATAAAAGTGGGAAACTATTTTTGCATGAGAACAATAAAGTTTCAAGGTTATTTGTGAGAAAGATTAGATACCTTTACCTCTTAAGATGATGTAACATTTATATCTTAAGAAAAATATGTTCAGCCCTTTCTCAATGTCTAATATTCTTAATTGCATTTGAACAATTCAAAGAAGATAAACTGAACCAGACTGCTATTGAACAGATTGCCTTGTTCTTGTTATTGATGTCCTTCCCTATGTAACAGTCTGAACACTGTTGTGACAAAAATATACAAATTAAGAGAACAATCAATTGGGCAAATTCTGAAATAAAACAAAGAATTGCAGATACTAGAGATCTGAAACAAAAACAGAAAATGCTGGAGAAAGTCAGCAGGTCTTGATGCATCTGTGGAGAGAAAGTCAGTTCGTGCATCAGAACTGTTCTGACAAAGAGTCACTGGACTTAAAACACAACTCTGTTTCTCTTTCAACAGATGCTGCCAGGCCTGCTAAGTTTCTCCAGCAATTTCTGTTTTTGTGCAAATTCAGAAGATTGGTTTATAAACACAGAGACAGGAGGTAAGCTGTAAGTGTGCTACTTCAGTACATGTGGGTCATAAAGATGGCTGAAAGAACTTGTTGGCTTTGTAACAAAATATATCAGGACACATGACCAAGAGAATGATTAGAATGTTGTCTTGGATCACAAAGAGGTCCTCCAGATTTGTTAAACGTAGTTAAGAGAAGACTCGACAACAGCAATTTGCTTAAATATGAATGTTTATTAAGTGAAAATAAAAAATGAGAAGAACATGAAAAGATGCCATCAGTCTCACACCCGTCTGCCCGTTGGGGACCCCTTGATCGATGGCTGGTCTGGAGGCTTAGGTTTGTTCGTGGCACCGTTCATGATCCCTGTCCGAAGTGAAGTCCAATGACTCAGAACAAAATTGTCTCTCTTATGCAGTGTAACATAGAGCAAGTACAGAAAAACAAGAGCAGACAAACAAGTTGATTGTGCCATCTTCAGCACATAAGGGAATGTTCACAGGGCTCATTAAGGTCATGCAACTGTCAAATATCATCATCGATTTTAGCCCATCTTATACAAATGTAAAATGGGGTAAAGAGCTGATTGATGAGTCACTGATGCATATTTAAGTCTTCTGTTCATTTTTTTTAAATTTAGAAAATAGTCCAATAAATAGAGTTATTGCAGGGCACTCTGGTCTTGCGGAATGTGCATCATGTTCCATTTTGGAACTTAGGGATGCTTCCCATGTCTTGTATAACCATTTGAGCCTGAGGTGTCTTCAACTGGTGGATCTTGTGGTTCAGAGCTTGTGCAGCAACTGTCATTATCAAGATGTAGCCACATGGCTGTGTGCTACAGAGGCTTTCCCCTGGCCTAACTCTGCGAAGGTAACGAGGGAATGGGAAGTAGCAGAGATACTAAAGCAGGATAAAGCAGGTAATGTTGGACATGCCTGATTAGGGAGCCTGAGTAGGGTTGCCTGAGCTGTTCTTTGGGGCAACACAGTGTCTCAGTGGTTAGCACTGTCAGCTCACAGCACCAAGGACCCAGGTTCGATTCCATCCTCAGGCGTCTGCGTGGAGTTTGCACATTCTCCCCGTGTCTGTGTGGGCTTCCTCCTGGTGCTCTGGTTTCCTCTCAAAGTCCAAAGATGTGCAGGTTGGGTAGATTTGCCATGGGAAATGCATAGTAGGGAAGTGAACCTGGGTGGGACGCTCTTTGTAGGGTCAGTGTGGACTCAATTGGCCAAATGGCCTGCTTCCAGACTGTAGGGATTCTATGATTCCACAAGTGTATAGTGTTCTCCAAATTGATGCTCACTTCTTAAGACTGGTGAAAATATCAGCCACTCTGGGGAGTTCAGTCAGTGCCAGGTCCATGGTGCCATGGTGGACCAGTGGGTCTGGTGAGCAGGAAGAAAATGAGGATAGTATATGGCCTACTTTGTACCAAAGTGAGGGATATCACTAAGCAGCTACACAGCACTTTGAAAGGAGTAGCTGAACATTATGTTCCAGAATGATATCAAGAACTTAGATAGAAAGAAGTTCGAAGTGCTGCAAGCTACCTATACAGAATTAGGAAGCTAGACCCCAAAGGGAGGAATCTCAAAATTATTTGTGGATATGAAGGCTTTAGAGAAGGTGCGTACGGGAATTTTTCCAGGGATGAGGGTCTTCAGTAAGGTAGATCAATCAGGGAACAGAGGTTCTGAGGAGGTATATAGAGGTATTTAAAATCATGAGAGGCAAAGACAGCATATTTTCCCATTGTTCCCAAAGTTGGGAAGGTCAAGAATTACACAACACCAATTGAACGTGGTTGTTGAAAGAACTGACAATTATATGAAGAACAGTATTCTTAAAGCAATGAATGGTTACAATGGGACACATTACGTTAGCAGGTAGTGGAGACAGGACTGGCCCAAGGGTGCTTGGCACTCTGGATAAATTCTGACATCCCCACATTCACAATAGAGATAAATGGGATGTGGACATCACTGGCTGGGCCTGTATTTATTTCCTACCACTTCCTGCCCTTGAGGATGTAGTGGTGAGCTGCTTGCTTGAGCGGCTACAATCCATGCACAGTAGGTAGTCTAAAATGCTACTGGGGAGAGAATTTCTGATTCTGATCCAGGGACTCTGAAAGAATAGTGATATGTTTCCAAGTCTAGACAGTGAATGGCTTGGAAGGGAACTTGGATGTGGTGATGTTCCCATGTATCTACTGCCCTTGTCCCTTTAGATGGTATTGGTCATGGGTGCTGTCGAAGAAACCTTGTTGAATTTCTGAAGTGCGTGCATCTTGTAAATAGTACTCTCAAATAACTGCAAAACACTGTGGATGCTGGAAATCTGACTAAAAGTACAGAGAATGCTGAAGAAATGCAGCAGGTCTGGCAGCATTTGAAGAAGAGTCATACTGGACTTGAAACATTAACTCTCCACAGATGCTACCACCCAGTGGCTCTGATTTCAATAATCATGAAGTGTTGCGAGATGCTGGTTATGGCCTGCATCAACTCCAGTCTCCCAACCTGCCTCAATCCTCTACTGTTTGCCTATTGACATAACAGGTCTAGAGAGGATGTCATATCCCTCGCCCTGCACTCATCTCTGGACCATTTGGACAACAGACACCTATGTCAGATTCCTGTTCATTGACTATAGCTCCGCCTTCAACACCGTTATCCCCTCCAGACTGATCCTAAAACTCCGTGGCCTTGGTCTTGGCTCCGCCCTCTGCAACTGGATCCTCAGCTTTCTGACCCACAGACCATAATCAGTGAGGATAGGTAACTGCACCTCCTCCACAATAACACTTAACGCTGGAGCCCCCCAAGGATGTGTCCTCAGTCCCCTACTGTACTCCCTGGACACCTACGACTGTGTTGCCAAATTTCGAACAAACGACATCTACAAGTTCGCACCATAGCGGCTCGGATATTGAACAATGACGAGTCAAAATACAGAAGGGAGGTAGAGGGCTTGGTGATGTAGTGCAATGAAAACAATCTGTCTCTCAACGCCGGCAAAACTAAAGAACTGATCATCAACTTCAGAAAGAAAGGAGGAGAACACGCCCCCATCAACATCAATGGAACTGAGGTTGAGAGACTGAAGAGCATCAAGTTCCTCGGAGTGACAATAACCAATCACCTGTCCTGGATTTCCCACATGGATTTGATAGTCAAGAAGGCACAACAACGCCTCTTCTTCCTCAGGCAGGTTCAGGAAATTTGACATGTCTACAAGGTCCCTCAAAAACTTCAACAGATGCATTATTGAAAGCATATTGTACGGGTTCATAACAGCCTGGTATGGCAACTGCTCTGCCCAGGACAGTAAGAAACTACAGAAGGTGGTGTACACAGCCCAGACAATCATGGAAGCCAACCTTCCATCCATGGACTCTATTTACATGGCTCACTGCCATGGAAAGGCTGCCAACATCATCAAAGATCCATCACACCCTGGTAATGACCTCCTACAACCTCTTCTGTCAGGCAGAAGATGTAGAAAGCTAAGCACATTGCACAGGCAGGTTCACAAATAGCTTCTTTCCAGCTGTTATCAGACTGTTGGATGGAATCTAGCCTCAAATAATGTAACATGCAATGTGACCTGCATGCCTTTAAGTCTGCTGCATCTCCCAATGTGGATTCCTCTACATCGGTGAGACGAAGCGGAGGCTCGGAGACCACTTTGTAAAGCATCTGCACTCTGTTCGCAGCAAACAACAACACCTTCCAGTCATGAACCATTTTAACTCCCCCTCCCACTCCCTGGGAGACATGTCCATCCTGGGCCTCCTCCAGTGCCACAATGATGCCACCCACAAACTGGAGGAGCAACACCTCATATTCCGCCTCAGGAGCCTACAACCCAATGGTCTCAATGTGGACTTTACAAGTTTCAAAATCTTCCCAACCTCAGCCTCATCCCATTTCCAACCCTCCCTCTCATCCCTGCCTCCTTGGCCTGACACAACATGTTCATCTTCTCTCCCACCTATCTACTCCACCCACCTCACTGACCAATCCCCACCACTGCCTACCTGCACTCACCTATCACCATCCCACCTACCTTCCCCAGCCCCACCCCTCCTCTCTTTATTTATTTCCCAGCTCCCTTCCCCCTCCCTATTTCTGAAGAAGGGTCCCGACCTGAAATGTTAACTTTCCTGCTCCTCTGATGCTGCCTGGCCTGTTGTGTTCCTCCAGCTCCACACTGTGTTAACTCTGACATCCTTTGCTTGCTGAGATCTGCCTATACTGCTCATAAACAAAGCTTGTCACTGTATTTTGGTACACATGACAATAAAATCAATCAATCACTCATGCTGTGAGACCTGCGGACTTTCTCCAACATTCTCTATGTTTGTTGTAAGTGGTACACATTTGCTGCTATTGAGCAGCAGCAGTGGAGGGTGTGAATGCTAATGGCTGTGGTGCCAATCAAGAAGGCTAGTCTGTCCTGGAAGATTCTTAGGTGTTGTTGGAGCTGTGATCATCCAGGCAAGTGGAAAGTATTCTATCAGACTCGAATCATGCCTTATAGATGGCTTAATGGAGTCAGGAAGAGAGTTACTCACTGCAAGATTCTTTGCCTTTGACTTGATATCGTAACCATAACATTTATTTGGCTATTCTAGTTCAGTTTCTGGTCAATAGTAACTCAGATTGCTGACAGTGGGGGAATCAGTAATGGTAATGCCGTTGAATGTCAAGATGTGATAGTAGATTCTCTCTTGTTGATGATTGACAATGCATGGCCCTTGTTCTTGAATGTTACTTGCCACTTGTCAACTGAAGGCTGCATATTGTCCAGGGTTCACTGCATTTGGACATGGACTGCTTCAGTATCTAAGGAGCCTCAAATGGTGCTAAACATTGTGCAATCATCAGAAAACATCCCCACTTCTGACCTAATGGTGGACAGAAGGTCAATGATGAAGCAGCTGAAGATGGTTAGGCCAAGGACACTCTCCTGAGGAACTCCTACAGGGATGTCCTGGAGCTGAGATAACTGACTTCCAGTAATCACAATCATCTTCCTTTGTGCAAGGTATGATTCTAACCAGCTGAGAGTTTCCCCTTTGATTCCCATTAACTCTAGTTTTGCTGGTGGCTCCTTGATGTGACGCTCTATCAGATATGGCCTTAATGTTAAGAGCAATTATTCTTACCTCACCTTATCTCTTATGTACATGTTTGAACCAAGGCTGTAATAAGGTCAGGAGCCTAGCCCTGGTTAAACCCAAACTGGGCATCAGTGAGTAAACTATTGCTAAGCAAATGCTGTTTCATTGCATTGTTAATTCTTTCCTTAACTTTCTGCTGATTGAGAGTAGACTGATGGTTGATAATTGGCCTGGGTGGACTTGACCTGTTCTTTTTCAGGACCTACCTGGGCAATTGTTGGATTGATGCCAGTATTGTTACTATATTGGAACAACTTGGCTGGTCAAGAATATTTTTCACTCATGTTGGTTCCCTCACCAACTGTTACAGATCCAGGTTAGCAACAATGTCCCTAAGGACTCAACCAACTCAGTCAGTAGTGATTCTGTAGAGCCACCATTGAGCATAGACTTGAAGTCAACCATGCCTTTGTACATTCTGCACCACCTTCAGTTCTTTCTCCAAGCTAGGTACAACTTGCAATAGCACTGATTCATCAGCCGTGGGGGACAATGCATAATGATCAGCAGGAGGTTAACTTGCCTATGTTTGACCTGATACCACTAAGCTTCATGGAGCTGAGAGTCAGTTTTAAAGACTTTTCCAGTGCAGCTCCCAGTCCTCCTGACTATGTAACATTGTGCTGCCAACTCTGCTGATGGCAATACTCAGGGATAGCGATGATATTGTTTGGGACATTGGCTAAAGAGGTAAAAATCCATGTGTATGAATATATCAGGCTGATGCTTAACTAATCTGTGAGACAACTCTCCCAATTGTGGTACTAGCCCCCAGATGTTGATCAAGAAAACTTTTCAAGATAGACAGAGTGATCTTTTTATTCCTTTTTTTGAAGTTTTTTTTGGTAATTGATACAATTGGATAGCTTATTTTATATCAGAGGTCAGTTAGGAGTCAATCACAGTAGTACAGGTTTGACTTCACATGGAGGCCAGACTGGGTAAGAACAGCCTATTTCCTTCCTTTTTTTTTAATAAAAGTCAACAACGGCTTCATGGCTATGATTAGACATAATTCCAGATATTTTTATTGAATTCATATTCCACCATCTATCATGTGGGAATTAACTCAGTTCCCTAAATCATTACTTGGGCCTCTGAATCTCTAGAGTAGTGACAATACCACCATGTCACTGTCTCTAATAATATTGATGGGGTTAAATGAAGAAGGATGGGAGGAGGCAATCATAAAAACATAAGCATTGAATTGAATTGAATATTATTGAATAGAATTGTTGTGCTATTGTAGATTATATTAAGTCTAAATTCAAGTGAAATGTGAAAGAACTTTGGTGAACATTGATTTATCTGTACTTTGTACATGAAGCACATGCCTGGAAAAGAATCAGGAAGGAATATATGCAAGTCAAGTTAAGGTTAGTTCAATTTTTGTACTGAAGCAACATGGAAAGACCTCTGCCCTGTTTTTATTCTTCAAAGTACATAAATCTCTCCAGTATAAACAACAAAACAACCCAATATAAAATAGAAAATAAACAACTTTATGAAGAATTATTTGGAACACGGTCGGTGCTATGAAGTTGAGTAGCATAATCGTGATTTGGAAGGCAGGAAGCTAGAATTTGTAAAACTAAATGATAAGGGAGAAGATTGTGTGGTTCCTTTAAGAGGTAAAGTGCTTTTCTAAGCTTAGAGATTTATACAGAAAAAGAATATGTCTGTATGTAGCTGAAGATGTATAGCCAGTTCTGAAATTGAAACATGAGTCAATTGGCTGTGTGATTGGAAATCTTAGTCTTATTTTGATGTTTTGGCAACTAGCTGGAATCAGCCAATTAATTTAAACCAAGCACTTAGTGATTGAAAGCCAACTAAATTTAAATCTGATTGTTTTGACAACCTCAAACCAATGCTATTGTAAGAAACTTGATATGTCATCCAAGGTATATAAGGAGTGGGTTTTTGAAAATCGGGGTGACAGCGAACCGCCATCTGAGAAATAAGCATCTAGCTCTCACAAGAAATTGTTAAACTCTCTAAGAAAGCACCATCTATCCATGAAAAGTAACACGGCCCTTCTAGCGAAGAGTCCTCACAGAAGACTTCACAGAGAAAACATTCCTGACAGCCAGATCAGCAGAAGAACCATACAAACCATACAGTATGGAAACAGGCCAAACAGCCCAACAAGTCCACATCAACCCTTCAAAGGGCATCCCACACAGATCCATCCCCCTACCCTGTAATCCTACATTTCCCATGGCTAATCCATCTAATTTACACATGCCTGGACACTACATGCAATTTAGCATGGCCAATCAACCTAACCTGCACTTCTTTGGGCTGTGGGAAGAAAGTGGAGCACCCAGTGGAAACCCACGCAGACACAGGGAGAATGTGCAAACTCCACACAGACAGTCACCTGGAGGTGGAATCAAACCCAGGTCCCTGGCGCTATGGGGCAGCAGTGCTAACCACTGAGCCACCATGTTTATGGCTTGAGAACAGCGAAAGAAAGGCATGCAGACTTTGAGAGACTAAGTTTTAATTTATTTTCTTATTACGCAGGTTTATATAAGTGGGACTTGTTTTTATTGGAATAGCATACCAGTAGAATTTAGTTGGTTAGGGAATAGTTAGTAGTCAAGGGGGAATTGTTTGGTTTGTTAGTAATTCTGTTAATTTGTTAAATAAATAAATTGTTTCTTGTTACTTAAAAGGTGAATATCAGGGTTTTTGTTTCATTTAACCTCCCCTTCCCTGTAACTGTTGGCAATAGCATTCTAATCTGTGAAACTGAAAAGAATCAATTGCAATTGCTTATCGCATATTAGATGCCTCATAAGAAACGTGATGGTCTGAGGAAAACATTTGAACATCCTATGACCAATGCTTTGTACTATACAATACATCGGTATTATTAAAGGTGTATTTCAAAGAAACACTTATACAAATACAGCAAAGGCTCACTTTCAACAATCCCAGAATTATGCCTAGTAGTTAAAGATGTTGCTGCATTCATTTTATTGCACATGTTCTTCAGTCATGGTCAGTAAATTTTGAATCCATTCATGAGTCAGAATTTTCATCATCCATTTATTCATCTGGAAAATTACATGAGAACTAATAGATGATGTGGTAAGATTATCAGCTAATCCAGAACTATCATCCATAACCTATACAAGGGCATTCTGGATGTTAATGGAACCATTGAAGAATCAATAATGAATTGGATAATGCAAGAAATCATTTGCTCTGTTCCATCTTAACTTCCTCCATAACTTTATTAGAATGAGAGGTTGTTATAAATGAGGTGAACAGCAGTAGCAATGGTGCAATGTTATTTTTAAACTGATATTCATGAACTGAAATTAGTTCTTGCTTTATCCATTTTCTATCCAAAAACCTATGTTGGAAGTGATCAGTTTTTCAGACCAAACCTTGTGCCCTAAGGATCTCAGAAATACATTAAATGCCAAATTAGCTTTAGCCAAGTCTCAGGAATCTAGCATGATTGCCGAAGATACTAGGCTTCTTACATGTGGCAGAAATGGGCAAAGGTTTCTTTAAGGATCCCTCAGTAACATTCATTATAACAGTGAGAACGTCAAAGTCTTAACAACTTGGGTCTCAGTGATGCTGTGGCTGTTATGATCATCTCTCCTTTTCTCAGCCTCCTCTTGGTTGGTTGCATCAAATATTCTTGTTTTAATTTTGTCACACAACTATCACACTTCACTGAAAATGAAGTTTTCTAGTAAGTGAAGAAACAAGTTATCAACCTTTTCTTCCGTGAGAAAAAGATGACTTGTACTGTCTATTAATCTTCAGAAAAACATAATAATGCACAAGATCACACAAGCACAGAAACTTAGGTAGGAAATTTAAATGGGAGAATGAAGACTGTTCAGTTAAACAGTCCTTAGAGTTCTTGATTGATTTATTTATTTGATTTTATTGTCACGTGTACTCAAGTACAAAAATACAGGAGTACAGTGAAAAGTGTATAATGTCTCTACACAAGGCACCACTTTAGGCATAAGTACCTAGGTACAGAATCTTAAGAACAAGCTAGAAAGAAGGAACAAGTTAAAAGTTAAACATTGCAGTAATTACGTGTAGCATACAAAGTAAGGTTTAAACTTCTTCGTTTTAAGTAGAAAATAAAGAAACAAAACTGAAAGTTCAAACATTACAGTCTTTCTTAAGAGCCACAGTGGAACCGCACTTTGAGGAATCACCTCAAGACCAGAAGTCCATGCTGAGGTCACGCCGGGCCCAGAGACTGCCCTGCGCCGATGAAAGACAACCATGCTGGGCTGAGAGACCGCCACACTGGGCCGAGAGACCGCCACGCTGGGCTGAGAGACCACCACACTGGGCAGAAGGACTACCACGCTGGGCCAAGAGACCATCATGCTGGGCCGAGAGATCACCACACTGGGCAGAAGGACTACCACGCTGGGCCGAGAGACCATCACGCCGGGCTGAGAGACCGCCACACTGGGCCAAGAGACCATCATGCTGGGCCGAGAGACCGCCATGCTGGGCCGAGAGACCACCACACTGGGCCGAGAGCCCACCATGCTGGGTTGAGAGACCATCATGCCGGGCTGAAAGACCACCACGCTGGGCCGAGAGGCCACCACACTGGGCCGAGAGGCCACCACGCTGGGCTGAGAGACTACCACACTAGGCCGAGAGGTCACCACGCTGGGTTGAGAGACCACCATGCCGGGCTAAGACCGCCACGCCGAGCTGCGAAACCACCACGCCAGGCCTAGAGACTGCCATGCTGGGCTAAGAGACCGCCACGCTGGGCTAAGAGACCACCACACCAGGCCTAGAGACCACCATACCAGGCCGAGAGACTGCCACGCCAGGCCGAGAGACTGCCACGCCAGGCCGAGAGACCACAATGCCGGGCCAAGAGACCGCCACGTTGGGCCTAGAGACCGCCACGCAGGGCTGAGAGGCCACCATGCTGGGCCGAGAGACCACCACACAGGGCTGGGAGGCCACCACACTGGGCTCAGAAACCACCAAGCCAGGCTGAGAGACCACTATGCCAGGCCAAGATACCACCACACTGAGGTGAAAGACCGCCATGCTGGACCGAGAGACCACCACACTGGACCGAGAGTCCGCCACGCCAGGCCGAGAGACCGCCACGCTGGACCGAGTGCCCACCAAGCCGAGCTGAGGGACCACCACGCTGAGCTGAGAGACCACCGCACCAGACTGGGAGGCTGCCACACCAAGCCAGGAGATCGCCTTACCGGGTCTGCATTGAATCTGAGGCCAGGGGTCTGTGGCTGGGAAAAAAAAAACAAAAGAAGGAGAAAGAAAGAAGAAAAAAAGAGAGAATAAAAGGACACAGTGCAGCAGATAAGCTCCGTCTGAAATGTAGAACTCCATCTGCCAACTTGGATCGGATATTTTCAATCTGAATTTTCTGATGGTTGACAGGTACCTTCAGCAGTTGCTTAGTTTCTCAATACTTTTGAGTTCTCAGTAAATGGTTATTTTCCCATTTGGTTTTCTCATTTGGTGTTGTAATTTAAGACAATAAGAGAACAGACAGGGGGAGAGAGTGTTCTCGCTCTTTTCAGAAATTCAGTTTTCCTTTTCTCTGCTCTGCTGCTCAAGAGCAACAGTTGAAATATAATTCAATGTCTATTGTGGAGCTTATCTCCATTGTCCTTACAAGCTAGCTAACTAGCAAGTGAGCTTCCAAATGATCATACTTGTGTGAGTTTAACATGAGATATGAATTTGTTGATGCTGGCTCAGTTGCCTGTTTTTAAAGCCTTTGGATAAAAATGGTAATTTAAGTGCAGATAATTAGTTTCTTTTACATGGGTCTCCCAAAAATTGCCTTAATCTGCGGTCAAGTGATCATTGCAGCCATAATATTTCCTATATGTCTTCCTTTTCAAAATATACTTTAACCTATGAAAGGTCTCATGTAAGATTGTCAGATGATGGAAGGTAAAGTTAGAATGTCCATATTTACCACTGTCGTAACATAACAGATTTGTACTTTCCTTTCCTTGGAACCAGGAATAGCAAGAATGCAATAATGGATAGGAATGCACTTGAATATAATGCAACCTTCTTTTAAGAGATGTGTTCCTGCTTTTAATTCTTATGGTGTTATGATTTTCAAATAGGCCTCTGAAGGCCCGACTGGAAATTATACACAGAAAGTGAAAAGGTTTCCCATTCCCAAGGCAGTCGCAGGGATGATAACTAATGGAATGCTAATGTCTCCAGAACTAAAGTCTCCAGATCTCTCTGTGTCTGCATTGCAAGCATCAAATGGCTGAAACCAATTCTAAGTGCGAGCTGATCTTCCTACCAACCTCTAGCTATCATGATGCTTCTGGATTAGTTGCAAAGCCAAGACACGATTGCAGGGCCTATTAAAAATAGAGCGATACACATTGGCCTTTTCTTTTTACATAAACACTGGGAGATAGTTTGAGGCTCACCACTTAAATTAAAATGTATGGCAGGAATAAGAAGTAGCACTTTGGTACAGCCTGAATTGAACTGAACAAAGATTACAGAAAGAAACCCAGTCCAATCTATTTTTGTTGGATGGAGTGAAAATTCATCAGATACATAATTATTGAAAAGACAGAAATAAAAACAGAAATTGCCAGAAAAGCTCAGCACATCAGGCACCATTTGTGGAGAGAAATCAGAGCTAACGTTTTAGGTCGAGTGACCCTTACTCGGAACCCCTCAGAATATTTCTGAGGAAGAGTCACTCGACCCGTAATGTTAATTCCGATTTCTCTCCACAGATGCTGCCATAGCCTGGTGAGCTTTTCTGGCAGTTTCTGGTTTTGTTTCTGATTTACAGCATCCACATTTCTTTTGATTTTTACTGAAAAGACAGAACAACCAACACTGTGGCTCTGTTTGTCATATTACATAGGTCGTACCTCACATGCCAGGGATGAGATTCAGGCCACCAAGTGTCATGAAATGTAATTTTAATGCTGAACAAAGTCCAAGTTAATTGATGATCCTCAGATATCATAAGTTCACTCTGAGCAAAGTAGCTTCTACCCCTTTTTTTCATGCTATAAGTTAAAAGAATCATGATGAGGAGGTGCCGGTGTTAGACTAGGGCAGATAAAGTCAGAAGTCACATGACATGAGGTTATAGTCCAACAGATGAAGTCACCTGATGAAGGAGCAGCACTTTGAAAGCTTGTGATTTCAAATAAACCTGTTGGTCTATAACCTGGTGTCATGTGACTTCTGAATTAAAAGAATCAACATTCGTTAAAAGGGTAAGAGTAAAGGAGGGTGACTTTCCACTCTAGTCGAATCTCATAATGAGTGTTCTCTAACTGTGAGGTAGGAACAAAAAGGCTTTAATGGCAGGAGCAGAATTGCATTGATGATCCACTCTTCAATTGCAGTGTTACAACTGCAACAATTTAATAGTATATTGGTTTACTGCTGTCCTAATTCCCACAAAGCAGCACCTTCAATGGTATTCTGTTTGCATTTCAACAGAGAACATGCTTCATCATTTTCACTAAGTGTCTGCAATCAACTGTGGATTTTTTTCCAAAAATGTATATTACATTTTCCCAGTTACTAATGGCAATAGCACTGTCAAATATTGTCAACTTTGTCAAGTTATAGAAGAGAATTAGGAAGGGAAGCCAGTCTTTCTCCACCATACCTCGTACTTCAATACCTTACTAATAGACTTCCAAGTGAAAGAGTGAAATTTAGGACATGTAAATATAATTGAATAAAAGCTTATTACTTGCCTTCAAGTTATTGCTTCTTGAAAAAAAGCAGGAGAGAAATTAGGCTCTGCATTTATTTGGTGTTAATTAGCCTCTTAAAGTGGATTCGAAAGGATTCTACATGGGAAATACACTGGGTAGCATGTTGGTAAAGAAGTATGCATGTGTGCATGCAAACCTATTGACTGCCAGCTGCACTCAATGCAGACATAATGCACAACATTTTTGAACACAAGCAGCAGCTAACACCTCTTACCTCGTCCAACTGAACATGCTTTCAGTGGGAAGAAGGACCCACTCCTCCAACAGCACTGTGCAAATGGGTCATGAGTTACATACAGGGCAATTTGCTGGATTATTTCCACTGGATGCTGGTGTAATTCTACAATTTTTGGAGCTTTCTTGTACATGTATAAGGTTTCAGAAGCCTATAGGAAAGTGTTTTGGCTGATCCTGAAATTCTCTTTCTGGTGACTTAAAGGCTGGTTCCATGCCCTCTAGTGAAACTTTCTCTTGGAATTAAGCATGACTGAGAGATGAAGAGTAGCTCCACAAATAATCCATCTTCAATGATGGGGAAGTCCAGTGCCTCTGCACAAGTCCAGTACCTCTGAAGAACTTGTATCCATCTCCAGCCAGAAATGCCAGGTGGATAATCCATCTAAGCTTCCTCCTGAAGTCCCCAGTATTACAGGTATCAATCTTCAACCAATTCGATTTGCTCAATGTAATTTCTAGAAACAGTCAAAGGCGTTGGATAATGCAAATGTTATAGTCCCTGACAATATTCCAACAATAATACTAAAGACCTGTCCTCCAGAATTAGCTGCATCCTTACCCAAGCTGTGCCAGTTGGGTTTCAACACTAGAATCTACCCAACAATGTGAAGAATTGTCCAGATATGTCCAGATATGCTCCGGAAACAAAAATAGACCAAGTCTAACAGAAGCAGTTATTGCTCCATCAGTTGACTGTCAACATTAGTGAAGTGGTGGAAGGATCATTAACAGTGTTGTCAAACAGAACTTGCAAAGAAATAGTCTGTTCATTGAAAGTCAGTTTGGGTTCCACTAGTGTTACTTGGTTTCTGACCCCATTCTATTCACAGCCTTGGTGTGCAAATCCAGAAACAGACTCAGGTCAAATAGATGAGGTGAGGCAAGATGGGATTAAACAACAAACCAAAGAGGGAAAACTAAAACACAGCAGAAAACAAACTGATGTGGTTCCGTTATTTGAATTACACTTGTTATTTGATCAAATCTATGGTTTGACAGAAAAACCTACTGCTTGCTAATTCTAGTAAAAAGGTAATCCTAATGTTATTGCTTGAAGCATATGTCTGCATACATGCAGTTGCCTCTGCAACACTAAGCAATACAATAAGATCTTACAGTATGCAGACTCCCATTGACACTAAATGCCACTTCATGCTATATTCCCATCTCTCTTTGCACTTGGTTAATCTCTGCTGTTAGCCATTTTCCTTTAAATGAGTTAAGGAGTATGTTAAGATAATAGAGACTAATTTCATGTGGATATTCTGAAGTGCTTGTTGTAAAGCCAAATGATAAATATTTCTTTCTCTTAGATTTATTGCATTCCACCTACACATAGATCCTTCAGCTCCATTATTGCATTTCTGACTTTACTCATTTCTGTGCCTATTTGTTTTCTTAAATGGCTTTGCCAATAATGTTCTATGATACCAATTTCTACAAAATTTTACTGCTTGGGATGACATTGATTTATTAACTCCTAATACACAGATGGAAATATTTCCAGAGTTACTAAGTAGATTATAGTCTTGAATCATTACCATGTCCTGGTTTGTATTTAATAGATGTTGAATTGAACATGTTTTGTCTTTCATTTAGCGCTCTGCTTCTTGAATGGCAAATGGACAATATGTAGCTAATTGACTTCATGAAGATGGTATTCCCATCCCCTTGATCTTTCACCAAGATGGACTGACCTGTCCATGCTCTGCGATAGCCTGATCTGTCAGTACCCTCATACAGTCAACCTGTCCATCCTCACAGGCACAATCTGACTCTTCTGAATTCTCATGCAAGACCTGATCTAGATTCTCAGGCAGAGATTGCTCTGTCTGATTTCTGACAATGCAGACACAATGGAGAGCTTGACAGAGCCCATGGAGAGGTAGACTTGGTGTATCAGAATACAGCTGAAAAAATCTTGCTGAGTTTTGGACGATGCCATAGGAAGACAGTATGTAAGGATAGTTCCCTGAGAGAACCAATGGTAATGGTCACAAAGCACAAAGAAAATCAAATACAGATATGTATGAATGGAACCCAAACAACTGGCCCACAGTGTAGAGGTATTTGAGATGGTTCATGTGATCAACAGTGTCAAAGGCTGCAGACAGGCTAAGAGAAAGAAAATCATAGGATACCAACAGTGTGAAAGCAGGCAATTTGGCCCAGCACAGTCACACTGACATTCCACCTAGATGTGCCCCACCACCCTGTTCCTGCATTTCCCATAGCTATCCCGCACAACTCTGGACACTTTTGGCAATTTAGCATGGCCAATCCACCCAACCTGAACACCTTTGGACCGTGGGAGGAAATCAGAGCACCCAGCAGAAACCCACACAGACACAGGGAGAATGTGCAAACTCTATCCAGTCAATCACCCGAGGGTGGGATTGAACCCTAGTCCCTGACGCTTTGAGGCAGCAGTGCTAACTACTGAGCCACCATGCCACCCAAGAAAGAAGATCTTTCTCACAGAAGATAGTTTTCACTAGAGAAAAGGATCCGTTGAATTCCAAGATGACACTAGAAGAGTGAGTAGCTTTAGCAGACAAGACACCTGATAATGCTTTAAGTGGACCAGCCAAATCTTGCAGAGGATGGCTAAACTAGTTATCAACATAATCATGAAAGTCTTAAGCAGACAAAAACATTGTACCATGGGGAAAAGCTAGAGTAATGGATGTTTTGGGTTCTATAGCATCAAAAATGGAGGTGATGGTGTGATTGAGCATAATAGAAGCCCAGGAATGTTGCTGTGAATAGAGGTCCAAAAACCAGTCAGAACCTCAGGCAGAGTTTCTCCTCTCTAAACTCTATTTTAGGACTTGGTCTGTCCCAGATCTGAGGCAGAACCCGCAACATCACTATTCTCCTTTAGGTCCTCAACTTTCTGAGCCAAACAGAACATGGCAAGACTTGAATCCATTATCAGCCTGAAACACTCGGAAAACAGTTGATGCATGAGATTTGCATCATTGGCTGGTCTTATTACCAAGATCTGGACCTACTAATGGACTGAACTCCATGATGCTATGACCTGATGTGGTCTTTTCTCCCTGTCAGGGTTTTGGAATGAGGTTCTGCCTAGGATTGGGGTCAGGTAAGGGTGGTCTCTGCTGATGATGCATCAATTCCAAATTCAGCCTAAAAACAATTAGCACTTTGATTGGGTTCCTCCTGACAGTGCACTGTTCCAAAGATTAAAATGCAGCTGAAAAGGCATCAGAAGACAGGAAATAATGAGTAGAAACTACCAAATCTCTGAACAATGTGGGCTACAGGAAAAAATACAGGAAAATTGAGTGGGATGCTCAGTTAGAACCTTCCAGATCAAAATGTCATATTTTCCAGTCAAGTCCTTGGGGTTGAGATGTGATTATTGCATGTGAGTGGCATGAGACTTATTCACATGGACTATCACCCATTATCACCTTCATTCATACTTAATCTTAACTCATTAAAATCCATTCTCTATTCTCTGTTGCAACAGGGAGATATTGGAAACTAAGTGTTCCCAATATGAAAGTCAGGGCAGGTATCTGGCAACTCCAGCTCACCACTTGTTCCTGTAGACTTCTAGTCAACCAGAGAACAGTATCTCAGGGAATTGTCCACAGGCAGCTAACAGTTGTACCCTACATCCAGCATCCGAAGTGTACCAGCCTCACTGCAATATCAAGGCACATCTTCAAACACTTTCAATATAATTCTGCACTTCTGCATTTTGGAGAACAACAACACCTATCATGCCACATTGCTACAAGGACTCACTACACTTAGACAGAGACCCAGCTCACAGATTGGATCAGGCTGCATCTCAGGCTATAGTCCTCAATCAAACGAGGGAGCAGCCCTATGGTCTAGTAAGACTGTGGCAACTTTACCTTTATTTTTATTTAATCTTAGGTCACACATTTTTCAGCAGTTGGACAATGATAAAGTGCATCATATATGATACATAAATCCATTGTACACTTTAATATAATTTATCCAAGTTGCATTTACAGAAATAACAAATATTGCTGACTTCACATGGTTTATCCAAAACTAGTCGTTAGAGGCTCATCGTTAGCACTGCTGTCTCACAGCGCTAGAGTCCCAGAACAAAAACAGAAGTTGCTGGAAAAGCATCTGTGAAGGAAAAATCAGAGTTAATCTTTCAGGTCCAGTGACCTTTTCTCAGAACTGACGGTAGCTGGGAAAACTTCCGTTGATATGCAGAAAATAGGGAGGGGGATGGGGTAGGGAGTGAACAATAGGATAGAAGGTAGAGCCTGAAGAGAGAGAAGAGCAGTTGGATAGACAAAGGAGTTGATAACGATCTGACTAGGAGGGTGAATAGTTATTAATGAGCACTTTTAGTGACTATCAATAGTTCCCGGGGTTTGATTCCAGCCTCAGGCGACTGTTTGGAGTTTGCACATTTTGCCCATGCGCAATACAATGTGGAGCTGGAGGAACACAGCAGGCCAGACAGCATCAGAAGAGCAGGAAAGTTGACGTTAAGAAAATGAAGAAGGGTCCCGACCTGAGACATCAACTTTCCTGCTCCTCTGATACTGTGTTATCTCTGACTCCAGTATCGGCAGTTCTTACTATCTCCTCATGTGCAATCATGGGTTTCCACTGGGTGCTTCAGTTATCTCCCACAGTCCAAAGACGAGCCATTTAGGGGGATTGGCCAGGCTAAATTGCCCATAGTGTCCAGAGACATGCAGGCTAGGTAGATTAGCCATGCAAAATGCTGGGTTACGGGGATAGGTGGGGGAGATGTGTCTGAGTGGGATGCTCTTCAGAGGGTCAGTATGGGCTTGATGGGCTGAATGGCCTTCTTCCACACTGCAGGGATTCTATGATCCTGTGTCAAAATGGTTATACTGGTTTGAATGGCTGCACTGACCAGAAAACTGAAATTCACCTCAAAATAATTTCCATCAGCAAGACAGTATTGCCATGAGATTTCATGTTTTTCTGCAGCAGGCTTAGACTTATTACATTCCACCTGATTTCTGAGCACTATCCTCGGATTAGAATTTCCTGAGATTGCAAGTTCCTGTCAAGACATCAGCTGCACAAACAGACTAATGAGGTTCTGTTGCCATGGTGTGTTTTTTTTAACTACATGATTTGCAGGAGACAATTTGTTAAAACATCTTGCAGAGCTTGTGCTGTATATACTTCCAGATAAAATGCAATCAATTGAGGGGGGCAGAATTGAATTTTGAACGTAACAACTGTTTTTTTCAGTAAGTG
This sequence comes from Rhincodon typus, assembly GCF_021869965.1. Taxonomy (NCBI): domain Eukaryota; kingdom Metazoa; phylum Chordata; class Chondrichthyes; order Orectolobiformes; family Rhincodontidae; genus Rhincodon; species Rhincodon typus. The sequence continues at coordinate 109,575,576 of NC_063336.1, forward strand.
TCCTTGTTATGTTGCGAGATTTAATACTTCAGTACTCCAAAGGGAGACAGAATTGTGAAACAGCAAGGCTTGCAGGGCACATTCTTGGAAATGCAATGGTTGGCACTGGAATATGTCTCCTTTCGCAAATTACCTGATGAAGGGTCTAGGCCCAAAACATCAGCCTTTCTGCTCCTGTGATGCTGCTTAGCCTGCTGTGTTCATCCAGCTCTGCACCTTGTTGTCTCAGATTCTCCAGCATCTGCAGTTCCTACTATCTCTGACTTAATTTCACGATGGGTCAATTTTAGTTACTGGACAGTTATGAACGGGTAGGGGAAGGAAATAAGGACAAAATCTATCTTGCAGGTTTCAATTTCAGTCCTGTGATATTTTACATCCTGAGCTTCAGCTATAGGCTAATGTTCAGCTAACCACTTAATGTACAGTAAGTGATAGCCAGCATCAAAAGGAGGGGAGGTGTGTTATGAATGGAAAGGGAGTGGATAGGGATGAGATAGGTGATGTGCCCGTATCTGTGGGACCTCGATTTTCGCCTTGAGAGCCAGAAGAATGTTGTTCACAATTTCCACTTATTTCAAAGGGCTTCTTAATCTGCCTACAGCTTCTGATCTGCCTTGGTCTGACAGGAAAAAGCTGCAGCAACTTCCTTACTCTGCTCTCAGTTAAAATCCAATAGTCCAATGACCTCAACTTGTCCAGGTTTTAGAAGGTTCTTGCCAGTTCCTTGCAGGTTCCTCACCAATTAAACAGCAGTGATCAGCTGAAATGGTGGATCATTGAAAACTGTCCTTTGTGCTGATACTTGTAAATTTGTGATTGATGATATTCTGAAACTCATCGAATAGTAAGGTTTTCAGTTCATTTGTACTGGAAAATTCCAACTGGATGGTTGTTTTATTTTTGTAGTTGCAGCCAAACTATTTCTATTATGCATATTATGAACCTGTTGCTACATTAGTGAAAATTGGAGTATGAGGTAACCTCTGATAGAGAAATTTATTACAGCGGAACTTAAAAAGTTTAACTTAATGTAATAGTTGATCCTTGCTTATTCATGCAGTAATTATTCCGCCATTGTTCCGATGCTTATTCCAATGGCTAGTCCATGTCAGGAAAAGAAAAGTTGGGCAGTGAGGTGACTCATTTATGGATCCAGAATTAGGCAGTAGTTGAAATATTGATTTCCCTATGGTGAGTTGAGATGCACTGATATGTTAATACATTTGTGGTGTGTCAGCCTCATGATGCCCTCAAGCTGGTTAATGCTTCTAATACATTTGTATGTTCCAATCCTCGTTAGTGTAAAACTTTCTAAAAAATATATCATACCTTCAAGAAAAAGTCAGCAAAACATGAGAATCTCATGGTGCCCAGTTCATTTTCATTTAAGTTGAAGTACACCATGCATTTTTGTGCAGTTATATATGAGTTCAGCAGGTTATTTTCTTGTTGAACTCTGTGATGGGGCAGAAGGGAGGGAGTGGTTGAATGGTTGGGATTTGGGTGCCTGGAAGAAGGATCCAAGCATGAATAAATAAATGGTGTTATTTGGGAGATGGAGGAATAAAGTGGGAAGGGCCTTTGTGTGATGCATGGGTGGTGATGACCAGTCAAGATAAGATATTGAAGGGCCTAAAGGGTGGGTTCAATATTGTCCACAGCAGGATGTTGACTGGCAGAGTGCTCACAGGATTTTAAATCACCAATAAATACACGGCCATTAGCCTAATATCTGTCATAGAGAAAATGCTCGAATCTATTATTAAGCAGTTGTATCAGAGCACTTTGAAAACATTAATCCAATCAAGTACAGTCATCATGGTATTGTGAAAGGGAAATCAGGTTTAATTGATTTGTTATCATTCTTTGAAGAAGTAACAAGCAACTGTGGGTATATATATCCAAAAGGCATTTGATATGGTGCTACATTTGCCTGGATCTTCTGGTCTCTGGATAGTAGACAAAACATACCCTTAAAGACACATATCAGGATCATTCAGAAGTACCAAAGCACTGATTATGCACACAGCAGTTTTAAACTTCCGATGGGAAGTTACCGTGCATCCAGAACTCTCTGAAAATGTCTCCAGCTCTGACTTTGAACAGTAGATTTCAAAAGGTTCCAAGTCATTTATTTGGATAGTTACCCAGGAAATGTTAGACATATAAAACTCAAGAAGATTGGCACACATCCAGGACAATGCAGCCTACTTGATTGGTACCACATCAAAAAGTATTCCCTCCCTCCATCAATGACTTTCAGTGGCAACAGTGTGTACTATCCACAAGATGCATTGCAGAAATTCACCGAGGCTCCTCAGACAGCGCCTTCCACACCCATGAGCATTTCCATCTACGGCAAGGACATCGGATATACATGGGATATGAAAATATACAGGGACTGAAATATACATGTAGGGAAGCTTTGCTTCAGTTGTACACTTCTGGACAAGTTGGACCAAAGGATCTGTTTCCATGCTGTATGACTCCATGACTCTACAATATTATGAAGGCACCAGCTCCAAAAGTCCTTGAAGAGTTTATAAATTGTTTTAAAAGTATACTGTTTAATTAGTTTAATTTTTAAAATTGTCTTTGCTGGAATAAAACGTAGTTACCACCAATCACATGATGTAAGTTGACTACAATTCTGGAACGTTCTAAAATCCATGACCGGGACAGAGCTTAGACATGACCCGCTTGGATACTTACACCCTTCTATTGTGTGAACATTGCCAGCAACAACCAGAAAAACAACAATAGATGATATATCTCACAACAAGGGTGCTAACAAACAGAACTATCAAAATTCATTTGCTTGCAGAAGTTGCTTACAGCCATCCACCTATTTCATGTAATGAACAATTGTTATTGATGAGAGGCAAAGAAATTTAGCTCACTAACCTAGCTGGCTCATCCAAGAACCATGGCCCAAAGCTCCTCTGATTTCTGAAGAATTTACTTATAACATACGGAGCCAATTACCTCAGTCTGTTAATATTGAATCTGATCATAATCTAACTGTCTGGTAACACAGCTGCCAGACTCCCAGCTAAACCTGTCTCAAGTCCAAGTGAACCTTGAAAAGAAAGCCTTTTGTTTTCTCTCTGGTAAAGAAATTCTCATATTCACCCTGAAAAGTGGACAATTCCCTGTCTGCAAAAGTAATTCTGCTGCATCATTACCAATTTCAAAGATATTCTATAATAACTTGCCTTCAGCCAACTGGATATAAATTTCCTAGAATCTGACAATCGAGTGAATTAATATCCAAAAACACCGCTCTTTGTGGAAAGCAGTGTCAGAAGAAAGCTCACCACCGCCTTCTTCAGGGCAATTAGGGATGGGCAAAAGTATTAGACTAGGTAGTGATGCCAACATCCTCTGGACAAATAAAGAAAATGTTTGATTTACCTCTATCCCCTGTCTGTAACAAAAGATGTAATCACTCCAGAAGCAGTAAAGGGAAGGTGCACATTACTGCTTCTGGTACATCTTGACCCAGTGTCCCTTGGCATTCGAACGAATGAGAGCAGCTCTCACTGAAACAGATAAGATCCTGAGGGACAAAAACAGAAGTTGCTGGAAAAGCTAAGCAGGTCTGGCAGTATCTGTGAAGAAAAAATCAAAGTTAACGTTTTGGGTTCGGTGATCCTTCCTCAGAACACCAGACCTGAAACGTTAACTCTGATTTTTTCTTCACAGATGCTGCCAGACCTGCTGAACTTTTCCAGCAACTTTTGTTTTTGTTCCTGAATTACAGCACCCACAGTTCTTTCGGTTTTAAAGATCCTGAGGGATTTGACAGGATTTCTAAAATAATGTTTACTCTTGTGAGAGAGACTAGAACTAGGGTACACAGATTAAATGGTTCCCTTTTTAAGATGAGGATGAGACTTTTTTACTCTGATGATCGATTGTCTATGGCATTCTGTTCCTCAGAGAGAAGTAGAGGCAGGGCCATTCACATTTGTAAGGCTGAGTTAGGCAGATTCTTGATTGGCAAGGGAGTTAAAGACGTAGACAGGTAAGTAGAGTTGCGGTCATAATCGGGTCAACCATGCGCTTATCAAATGATAGAGTAGGTTTGAGTGGCCAAATGGTCTGTTCCTGCTCTTATTTCATGTATACGTTCATGCAACAATTTAAATAAGTCCACTGTTGGTGATCTTCAAGAACCCCCTTTACAATGCATACAAGGCAAGGCCTGCTGAGTCTTCAAGTTTGGTCATGTCCCACATACTCACAAGTACAGTGATGGATACTAGAATGAACCTTCAATAAAGAGTGAACAGAGAAGCACAACATTGTTTCTCACACAAAAAAAAGTCCCAAAATCCCCCATAACCACTGACAAGGCGCAGCAACATATTTAACTCTCTGACTAAGCTTGCCTCAACAAATGACAATGACCCATGCATGAATGAAGTGAAACCGATGCAATGTGAAATACATGGAAGTAAAATGTATACTTGACAAACAGTTGTGCTCTCAATATGTATCATATTGTTGGCAAGTTTTGACGGTGATGCAGATCCTCTCTGTTTGACCAATAAACTCTTTTATAGTCTGCCTGTACCTGCAGATTTGTTGACTGACGGTGAGCTTCATGATGAGAGACTTTCCTTGCCATGGAATTACATGTATCTCCCATGCATATCATCAATACTTTAAATTTAAGTTGTAATCATGTCGGAAAGACATTTATTGATGACTGACATCATGTTAAGATATTTTATTATATAAAAACTATTGCATGAATACAAATTGCTGCATTGACAGCCATGCTGTTGCAACCATTATCTAAAACTCCATTCCTAACAGTACACAGGAACTACTTCAGTCATGACCTTTGAATTAGAAGTTAAATACATTTTCTGCTGACTTCCAGGACTTTTAGAAAAAAGCGTTGATCAAATGATAAAGTTTTTGATTTAAGTTTGCAGTATTTCAATGGCATCGTGGTGAAAATAATGCATGTTTGCTAATCAATTATATATTTTTTAATCGCAATGCAGAATTAGAAAGAACTAGCTTTGTCTGAATTACCATTCTGAAAAATATATTCAGGGAAATTAGTTGGGGCAGAGGGGGTACAGTGACTATGTCTCTACTGCAGTAAACCAAGACTTAAGTTTGGAAATATGGGTTTAAATCCCAGTGTAACTTGGGATTTGGTTAAAAAGTAATAGCCTCATAGTAATCACACAACCATTCTGAATTGCCATTAAAAACTCATTGATACACTTTAGGAAAGGAAATCTTTCATCTTTACCTGTCAGACCTACATGTGACTCCAGACACACAGCAATTTGTTTGACTCTTAACTACCTTTTGAGAATAGACAATTAATTACAGCTTGAAAAAGAAAAAAAAAGAGATTTTCTTCCTTGAACAATGGAGTATTTCCTCAATAAACATCCTAATATTACAAACTGGGACAGAATGGTCTTATTTCAGCTTTAGTTTTCTGTTCAAATTGAATGTATTTGCATTATCTTTTACGTTCAACAGGAATAGCAGGTTGGAAGCTAATCAATAAACATTAATCTAGCAATGAGGGGTTTAGGAACATAGGACCAGGTGTAGTCATACATCCCTTTGAGCCTGTTCCACTATTCAATAAGATCATTAGCCATGATGATTTACTGATGTCCATTTTAAGATAGTCCCAATGAACTGTGCTAAGCTAAATACTTATTTCCATAGAGATAACAATGTGTAGAGCTGGATGAACACAGCAGGCCAAGCAGCATCAGAGGAGCAGGAAAGCTGACGTT
>NC_063336.1:109581758-109604030 GCF_021869965.1 Rhincodon typus
CCATCCGCCTCCCCCTCTCTCCCTATTTATTTCAGAATCCCCTTTCCTGCTCCTCTGATGCTGCTTGGCCTGCTGTGTTCATCCAGCTCTATACCTTGTTATCTCAGATTCTCCAGCATCTGCAGTGCCTATTATCTCTGAAACTACTTATTTCCATAAGTGATTTTGCATCTAAAAATATATATATGCTCCTCCCTTTCTCCCATGACTGAAAGCTTTGTTGGAGTGGCAGAGACCACTGTTGACGTGGTGTGGTTTCAGTTTGTGTCATCTATAAAATAGACTGCAGTGGTTTACCAAGGTTCCAACAACAGCACCTTTGAAGCCCACAATCTCTGCCATTTAGAAGGATAAGAGCAGAAGGAGCATGGGAGTATTATCACCTCCACATTTCCCGTCAGGTCATGTTCTTTCCTTTTAATGGGCAACAAGAAACAATTGGCAAGGCCTCATTAGAGTCAAGCAAGTACGACAGTACATTCTCCATGCTTACAGCTGGTTTCTTACTTCTCACTTAAAAAAAGGGACTTGTTCAATAAGAGGATCATTTCTACACTTTGGAGATATTGAGACTCAACATCAGGATGGCTGAAGGCTTGGCAAGTTAAGATTAAACCCCCTAGACATGAAGCAAGATGACCATCAGCAGTAGCAGCAGCAAACAATTGGGGAGAGCTGTAGGTCGTCAAAAGACATCAGAGAAGCATGTGCTGAAGGTGACACTCAGGAAGTGCCATTAATTTGCATGTGGATGAAGGTGAATAAATAGAATAGTAAATATATAGATGGGTTTATAAGGAAACACATAGAAAGAAAAAGTTGCATTTTCCTTTAATTCATTCACAGGATGTAGACATTGCTGGCTGGGCCAACATTTATTGCTAATCCTAATTGCCTACATGTTGCCTTCTTAAACCACCACAATCCATATGCTGTAGCTACAACCACATTGCTGTTGGGGAAGGAACAAAGAACAAAGAACAAAGAAAATTACAGCAAAGGAACAGGCCCTTCGGACCTCCAAGCCTGCACCGACACGCTGCCCGTAACAACTAAAGCACCCTACCCTTTCAGGGACCGTATCCTTGTATTCCTATCCTATTCATATACTTGTCAAGACGCCCTTTAAAAGTCACTAAAGAACAAAGTTCCACAATTTTAACCAGGCAATTCTAAAGCAACAATGATCTAGTTCTAAGTCAAGATGATGTGTGACATGGAAGTGAACCTCCTGAGAATGGAGATTGGCAGGTGTTGTCTAAGGACCTTTTGTGAGTTGTTATAGTGCATTTTGCCATTGCGTAACAGTGTTGAGGATAATGAATGTGGAAGGTGTGAAATGGGGTGCCAGTCAAATGAATTGCTTTTGACATGACGCTGCACAGGAAACTGCTAAGTTAGATAAGAGCACTTAATGTTAGAGGCAAGGTATAGAAAGCAGACAGTGGGGATAAATGGGTCCTTTTCAGGATGGCACTCTGTGATTAGTGGAATTCCACAGGGGTCAGTGTTGGATAAGCTGGAGTTGCTTTCCTTTGAGCAGAGAAGGCTGACGGGGAATCTGATTGAGGTATACAAAACCCTGAAGGGCATAGACAAGGAGAAACCCTTTGCAGAACGGTCAAAAATCAGGGGGCACATGGTTTTAAGGGGAGGAGTGATAGGTTTAGAGGGGATTTGAGGAAACATTTCTTCACCTAGAAGGTTTTGGGTATCGGCTCAAAGAGTGGTGGAGGTGAGAGTCTTCAGAACTATTTAGATAAGCACTTAACATGTCATAGCATCCAGGGCTACATGCTAAGTGCTGGGAAATGGGACTAGAATGAATAGATGCTTGATGACTGGACGAGACACAATGGGCTGAAGGGCCTCTTTGCTTGCTGTAAAAATTATTTGACTCTATGTGGGCTTTGAGAAGTCAGCAGGTGAGCTATTCATTATAGAATCCCAAGTCTTTGATATGCTGTTACTGGTCCAGTTCAGTTTCTTGTCATTAGTAACCCTCAAGATATTGATAGAGGGAGATCCAGTCCTGATGATGCCATTGAAAGTCAAGGGGTGAGGCCTGGATTCTCTTTTGTGGGAGATGGTCATCATCTGACTCATGTGGCATGAATATAATTTGCCTTGGATTAGTCTAAGTCTGAATGTTGCCCAAGCCTTGCTGCATTTGGACAATTACTGTTTCTGTAGCTGAGGAGTTGCAAATGATGTTAAACATTGTGCAAAGTAACAGAGTTTAAGGAGTAATGTGATGTGATAACCTTGACAAAGAAGAGTGAGGGGGGGTAGGAAGAGTCCAGAGACAAGAACATGCGATCATACTCACCTTTTCTGAAATAGGTAGGTCAGTAAAGCAGTTCCTGCATTGAATCCAAAAGTTTGACATTAGGCTGTACTGATGACAGACTGTGTCATCTCTACACAGACAAGCTTAGTGTCAACGTGGTTAACAGAGAGAGCAACCGTGTAAAATAACACTGTTTTCTATTTTCAAGGCATTTTTCACCTGACATTATTACCAGAACCATTATAAAAATCATTGTTTTTTTTTAGCTACAGTTATCAAGAAAATGTGTTCCACTCTTCATAAATAACAATTAAACCTTAGAATACATCAAAATCCTATAGATTTCTGTTAGTTGCTATAACAACCCAGAATCTTCAAGCGCCATTTCTTTTGTTGGTGTAAATGAAAAATAAGATAATTAACATGTAGTTTAGAATTCTGCAGTGATTATAATTGTTACATATATCAAAGCAGCAATTGTGCCTCTTGAATTTACCTTTTATCAAGGTGTGAATTTTCTATCTTTAGTGAAGTATAATTTTCCCCCATCAATCTACAGGAAACCACAACGTTTAATATCAAAGCAATGCTTAGCCACTGAAGCACTCATCTCTACTTAGAGGCTTTGATTTTAATGTGTTCTTCTGAGTAAGCAAAAAGCATTCCTGCCTTCAAAGGCAGGATCCATCCTCAAGTATGAAGTCTAGGCAGCAGTGCCATTTGTTATTTCAGACAGAGCGTGCGGCAGTCAGGATGTGCAGCCCAAGAAAGTGGAATCAGAGTCAGAAGAGGCACAAAAAATCCAAGACAAGGTTTTCCATACCCTGGGGTACTCTCATCCAATGTTCCCTCTACATGGCTTCAACTACGATGCACACTATAACATGGTGGTTGGCATGACTAAGCTGTATCCCGAGTGAAATAACTCCACAGAGGCTAGTATCACCAAATCATCCTTTATTTACACATGAACAGTGACTTCAGTACTACCTCTTCAGAGTCAAGTACCAGAGTATCATTATCCTTGACACTCCCCTTTTTATCTGTCAGCCAGAGCTCCTTAATTGGACCAGATTAACAGCCCCAATCAGGGAGCTCGCATTCTGTGAGGTCCAGCTGGCTGATTTCAATACAATCAGCACACCGACGCTTGGGTGAGAATGTGTGGAAACTCAGAACTGATGGGGCCAACTGGGAGTACAAGGAAGACAGGAAACTGGAGGTCTGGGGGATTGGGACGTTCTAGATTACCAGGCTAAGCCTGAGTGCACAGTGAAGAAGGTCATTTAAGAGTATAATAGGATTTTGATCCTATGTGCCAATAGTCCAAAGAGTGGCAGATGGAGTTAATTTAGGTAAGTTCAAGGTGTTGCATTTTGGTGAGACAAACTAAGGCAGGATTTTCACAATTAATAGTAGGGCCCTGGGCGGTGTTGTCGAACAGAGAGGCCGAGGGGTTCAGGCACATAGTTCCGTGAAAATGGCATCACAGGTAAACAGGTTGGTGAAGGTGTTTCGCACGCATACCTGCATCGGTCAGGGCTTTGAATGGAGGAGTTGAGATTAATGTTGCAGCTGTACAGGACATTGGTGAATCCACTTTCGGAGTACTGCTTACAGTTCTGGTTGCGCTGCTATAGGTAGGGTATTAAATTGGAACAGGTGCAGAAAAGATTTACAAGGCTGTAACTGGGACTGGAGGGTTTGAATTATAAGGAAACACTGGCTCGGTAGCTAGGAACATAGGAGGTTGAGGGGTGACCTTATAGAGGTTTATAAAATCATGAGGCATGGATAAGGTGAATGGCAAAGGCTCTTATTTTTATTTCCTGAGGGTAGGGGAGTTCAGAATTAGAGGGTATAGGTTTAAGGTGAGAGGAGAAAGATTTAAAAGGGACCTGAGAAGCAACTTTTTCACACAGAGGATGGTTCACATGTGGAAAGAACTGCCAGAGGAAGTGGTAGGTACAGTTACAAAATTTAAATTTGGACAGGTGTTTGGACAGGTACATGAAAAGAAAAGGTTTAGAGAGATATGGGCCAAATGCTGGGAAATGGGACCAGTTTAGTTGGGAAACTTGGTTAGCATGGACCAGTTGGACTAAGGAGTCTCTTTCTGTGCTGTATGACTCCAGGACTCACTCTGTGAGAAACCACTTGTGATGTTTTCCATCCTCATCCCAATTCCAAGTGCCCAAAAGAAATGAAAAATAGCTGTGACCACACCTAGAGTGGGCACATGACATGTTTCTTCTCTACCTGGGGGGCTATGTTCAGCCCTTAAAGAGCAGTTGTATTAATCAAGCACTTACAAAATACAGGTTGAAGACATCAATAATCCTGCAGTATTCTGCATGTGGAAATGAATGCAGTGTTGAGTTATATTGACACAAATCCATAACCATGTTGACAAATCTTGATTGTTACAAATTGATCATAACTATCTTAGTGAAGCAGAGGTAATCACACATGACCTTAAAAATGTCATGTGTGTGCCACAAATACAATCTAATATCCCATAGAATAAGAACAGAAAGTGCTGAAACACAGCAGGTCTGCAGCACCTGTGTGGAGAAAAACAGAGCTAACGCTTTGAGTGCAATGACTCTTCTTCAGGACTCAGGTTTCAAGTGCTGCAGAAGGGAATAGAGCTGATTTGCCCAGTTGAACTGTAAGTATTCACCAATATACTCCATATGCAATGCTGCCTTTCTTCAGTGACGTTGGGAGGTGGGTTTGAGGGTGGAGTGCAAGGTTTCTGTAGCCCTATCACACTGACAATCTCTTACTGTACTTTTACGGCAAGGCCTGTGGTGCATATGTCAGAATAAGGCCTATTATGTCAAAGATCCATGTGCAGGCATTCTAAGACTCTTCTTGTTAGAGTTCGTCACTTCCATCTGTATGGAGGACTTTGCTAAACTAGCATTTGGGTGTGGTGCAAATGCTGACTGCTTACATTACTAAGGATCTCAGTTTCTGATATTAGCCACACAGGTTCATTGTAATTTTGTTCAATGGATCCAACCACAGTCATCATTACTATGGCTATGAGCACAATGAAGATGCAGGAAATGGAGGACCAAGCCTACATCTAGCACCGACATCCCACAGCTGTTCAGTGGCCTCCACATGAAACCTTTGCAGCTGAAGGTCCCTGAAGGATGTGGAGGAGATAGTGGAGGAGTTTATCGTACTTGGTGCCATTTCCTCCAAATGAACAAGATGCTGTGTCACCACAGGCTGGGTACGTCCAGGTAAACATCACAGGACTGTGCAATCCGCTGGAACAAGACTTGGGAATTGAAGGGACGAAGGGCCATCATATCCCAATGACTATCAAGGTTATAACTGTACTGCATCTGGCTGATTCCAAGGATCCACTGGGGACCTTTTGAGATCTCTCAATCCTCAACACACAAATGTGTCAAGGCTGTTACTAATGCAGTTGGTTCGAAATCACAAGATTCTTCCCCCAGTGACGAGATCAGTTGCCCAGGCAGTAAGCTTTTTGCCAACGTCGCTGGTGCAGGCATTATAGACTGTAGTTATGTCACACTGACATTGCTGGTTTCAAAGTGTTCCATCCCACCAATGTGTAAGTCATCAGTGATCATTGGTACCACATCCTAGAAATCAATGCTAGGTAACCTGGAAACAACCTATTTCCTCGAGAACTCTCAGGGTCCTGTGCATGGACAAGTTGGGCCAAAGAGCCTATTTCCATGCTGTATACCTCTATGACTAAGAGGCAGATGCTTTACAAGGACAGTGACTGCAAAGATACCCTCTGCACCAATGGCTATTCACTCTATTACACAATTCTTGACTAAGGCTGAGTGTAGACACAACATAGCCCATGGAGCAGATGATCAGTCTGCTGAAGAGGAGTTTCCAATGTTTGGATCAGTTTGGCAGGCCTTGCCATAGACTCCAAAGCTGGGAGAGTGCTAGCCGTATTCTCAGGAGGAAGATGAGCAGAGGAATGAAACTTTCCGCATGATAGAGTGAAGCAAGATCAGAACTTCACTCATACTTGCTTCCAGTAAAAGTGAATTAAGTGAAATGAGAATTCACCAAATGTAAATTTGTTGTTGTCCTAAGACAAGCAGCCTATGTTTATTCCCAAAAGCAAATGTGGTTCCTCTTATACTATTTTTTCATTATTGTTGTTATTGTTCAATAAAAATTTAATGTTTTCAACTGTTGGAAGGTTTTCCGTAGGTGATGCTCCCAGAGTGAACAGCGACAAGATGTCATGCTACTTTGGGCATTAGAGAAACAGGAACAGCCCCTCAGGTAAAGGATAGCATTAAGGATGGCTGGATGTGTGGCTTAATTCTTATAGCTACAGTCACAACAACAGTCAAGCCGACAGATGATGCTGTTAAATAGCAACAAAAACAGAAGTTGCTGGAAAAGCTCAGCAAGTCTGGTAGCATCTGTGAAGAAAAAATTAGAGTTAACGTTTTGGGTCCGGTGAGGAAGGGTCTGAGGGAGGGTCAACGGACCCGAAACATTAACTGATTTTTTTCTTCACAGATGCTGCCGGACCTGCTGAGCTTTTCCAGCAACTTCTGTTTTTGTGCCTGATTTACAGCATCCGCAGTTCTTGCGGTCTTTATTTACTGTTAAATAGTCATACATTTCTGAACGTGAGCTCCTATTTACAATGGAGTGTCACCTGTGGCACCTACACACTCTCAGAGGCTGTGTTTTTCCATTTCACTTGCGCTACATCTGCTGTGAAGATCTATTCATAGCTGGCAATGGTTGACCTGGTGCTCATCTGGGCTCTAATTCTGGCACCGGTGGCAGAAATCCCGGAAGATTATAACAGTGGCAAGTATCCCTTGTGACAGCACGAGTGCAATATCATAGAGATGTGGCTCAGTCATAATGAGGTGAGCAGCAGAGAATTCCATGAGAGAACCTGCTATAGCTCACAGAGAGAAACCTTCCCTGGAACTCGCTCGAATTGATACTTAGCCAATTTTTGAAAAACTTCAGCCCATAGTCTTTATTTTAAGTGATTGATATGCATAATGACTTTTATTATCAAAGCAGGAAATGGATTTTTTTTGACAAATTCAAATCGGTAATAGAAGTGACAAGTTATCACTGGTGATAATGACAGATGATGGTCATACATTTATATGATATTTCGTAGTCTGCTATTTGAATACAATTACTGTCCAGTCATTTTTATGTGAGTGTTATTACGCGTTAAGGGTTTCAGACGTGGGAAGGACTTTGTGTGGTACATTTCAATAATGTTACCTTTCCATTGAGTACAATTTGTCAGCACAGTATACTGGGAAACATATTTACACCTTTTGTTATTAAAGCTGTTTATATAACCAGTTCTATTTTTAAAAATCCATTCATGAGATTTGGACATCGCTGGCAAGGCCAACTCTTGTTGTCTATTCCTAAGTAGCATTTGAGAGCAGTTAAGAATCACAAATATTGCTGTGCATCTGAAGTCACATATAGACTAAATATAGCAAGGAGATCCAACATGCATTGAGTAGACAGCAACAAAATTATGGTTTTAATTTTTAATTGTTAGTTTAAAACTTCCTTCATCCATTGTCAGCATAGTTGTAAACTTTCTTCTGTACCTTTTGGATGGAAAATGGAGAGATAATTTGGAAAAAATACTGCTATATTCTTAGTCAAGAATGCAAAACATTTACAATTACTTTGATGTAATTTGCCCAGCATGCTTATTCTTTTTTTTCCCCTGTGCATCATTAAATGGAGCTTTGTTTAGACAAAAACATTCTGCATTCAAGAAATGATTCACTTCTAAGAATCCAAATCCCACATCACTATTTCTCAGACCTACTTTTGAATGGTTATTCTGGAATCACTTGGAGGTTTATAAGCTGAGGCAAAAAAAAACAGAAAGCTTTCAAATTAAATCCTGTTATTGCCAACAAGATTGAACATTAGTCTACATATCAATGGCAATAAATCATTGCATTTTTGATTCTCTTGAGTACATTATCTAAATTAACTAGTCAGCCTTACTATGGAAGCACAGATCTACTGTTCAATATTTTTTCAAAGATTCTTCACTCATTTTCCTACATTTGCAAAAACTCTCAGATGGAAAGTGAAATAACTCCACAGAGGCTGGTAACCTGTCATCAAGTCACCCTTTATTTATACATGCAGAGTCCTTGACGCTGATCCAACTCCCTCAGATCCAGCTCCCAGAGTCAACAGGATGTCTGATACTCCTGTGCTTATCTGTTAGCCAGGGCTCCCTGATTGGACCAGGTTAACAGCCCCAATCAGGGAACGCATATTCTATGAAGTTCACCTGGTTGACCTCATTATAATCACTACGGGAAAAAAAAGAGGTTAAACAGAGTTAAGTACTTACAAACATAGTTTAATAAACATTTGGTGTGCCTTGTGCAATTATACAATGAAAAATATTCCAGTTGTTCTTGTTTGTGCGATCTTTATCTATGAAAGGAAAGAAATTATAAATTATGAAATACAGCTTTGAATAAGAACTTGCTTATGTGACCAATCACCAGATTTTTTGTAAGACTGCATTAAATTGTTTATTACTCTTCTGCTGAAGCTATTTCATTTAAGTATTCAAGAGAAAATTACACTATAAAAATACCTAAATGACTCCTTTTATTCTCACTCCCTTTCTTGTCATCATTCCATACATAAAAATAGTGCATGAAAAAGTATGAAACAGTAAGAAGACATATGGGACAGTTTGTATTCTGTAAGTCCTCTAAGCAACATTTTGTAGTGATCAGCTTGATGCATATAATTCATAGCCTTTGTATCATCATGCCACATTCTTCTTGTAACCATAATTAATAAAACATGAAGTAGTAGAGTGAGGAAATATGGAATTAATGAGACAACATATTTGAAATGGTTTTGAAGCAGAGTACTGTTGCACTGTTTTATGATTCTGGCTGAAGCATGTTTGTACAATGAATACTTTTCTTTCTTTTTAAGTAACATTAAAATAAATGGCAATAAACAAATGCAACATGAATATACGATCACCAAAGAAACTTGAAAACCTCAAAGCAGACAACATTCTTCAATGTTTAACCCTTATATCTGCTGTTGTGAATAAGTGCTTAAAAATTAATTTGGTCAAGTACGGAATGAGTTTGCAGGCTTGCTCGCCGAGCTGGTGTGTTTGTTTGCAGATGTTTTGTCGCCCTGCTAGGTAACATCTTCAGTGCGCCTCCGGTGAAGCATTGGTGTTCTGTCCCGCTTGTTATTTAGATGCCTTGATTTTGCTGAGCTGGTTGGTATTGCTAAATAACAAGCGGGACAGAACACTAACGCTTCACCGGAGGCACACTGACAATGTTACCTAGCAGGATGACGAAATGTCTGCAATCAAACACCAGCTCGCTAAGCAAGTCTATAACCTCATCCACAACCCGAGCTACAAATCATCTCAAAAACTTTAAAGGAACAGAATAGCAACCTTACTAATCACAACCTGCAATCCTGAGAATTATCTACTTATTTCTACTCCCTGCCTTTTGTCTGTAAACAATTTCTTAATTCATATTGTATATTTTCCCCAGTCACACTCATGTTCAAACTTATCTTGTAAATTCCTGTGTGGGACCTTAACTAAGGCCTTCTGAAAACTCAAATAGTCCATACCCACTGCTTTTATGCTAAAAGTGACCTCCTCAAAAAAATCCAACAGGTTTTTTGAAAACATTTTCCTTTCATAAATCCGTATTGACTCTGCCCAATTTTATCATCTTTTCTATGTATTCCATTAACACATACTTTATAAAAGCAAAAAACTTTAGATCCATGAAACCTGAAATAAAAACAGAGATGCTCAGCAGGTCTGACAGCATCCATGGAGAGAGGAACAGAATTAAAGTTTCTAGTCCAAGAACTCTTCTTTGGAAGCATTTTCTGTTTTTATTTCTCATCCTGTGTAGTAGATTCTAACATTTTCCCTACTACTGATGTCAAACTAACAGGTCTGTCGATCTCCATTTTCTTCTTCCATCCTTCTTAAAATTTGGGGTTATATTTGCTATTTCCTAGCATCTGGAACCTTTCCAGAATCTATGGAATTTTGGATGATGACCACCAATGTTTCAATTATCTTTCTATGCGCCTCTTTCTGCATTCTGGGATGAAACTCATCTGATCCACCAGATTTATTAAACTTCATTCAAGTTAATCTTTCAAATTATGTCTCTTCACCAATGCTAATTTATTTTAATTCCTCAGTTACACAAGTCCCTCAATTGCCAAATATTGGGAGATTTTCTGTATTCTATTTCACAACACAAAATAACTAATTAGCTTCTTTACCATTTCCCTGTTCTTCAATACAAATTCTCCTGTAACAAACCTATATATAATACTTTCCTTTTTACATACCTAAAGAAACTTTTACAGTCTGCCATTTTGTTCCTTGCTAGTTTGCATTCATATTCTTGTTTCCCTTTCTTATCAGTTTCGTGTTTCTGTTTTGCTAGGTTCTAAATTGCTCTAAATTCTCAGATTTGCCATTTCTTTCCAAAATTCGTATGTTTCCATTAATCTAATGCAATCCTTAACTTATTTTGTTAAACATACTAGATTCATATTTTCCTTTAGGCATTGTGCTGTTGAGGAAAGCATATCTGTTGTAGTTTGGTATTGTATTTCTTTAGCTATTCACCTTTGCTTGTCATCCATCAAATCCTTTAGTGTATTTTTCCTATCCACTATAGCCAACTTGTTCAGTATAAATTCATAATTTCCTTTCTACAGATTTGTTACCTCAGTTTCAGAATGAACTATATTGCAAGTAAATGACAAGAAATTAATTTTACAAATTGTTATTTTGCTTCCTTCAGTCTCTTTGTATACAGCAGGTTTATCTTTAGTGAGTTCTACTACAGGGCAGTGAGGAAGTTTGGTACTACCAGCCAAACACGACATAGGAATCATTCAGCAATGTTATGTTTTATGCAACAAAAAGGACATTGGCATCACAATTACAAATTTGCTGTCAAAGTTTAAAGATGTGTGAACATCCATGTAACATCTGATATGAAGGCATTCTGTTGAACAGTGTTTTTTTTTACATACTTACTGTTGATTCACAGCTCTATCTTAACACCACATCCCTTGACTCCTCCACAGTTGTTAAATTATCACAGTGTTTATCCAACATTGAATAAGTAGAAATTTTCTACAATTAATATTGAGGAGACTGGAGAAATTACTTTCAGTACCTACTGTAAAATTTGTTCCCTAACTGCTGACCCTAACCCTTTCCCTGGCAATATTCTAAGAGTAAATCAAACTGTTTGCAACACTAGTGTTATGTTTAACCCCAAGATGAGCTCCAATTGCATATTTATGACCATACTTGTGAACGTTCCCAGCTTCATAACAGAACCCTCCTTCACCTAGATCTGGGTGCCAAATTATAGGAAGGATGTGAACACATTGGAGAGAGTGCAGAATCAGTTTATAAGAATAGTTCCTGGAATGAGGAGCTTCAGTGATGAGGATAGATTGAAGAAGATTCAAGGAACAGTTCTCGTTGGAGATTACAAGGTTAAAAAGAAAGATCTGATAGAGGTTTTCAAAATCATGAGTGGTCTGTATAGAGTTGATAAGGAGAACCTGTTCCAGCTCTTAAAAGGATCATGATCAAGAGGGCATAACTTAAAATGATCCACATACAAAGCAAGGAAGAACATTTTCACACAGTGAGTAGTTAGGGGATGGGATGCACTTCCTGGTGAAATGGTGGAGCAGGTTCAATTGAGGCATTTGAGAGGGTATTGAATTATTATTTTCATTAAAAATAATGTGCAAGAGTATGGGAGATAAGCAAGAGATTAGCACTAAGAAATGATGCTCATTTAGCAAGCTGGTGCAGGTATGATGGATTGAATGGCCTCTTTCCATGCTGTAATGCTTCAGAAAGCCTCATTAATTGTTTCCTACATCTATCACAAAAGAAGCTACACTTCAAAACAAAAAGGAGCATTTAGTGCTCATGCAAAGTATGATACAAATATAAATTGTTTTCTCTTGTTATCTCTCGACATGACTATCCCAATGCAGTCCTGGTTGGTGTGCCATAATCTATCCTCTGTAAACCTGAGACCATCCAAAACTCAGTTGCCAATGTCTTAAACTTACACAAAATCCTATTCACCTATGACCATCTAGTTGCTGAACTACTTTAGCTTCCAATCCAGCAACACCTTGATTTTGAAATATTCATCTTTATTTTCAAGTCATTCTATTGTCTCATCTTTCCATATCTTGAGTTAATATGTAATACAGTCCAAGAACCCTCTAAGATAAAGGCATCCCTAATTCTAGCCTTTTCCACTTCCCTGATTTTCAACACTCCACCTTTGGAAGATATCCCCGAAGTGCTGAAATGCCAAGCTCTGGAAAACTCCACTTTAGTTCCCACCTTTAACACAGTCCTTGGGTGTTATTTAATGCAAATGACACGGGTCTTGCCCTCTAGTTGGAAAGCCAACAAGATCCCCACATCACATTCTTCCAGGAAGGCCCAATGAATGAAATATCACTCAGGCATTTTGTGGACAGTGGTGAGCTTTCAGGACACCAGAAATAGAAACTCCACTCCCCTGAGAGATGTTGGCCAATTGGAGCTGGCAAAAACAGGCATTTCAGGTAGTGCCAGTGGGCACAATGCTAGCAGCAGATAATGCACTCTTCAGAAGCAGAGATCGCCAAGGGACTCCAAGCCAAAGATGAGTGAGGGCAGGATAAGGATTGCACAGAGCAGGTCGTGTGAGTGTGGAAGCGAGTCAGCAGCAAAAGCAGAAGTTTGCTTCTCACTGAGGTCCCCTCAAGACATTGCTTTTGAACAAATGACCCCTCCTGTTGGGAGCCAGCTAACAATGCCAACAAAGTTTACCTCTTGGGCTCCCAGCCCCACACCCCCACTACTGCTTGATTACTATCTATGAGCCTTCCCACATCAAACATAATTAGAGCAGAGGTGGGAAAATGATTGGGTCCCCACCTCCAAATTCAGCTCAGGGAAGGCATTCAATTCTGCCCCTTATTCCATATGTCTTTGACCAAACTTTGGACACCTGATCTGATACCTTCTAATATGGCTTAGAGTTCGTAATAATCTTATAAAACTGCCATGAAAGGTTTTTAAAAACATATTGCTGCTCTTACTTAATCCTTTACAATCATTCTTCACACACTTCAATGCCAGTAAAATAGAAAGATTTTCGGTTAAAAAAGGAGAGGCGATGGCCTAGTGATATTATCACTCGACTATTAATGCAGAAACTCAGCTAACGTTTCAGTTACCCGTGTGCAAATCCAGACACGGCAGATGGTGGAATTTAAATTCCATAAAGAATATCTGGAATTAAGAATCTACCGATGTCTATGAAACCATTATCGATTGTTCACCAATGCTCTTCGGGGAAGGAAATCTGCCAGCTTCACTTGGTCTGGCCAACATGTGACAACAGATCCACATCAATGTGGTTGACTCTCAATTGTCCTCTGAAATGGCCTAGCAAGCAATTCAGTTGTATCAATCATTGATTATGATGAAATGAAATGATGAAATAAACCCAGACAGATCACCTGGAATTGACCTAGGCACTGAAAAAGACAATGGCGGAAACAGCCCTGTCGATCCTGCAAAGTGCTCCACACTAACAGCTGGGGGCTAGAGCCAAAATTAGGCGAGCTGTCTCACAGATGCTGTCATAGACAGATTCATCTGCAGATTGCAGATTGGTGAGAATGAGGTTAAATATGGTTTTCTCTCTTGTTGGTTCCCTCGCCACCTGCTGCAGACCCAGGCGCAGAGCTATGTCCTTTAGGACCCGACCAGCAACAGCCTGACATAGCCATATGCACAGAATCATACCTTAAAGACAGTGTCCCAGATGCCACAATCACCATCCCTGGATATGCCATCTCCCACTGGCAGGAAACACCCAACAGAAGTGGTAGTACAGTACTGTATAGTCAGGAGGGAGTTGCCCTGGGTGTCCTAAACATTAATTCTGGACCCCATGAAGCCTCATGGCTTTAGGTTAAACATGGACAAGGAAACCTCCTGCTGATTACCACAGAGTGTCCTCTCTCAGCTGATGAATCGATACTCCTCCATGTTGAACAACACTTGGAGAATATAGGGAGGATGACAAAGGCACAAAATGTACTCTGGGTGGGGTATTTCAATATCCACCACCAAGTGTGATTTGGCAGAAGCATTATTGATTGAGCTGGTTGGGTTTTAGTGGACATAGCTGCTAGACTGGGTCTGCAGATGGTGAGGGAACCAACAAGAGGGAAAAGCATACTTGACCTCATTCTCACTCAGCTGCAATGCATCTGTCTATGACAATATTGGTAAAAGTGACCACCCACAGTCCTTGTAAAGACAAAATCCCATCATCATATTGAGAATAACCCCATTGTGTTGTGTAGTACTATCACCATGCTAAATGGGACAGACTTTGAATAGATCTAGCAACTCAGAAGTGGGCATCCATGAAGCACTGTGGGCCATCAACAGCAGGAGAATTGTACTCCAGCACAATCTGTAACCTCATGGCCCCACACATCCCCCATTTAACCATTCCCATCAAGCCAGGGGATCAACCCTGGTTCAATGGAGAGTGCAGGAGGGCATGCCAGGAGCAGGACCAGGCAAAGCCAAAAATGATATGTCAACCTGGTGATGTTACCAAACAGGACTACTTGCACAGCAAACAGCATAAGCAGCGAGTGATAGACAGAGCTAAGCAATCCCACAACCATCAGATCAGATTGAAGTTCTGCAGCCCTGCCATATCCAGTCATGAATGGCAGTGGATAATTAAACAAGTCACTTGAGGAGGAGGGTCCACAAATATCCTCAACCTCAATTATACAAGACTGAAACATTTGCAGCAATCTTCAGCCAGAAGTGCCAAGTGGATGATCTATCTTGGCCTCCTCCAGTGGTCCCCAGCATTTCAGATACCAATCTTCAGCCAATTCAATTCACAATGTATGATATCAGGAAATGTTTGGAGACAATGGATACTACCAAAGACTATGGGAACTGACAATATTCCAGCAAAAGACTTGTGCTCCAGAACTTGCCACTCCCCTATCCAAGCTGTTCCAGTACAGTTACAACAATGCAATCTACTCGACAATGTGGAAAATTGCTCAGGTATGTACTGTACATAAAAAAAAGCAAGACAAATCCAACCCGGCCAATTACCGCCCCATCAGTCTTCTCTTGATCAACAGTAAATTGATGGAAGGTGTCATCAACAGTGCTATCAAGCAGCACCTGCTCAGCAATAACCTGCTCAGTGATGCCCAGTTTGGGTTCCTCCAGGACCACTCAGCTCCTGACCTCATTACAGCCTTGGTTCAAACATGGACAAAAGAGCTGAATTCCAGAGGTGAGGGAAGAGTGACAGCCTTTGATATCAAGGCTGCATTCGATCGAGTGTGGCATCAAGGAAGCTGAGCAAAACTGGAATCAATGGGTATCGGGGGGCAAAGTCTCTGCTGTTTGGAGTCATACCTGGCACATAGGAAGTTGGTCGTGGTTGTTAGAAGTCAATCATCTCACCTCCAGGACATCTCTGCAGGAGTTCTTCAGGATAGGCCCAAACATCTTCAGCTGCTTCATCAAAGATCTTCCCTGCATTACAAAGTCAGACAATGAGGATATTCCCCGAAGATTATACAATGTTCAGCACCATTTGCAACTCCTCAGACACTGAAGCAGTTCATGTCCAAATCCAACAAGATCTGGACAATACCCAGGCTTGGGCAGACAAGTGGCAAGTAACATTCACGCCACACAAATGACCATCACCAATAAGAGACAATCTAACCACTTTCCCTTGTCATTCAATGATGTTAACATTACTGATCCCCCACTACCAATGTCCTGGGGGTTACCACTGACCAGAAACTCGACTGGACTCACCACATAAACACAGTGGCTACAAAAGCAGGTCAGAGGCTGGGAATACTGTCGCAAGTAACCCTCCTCCTGACTCCCAAAGCCTGTCCAAGGCACAAATCAGGAGTGTAATGGAATACTCCTCACTTGCCTGGATGAATGCAGTTCCAACAACACCCAAGAAGCTTGACACCATCTAGGAAAAAGCAGCACGTTTGTTTGGTACTACAACCACAAGCATTCACTCCTTCCACCATTAATGATCCTCAGACAGCACTTTCCAAATGCACGACCACTTCCTTGTAGAACTACAAGGGCAGCAGATACATGGAAACACCACCAACTTCAAGTTCCCTTCCAAGCTGCTTACCATCCTGACTTAGAAATATATCACCATTCCTTTACTGTCACTGGATCAAAATCCTGGAATTCCCTCTCTAATGGCACTGTGGGCCAACTAGCAGCAGGTAAACTGCAGCAATTCAAGAAGGCAGCTCACTAACATTTTCTCAAGGGTACCTGGGGATAGACAATAAATGCTGGCCCAGCCAGCGATGTCCACATCCCACAAATTAATTTAAAAAAGATGATTTGTTTTTAAAACTATCACTAATGTCACAGTGATCTATTATCAGTACGAATGAAGCAGTGGAATTTGGGATTGTACAAGCGTAAAAACAAATTATTAGAGCTGGCTCCTTAAACCAATTGCTATGGCAACATCAGCTGAGAATTCTATCAGCGGGAAAACACAAATGAAGGCATTTGAAGGCAAACTTTTCACCAGTGCAGAGTACGGTCCAAACAGTTCCCAATCAATGTGATCGATAAGCAACGCAGGTAACCAGGACTATTGCCATTTGGTGTTGCTGGGTGAATTCTCTCGTGGAAATTGGAAGTATATATAAATAAAACAGAACATTGTCAGAAATCTGAAAAAAAAATCTATTCTCACTTAGCTAAGAAGAACTGGCTAAAATACATAAAAAGGAAGAACTTGTTTGAAACATATTTAAGATCATGATAGGGTGGATGTGGAAAAGGTGGGTTGAATTTGACGTGAAATCAGCGAAGTTTCAATTTTGGCGAATTTCATAAGGAATTTCTCTCCCTGAGCTCATATGAGATTTCTCATACTTTTCTCCAAAATTGGCCTTTTATCTGTGCACCACTTCTCAAAGGCAGACTTCTCACCAGAGGAGGAAGTATTTGACCAGCAACATCTCTACTTCCTGGAGTGATCACTACTGACAGCCAATGGAAAGCCACCTGGCATGGCGTTTGCACGACACAGCAATATGAGGTGAAATACTAAAAGCTTTAAAACACTGGCTGACAGGTTAAAGTGTAAAATGGCAAGACAGAGATACCGTGACTAGGTGATCGTCTAGTGGTGTTATCACCAGACTACTAATCCAGAGACCCTTGGATTGTTCTGGGGTCCCTGGTTTGAACCCTACCACGGCAGATGGTGGAATTTGAGTTCAAAAAATGTCTAGAATTAGGAGTCAATGATGACCATGAAATGATTGGTGATTGTCAGAGGACAGCGAAAAAAAACCCAGCTAGTTTCACTTGTGCCCTTTCGGGAAGGAAATTCCTGTCCTTACCTGGTCTGGCCTACATGTGACTCCAGACATTGCCTTGGGCAATTAGGGATGGGTATTAAATGCTGACCTGGCCAGTGATGCCCACATCCCATGAATGAGTTTTTAAAAAATCCAAATAGACACAAACTGAATGAGTACTATGAGGGCAAATGAGGAGCCCTGAGATGCACATTGATCCTTAACATGAGGCGGATGTCTGTGCCCGCACACAAAGCGTCCTGGAAGCAGCATTGTACTCCAAAATGCAGAAATGAAGTGTAAGAGGGCTGAAGTGCCTTGCCATGAGGGCATACTGAGGCTGGTACATATCCAATGCCAACTTCTGTGGACTGGTGTTGTGTGCAGTCACTACCCATGGAACATGCCCTGAGATGTGGTCAATTGGTCTCCAAGACGGTGGCCCGGAGGAACTGGCAGCAGCTTGATGTTGCCAGGCAACCGCTCTGACTTTGGTGTCGGGAATTGTTGTCATCTGGCTTCTATCTAGCAGATGGGAGAAAGGTGAATTACATATAAATAAGGTGTAATGAGGTAATAATGACGCGCAAATTAAAAGGTTTAGACCTCTCACTGTACAGCCATGACCTTATTTGAAATAACTCCAAGTAGGCCGGTATCCTGTCACTGAGTCACCCTTTATTCATATGTGCATAGTACATGACACTGACCCAGCTAGCTCTGAGCCGGCTCCTAGTGTGAACAGAACCCCTGACACTCCTGTTTATATCTGTCAGCCAGGACTACCTGATTGGACCAAGTTAATAATGCCAATTGGGAACTCATATTCTATGAGATCCATCGGGCTAACATTGCTCCAATCACTACATTATTGAATGGTGGGCTTGGCTCAAGTACCTGAGTGGTTCCTGTTCCAGTTCCTAATTTGAGGGTTTGTATTTTTGTATAACAGTGGGTTAACATTTCAGTTTGTTACAACAGCTTCTCAGAGAAGCATCAGTTTTCAGGTCAAAGGAAGGTAAAACTGAGTGGTGTACCTTAGATTAGTCATGGTCTAACTGCAGTAGGTCCCACAGCATTGATGCCTGGGAGAGGTCTTGGTGCCCTGTGTGAACTGAGAACAGGCAGACCAAGTCTGATGAAAGCGATTCTTTCCCTCTTACGTGGCGGAGGCAGATCTCCTTTTTGGCTCAGAGAGATTCAAGGAGATGTTCTAATGAGGCATCATGAAAATGGAGAGGCACCTTTAGGAACTTGGCAGATAATTCCTGGGTAGGCGAGAGAAACACCAAGGTCTGTTCTGGAGTTTCTGCCTTGGAGCGAGCGATGGGTGCCCAGGTGGATTTTAACCTTGGAAGCTGCTGGCGAGGCTGGAACCCCTACCCATCATGTGCACATGATTTGCTGTTTAAGTCAGCATAGAACTTGCTTGCATGTGAAATGAGCTGAACAGCGAATGGTCATTCTGTCATAGGCCACGGTAGATGTAACCCCATCTTAAGATATCTGCTACCAGACTTTGACTCTAAAATTGAACCTTGTGGCTGCAGTATATTGCATTTACAAAGTGCACTGTCACCAAGGCTTCTTCAAAAACACCTCCCAAATACAAATCATATTTGCATATTTTAAACCTTTAATAATCTTTGTACCTTGAGTGTGAGTGAGAGGTGACTGAATAAAGGCTGAGCAAGCTATTAAAGACTTTTTCCCCAATAAACTATTTTATTTGTTAACTGAAAAAGTCTGGTTGTCTTCTTTCTGACTAAGAATCATATACAACCTAATTGATAAATGACAATCTGTTCTTCCTATTTAAAAATTTAAACTTTGTTGTGATCATGGGAGAAGTCCATCCCTCCTTACTGAGTTGCAGCAGTCATTTAATCCATAAGTCTCACATTGAGGACAGTTCATGTATAATTCACTTTATCATTGACTCAAGCTCTTCATTTCATCCCTAAGTAATAAGTCTGAAAGCTTTTGTGCACTTTTCTCTATTGCAATTTTTATGCTAGTAAGATCAGTTGACACTAAAACCACTTTCCTCTATCCCTCTTCTATCCGCCTCCCACTCTCTCCCTATTTATTTCAGAACCCCCTTCCCCTCCCCCTTTTCTAATGAAGGGTCTAGGCCCGAAACGTCAGCCTCTCTGCTCCTATGATGCTGCTTGGCCTGCTGTGTTCATCCAGCCCTGCACCTTGTTGTCTCAGATTCTCCAGCATCTGCAGTTCCTACTATCTCTGATTCAATTTTAACCCCACTGCAAAGCCTCTTCTAAGGATGCCTAGCCTGAAGAAGTTACCCTCCTCCCTCCGGACAAACCTCAAGGGATTTCTCTCCCACTGCAACTCTCTCGTAATCTCTTCGGCCCTGAAACTGCTCGACCACGTCCTGAAGCAAACCAGGTACTACAGCCACATCACCTTCCTTAGCACCTGCCTACAGAACCAGATCATCCCCAATGGACTACAATCCACATTCAAGCCTTCCCAATTTGACCCCAACCGTGACAATATCTACACTCATGGTGTTGAGATCCTTCAGAAGCGTTTCTCCCTGCGACTCCTGAAACACACACTTGCAGCAATGCGCCGGCATCTCCAGGCACTACAATCAAGCCTACCCCAGCTCAGAGCCTCCCTCTCCCAGACCTGCAAAGGACCTCTCCTGTTTTTTATTCTTCGTGGGATCCACAACCTGAACTCCCAATTCTACTCAGCTTTATTGGACACTAAAAACCGTAAGTACAGTAAACCTACTGGTGCCTACCACCCAAAACGGGCTTCCTCCACCCCCCAAATCCCCAGCCGTACCCAGGACCTTCCCCACAATGTGCCCGCCGCCATTGGCCATGAGGCCACTATCGGAGAACCCACAGATGACGTCACATCCGCCACCGCCGGGTTCCCCACTTCCGGGACAGCAAACACCATCGCTGCTGTTGCCACCGACACTGAAGTCGCGACCACCCTCACCGCTACTGCCGCCGCCTACCCCGCTCCTCCTACCTCCGACGCCGCTCCGCCCATCACCGACGCGGACGCAACTCCACCCACCGCCGGCGCAACTCCGCCCACCGCCGACGCCGACGCAACTCCGCCCGCAGCCGACGCCGACGCAACTCCGCCCACAGACTCCACAGCCAGCAGCTCCAGAGGAGACAGCAGCACCCAGCCCTGCCGAGTCTTCACCATCCCCCCAGACCTACCCCTTACTGAGGACGAACGGTCAGTCCTCAGTAAAGGGCTCACCTTTGTCCCCCTCCACCCACAGATCAACGAATACCGCTCACGCTTGGACATAGAGCAGTTTTTCCGCCGCCTCCGCCTCCACGCTTACTTCTTTAACCGTGAACCTAACCCTCCCTCTACTGACCCCTTCTCCCGCTTCCAACACACCCCCTCCTCCTGGACACCACCCCAAGGCCTCCTACCCTCCCTCGACCTCTTCATCTCCAACTGCCGTCGAGACATCAATCGCCTCAACCTCTCCACCCCTCTCACCCACTCCAACCTCTCCCCCGCAGAACGTGCAGCCCTCCGCTCCCTCCGCTCCAATCCCAACCTCACCATAAAACCCGCGGACAAGCGAGGCGCAGTTGTAGTATGGCGCACTGACCTCTACATCGCCAAGGCCAGACGCCAACTCTCCGACACCTCCTCCTACCGCCCCCTTGATCATGACCCCACCCCTGAGCACCAAACCATCATCTCGCAAACCATCCACAACCTCATCACCTCAGGTGACCTCCCACCCACGGCCTCCAACCTCATCGTTCCCCAACCTCGCACTGCCCGCTTCTATCTCCTTCCCAAAATCCACAAACCTGAATGCCCTGGTCGACCCATTGTCTCCGCCTGCTCCTGCCCCACCGAACTGATCTCCAACTATCTAGACTCCATTTTCTCCCCCTTGGTCCAGGAATTCCCTACCTATGTCCGTGACACCACCCACGCCCTCCACCTCCTCCAGAACTTCCAATTCCCCAGTCCCCAACACCTCATCTTTACCATGGACGTCCAGTCCCTCTACACCTGCATTCCCCATGCAGATGGCCTTAAGGCCCTCCGCTTCTTCCTGGCCCGCAGGCCCGACCAGTCCCCCTCCACTGATACCCTCATCCGCTTAGCCGAACTCGTCCTCACACCCAACAACTTCTCTTTCAATTCCTCCCACTTCCTACAGACAAAGGGGGTAGCCATGGGTACCCGCATGGGCCCAAGCTACGTCTGCTTCTTTGTAGGTTACATGGAACAATCCCTCTTCCGTACCTACACCGGCCCTAAACCCCACCTCTTCCTCCGTTACATTGATGACTGTATCGGCGCCGCCTCGTGCTCCCACGAGGAGCTCGAACAGTTCATACACTTCACTAACACCTTCCACCCCAACCTTAAGTTTACCTGGACCATCTCTAACACCTCTCTCCCCTTCCTGGACC
>NC_063336.1:109609030-109632955 GCF_021869965.1 Rhincodon typus
GAGGAGCTCGAACAGTTCATACACTTCACTAACACCTTCCACCCCAACCTTAAGTTTACCTGGACCATCTCTAACACCTCTCTCCCCTTCCTGGACCTCTCTGTCTCCATATCGGGCAAACACCTAGAAACCGATATTCATTTCAAGCCCACCGACTCCCACAGCTACCTAGAATACTCCTCCTCCCACCCACCTTCCTGCAAAAATGCTATCCCCTATTCCCAATTCCTTCGCCTCCGCCGCATCTGCTCCCAGGATGAGGCATCCCACTCCCGTACATCTCAGTTGTCCTCGTTTTTCAAGGACCGTAACTTCCCCTCCTCGGTGGTTGAGAACGCCCTCAACCGTGTCTCCCACATCTCCCGCACCTCATCCCTCACACCCCGTCCACGCAATAAAAACCAAAAAAGAATCCCCCTCGTCCTCACGTACCACCCCACCAACCTCCGGATCCAACGCATCATCCTCCGACACTTCCGCCATCTGCAATCCGACCCCACCACCAAAGACATCTTTCCCTCCCCACCTTTATCTGCTTTCCGGAGGGACAACTCTCTCCGTGACTCCCTTGTCCGCTCCACACTCCCCTCCAGCTCCACCACACCCGGCACTTTTCCCTGCAACCGCAGGAAGTGCTACACCTGCCCCCATACCTCCTCCCTCAGCCCCATCCCAGGCCCCAAGAAGACTTTCCACGTCAAGCAGATGTTCACCTGCACATCTGCCAATGTGGTATACTGCATCCGCTGTACCCGGTGTGGCTTCCTCTACATCGGGGAAACCAAGCGGAGACTCGGGGACCGCTTTGCAGAACACCTACGCTCGGTTCGCAACAAACAACTGCACCTCCCAGTCGCGAACCATTTCAACTCCCCCTCCCATTCCTCAGACGACATGTCCATCCTGGGCCTCCTGCAGTGCCACAACGATGCCACCCGAAGGTTGCAGGAACAGCAACTCATATTCCGCTTGGGAACCCTGCAGCCCAATGGTATCAATGTGGATTTCACAAGTTTCAAAATCTCCCCTCCCCCCACCGCATCCCAAAACCAGTCCAACTCGTCCCTGCCTCCCTAACCTGTTCTTCCTCCCACCTATCCCCTCCTCCCACCTCAAGCCGCACCTCCATCTCCTACCGACCAACCTCATCCCGCCCCCTTGACCTGTCCGTCCTCCCTGGACTGACCTATCCCCTTCCTAACTCCCTACCTACACTCACCTTTCCTGGCTCCATCCCCGCCTCTTCGACCTGTTTGTTTCCTCTCCACCTATCCTCTCCTCTATCCCTCTTCTATCCGCCTCCCACTCTCTCCCTATTTATTTCAAAACCCCCTTCCCCTCCCCCTTTTCTGATGAAGGGTCTAGGCCCGAAACGTCAGCCTCTCTGCTCCTATGATGCTGCTTGGCCTGCTGTGTTCATCCAGCCCTGCACCTTGTTGTCTTGGTCTTAGCATTCAGCTTCAATTCACATCAGCAGTGCACTGGTACACCTAGTTGGTACCAACTGTAGACAGTTCCTAGTATCCCCACAGTGTTGAAACAGGTTATTTGACCCATTGAGTCCACATCAGCCCTCTGAAGACCATCCCGCCCCCTATCCTATCCCAGTAACGCTGCATTTACCATGGTTAATCCACCTGACCTGCACGTCCCTGGACACTACGGGCAATTTAGCAATGGCCAATCCACCTAACCTGCACACCTTTGGAATGTGGGAGGAAACTGAAGCACCCAAAGGAAACCGACGCAGATACGGGGAGAATGTGCAAACTCCACACAGACAGTCAACCAAGGCTAGAATTGAACACAGATCCCCGGTGCTGTGAGGCAGCAGTGCTAACCACTGAGCCACAAGCTTGAGTTTAGCACAGAACTCAATGCAGAACTGTGCCATCTGCCATTCAGACACCTACAGCCAACCTCCAGTATATTAAGTCAATGCCCAAAGTAGTTAAGATCCATCAACCCCTTTTTTGCCAGCTTCCTTCCATATCCAAAAAAACCAATTAATGACCAAAACAAAGCGATTCATATATTGCACAATTGGGCCCAGATCTTGCCTCTTCTTTCCGACTCAATGTCAACTGCGTGACTTGGCTTCATCACAGCGCTAAGTGTCAAAACTTTTAGGGTGTCATTGATTGCACGCATGAGTGTTTGGTGACTCTTCAGCCACGGCTAATGATGTTTTTTTTATCCAACTATGTGCATAATCAAAGCATGAGTCTGACTCTACCAATCAACAAGAGCTGCTGCCTTCAAATGGCGCTTTAGATATCCTGCTTCAAAGCTCTCTCAAATCCAAGCTGTCAATAGAGGTGAATTCCTCTGTTGCAGGCTGAAGCCTGAAGCCTCACCTTCAGCAGTGTCAGCGTTGTTGGGAAAGACTGTGCTCAGGATATATGTGAATATCCCTTTCATATTACTTGGGGGGGCGGATTTCACCTGGTCTCTGACACTGGCTGAGCATACAGACTTTATCGCATAACTACATACATCAAACAGCAGAAGCTGCTGACCCTGGCTATATAACTTCTAAAATGCGACAAAGAGGCTCAAATGATATATGCAAGAGGTGACCCCAACTTCAAACACTATTTATAATTGTATTCTGCGAGGTGCCAATCTGTAAGCTTAGCATTTTGAGCAGGGACACAATCTTTAAGATGACTGATTCCTTGGTATCAATATGGACAACTAAATTTAATGCCTTGTACCTAGTTCCTCTCTGCTGCATGTTTGTGGCATTGTACCTGCTCATAATAGGTACAATATGTAATCAAAAAAACCTGTGTTATCTAAATCTAACACAAATTAGAAACTTGGATTCTGTTTACTTGAAAATTTTGGGTAAGTTTATTTATAGCTGGACTAATATATATACTGTACCCAGACAGTAATACCATAATTTCCAGACAGCTACCAATATGTTTAATATTTTGTTATAATAAGCAAGCTATACTTGTCCATCGTGCAGTCCTAATAAGCTTTGACTATTTCATCTGTAACATTAAAATGTGTACAAGTCATACTATGATAAGATTGAAAATGACAAATACTTAATGCGAAATTAGCCCATTGATTTGTGAAAATGAGAGAACTATATACATATATGCTCAACGAGGATTTGTAATATCTCTCACATCCTTTTGTGCGTGCAAGTGTAAAGAGCATTACATGAAAACAAATAAATTATATTGTCCAATATATTTTAAGTGACAATGGAGTTACATTTCATTATACTGGGAAGTATTTTAGGAACAATCTCAGAAAAGGAAAAGGAAACTTTGTACTTTCAGATTCAAGGCATAGACCAAGTGGCTTTTTGAGCTTGCTGTGCCATTCAGCGTATTGTTCAGTATTGAGTTTAGGAGTTGGGGGATCATATTGCGCCTGTACAAGACATTAGTTCGGCCACTTTTGAAATACTGCATTCAGTTCTGGTTTCCCTGTTATAGGAAAGATGTTGTTAGACTTGAAAGGGTTCAGAAAAGTTTTGTAAGGATTTTGCCAGGATTGGAGGGTTTGAGCTATAAGGAGAGGCTGAATAGGCTGGGGCTATTTTCCCTGGTGCACTGAGGCTGAGGGGTGATGTTATAGATGTTTATAAAATCATAAGGGGCATGAATAGAGTGAACACCTAAGGTCTTTTTTTCCCAGGGTAGGGAGTCCAAAACCAGAGGGCATAGGTTTAAGGTGTGAGGCGAAAGATTTAAAAGGGACTTAAGGGACGACATTTTCACACAGAGGGTGTTGCGTGTATAGAATGAACTGCCAGAGAAAGTGGTGGAGGCTGGTACATTTACAACATTTAAAAGGCGTGTGGATAGGTGAATGAATAGGAAGGGTTTAAAGGGATATGGGCCAAATGCTGACAAATAGATTCATTTAGGATATGTGGTTGGCACAGATGAGTTGGACTGAAGAGTCTGTTTCCATGCTATACAGCTCCATGACTGTATGACGCTACAAGTGAAAACACATATTGGAGTACTGTGACCTGGTTGATCCATTCAGCTATTCTGAAACCACACGCTGTGCAGCAAATTAGAGTCATAAAGGTCTGTACACTTTTGCTGCAGCTGTCTTCAAATGCACCACAACTTTATTAAATTTTAGGAATGCAAAAGCACTAATATCGAAAAAACATGCTTACCTAAGATGATGCGTCGTAAAGCCAAGGTAGTGAGTACCAACAGGTCAGAGGAAGAAATTTCTTTTTAAGCACAGTGCAAAATTCAGTCAACTGTTCGCAGTGAGGTGTCACTGATTGTTTTGGCAGGGTTGTAGCAAAATAACATTAAGGTCATACATTACCTTTGTGAAAATACTGTTAATGGTGATGGAAATTATAACAGACACAGGGCTTCTCTGCTTGCAGTGAAGCTCTTTGACTGGCACAGTTACTTGTGTTCGCAGTTCAGGGCAATAAAGCTGGCTTTCTTTAGTATGTTGTGCTTGCCACTGAATGATGTACTTCGGAACAGCTGGAAGAGTGAAATTAATAACATGTGTTGTTTGAGGAGTATATATTCGGAGAGATTAGGAAGAGTCAAGAGGGATATGGGCCAAATGCTGGCAAATGGGACTGGGTTAGATTTGGATGTCTGGTCGAGTTGGACTGAAGGGTCGGTTTCTGTGCTGTGTGACTCTATGACTCTATTATCTTTTCTTGGTTTGGTTGGGGGTGGTGTTGGGTGCTGAAGTCTATATAATCAGTTATGGTGAATGATGGCTGGGTGTGGTCAGATATGGTTTAGTTTTTTTTATATTCACTCATGGGATGTGGGCAACTCTGGCTGGCCAGTGTTTATTGCCTGTCCCTAGCTGTCCTTGAGAAGGCAGTGGTGATCTGCCTTCTTGAACCATTGCATTCAACGTGCTTCAGGTTGACCCACAATGCCACGAGAGAGGGCATTCAGGATTTTGACCCAGTGACAGTGAAGGAATAGAGATATATTTCCAAGTTAGGATCGTGAGTGGCTTGGAGGGAAACTTACAAGTGATGGTGTTCCCATGTATCTGCAGCCCTTACCTTCTAGATGGAAGTGGTCGTCAGTTTGGAAGGTGCTGTCTGAGGATCTTTGGTGAATTTCTGCAGTGCATCTTGTAGATTGCAGTTACTGGGCGTTGGTGGTGGAGGGAGTGGATGATTATGGATGTGGTGCCAATCAAGCGGACTGCTTTTCGTGGATGGTGTCAAGCTTCTTCAGTGTTGTTGGGGCTGCCCTCATCCAAGCAAGTGGGGAGTATTCCATCACACTCCTGACTTGTGCATTGTAGATGACAAATAGGCTTCAGGGAGTCAGGAGGTCGGTTACTCACCACAGTATTCTTAGCCTCTGACCTTTTCTTGCAACTGCTGTGTTTTTATGGTGAGTCCAGTTGAGTTTCTGATCAATGGTAAATCCCAGAATATTGATGGTGGGGGATTCAGTGATGGTAACACTATTGAATGTCAAGGGACAGTGGTCAGAGTGTCTCTTATTGGAGATGGTCATTGCCTGGTATTTTTGTGATGCGAATGATACTTGCCACTCGTCAGGCCAAGCCTGGATATTGTCCAGGTCTTGGTCTGCTTCAGCGGCATCTTTGGTGATAGAATGGGTCCATGAGGCGGCTTCTGTGGTGTCTTCAGAGGCATGACGGTCTGGCCTGAGATTCCAATGGCCCGAGATTCAACGACTTTGATGTCAGATTTTGCAACCGTGGAGAATGTGGTTCCTCTCTTTACCTTAACCTTGGGAACCCATGAGCTGTGAATTGAACAAAGATGGACTTTGTCTTAATTTTTTTTTAGATTTATGATTTCTGTTACTAATATATTACCGGAGTATGGTGACTTAAACACTTTTCAATGTATTTTTTGTAAAATACAAGTGACAGTAAATTACTATTCTATTCAGTTCTATATTGCATTTGAACATGGTATTCAGTATTTCCAACTCCACATTTTCTTGCCCAAATTCTTGACAAATTTGCCAGCCCTAGCGCACAAGCATACCTTTTCAACATCTCAAACAGTGCCCTGCCTTTCACAAAAAGTACTTTATCTCTTCTAAGATGAAATAACTCCACAGGAGGCTGGTATCCTATCACCAAGTCACCCTTTATTTACACGTGTGGAGAGTCCCTGACACTGATCCAGCTCCCTCAGAGTGAACAGCATGTCTGGACACTCCTGGTCTTATTTCTCTGTCAGGGCTCTCTGATTGGACCAGATTAACAGACCCAATCAGGCAACTCATATTCCATGTAGCCCACCTGGCTGATCTTGATACAAGGGATAACAAGGTGTAGAGCTGAATGAACACAGCAGGCCAAGCAGCATCATAGGAGCAGGAAAGCTGACGTTTCGGGCCTAGGCCCTTCTTCAGAAAAGACCCTTCTTTCCTGCTCCTCTGATGCTGCTTGGCCTGTTGTGTTCATCCAGCTCTACACCTTGTTATCTCAGATTCTCCAACATCTGCAGTTCCTACTATCTCTGACCTTGATACAATCTGTGTTGAGTAACTCACCTCTTGACTCCCCAAAGCATGCTCACCATCCAAGTCACAAGTTTGGTGGAATATTCTCTGCTTGCCTGGATGAGTGTGGCTCCAAAACCACTCAAGAAGCTTGACACCATTCAGGACAAAGTAACACCCTTCATCAGCACCACATCCACCAGCATCCTTCCACTACTGACACCCACTGGCAGTGGTATGTACTAATAAGTGATTGACTGTAGCAATATACCAGTGCTCCTCAGTGGAAGCTCCAAACCCACAAACTCTACCACCTAGAAGGATAAGGACACCAGCTGCACAGGAAGACTGTTGCTGTATTAACAAGTAATCCAAGTCTGCACCCCACCATGTTAGACATTTTCTGCCACTATCATCTTCTAATGTAGTTATTTACAGACCGCGCTCATTCTAGTGTAGTCGAGGAAAATGACTTTCTAATCTAACTAGATGAGGGTCTTATATTAAATAAAACTTAGTTTATTTTATGTTAGTAACTATTTGTAAGTTACATTGATATGATAGATATTGTTACAGAAACTATGAAGAGGATCTGGGTTATAGATCTCAGTCCTTTGGGATTCTAAGTAGTTATGTCTGCAACTCCATATGACAGCGCCATCCTAGTGGGTGATCCTATGTAACTCCTCAGTATTAACCCTTCCAGATATTTCACTCTCAGTTACAGCAACCACCACCTTCAAGTTCTCTTGTAAATTACACACCATTCTGAATTGGAACTACATTGCTGTTTTCTTTCACTATGTTTGGGTGAAAATTCTGGAACACATTGCAAGCTGTGTGTATACCTGTGCTGTATGGACTACTGCACTTCAGAAAGGTAGCCTTCTCCAAGATAATCAGGGATGGGTGTAGGTATTAACCCTACATATGCTCAGTTAGCCAAAATGAAGTAAAATGAAATTAAGTTGAATGAAATGTGGAGAAGACATATAAAGCCTGGTGATGACCTAAAGATTAAGAGGGTCACTGGTTTTAAAGTGTTCCTGTGTTTTTCTGAAAAAGTATGTGTGTTTGTTTCGATCAAGTATTGTAACTTTGCTGTAGTGGATTGAACTGTCTCAGTAACTCTGGAAAAGCTGAAATCTTGTTTTGAACAATCATGGCAAATTAAATGACTATTTTTCAGCTGTGATGGTGTCGGAAATGTGCTGTGTAATTACTGTATGGTTGATTAGATAACAGAGAAGTGGTGAACAGCAAGTGCTGAGGTCAGAGTTCATTAAGAGATACATCTCTTTCCAAGGAAAGACAAGCAAGTCCTAATGAGTTAATTGATCAAATCAATGTGGTGATGACATATTTGTGATGGTCGTCAGTTATCAAACTGATCATTTGCTGCAGACTGGATAGTGTTAGGAGTTTAAATCCATGGTTTCTTTGCGCAAAATGAGTGTCTCACAGCAAAATTTGTGAGCTCAGGGACCAGGTCATTTGATCAATGGTGAGAAGTTGAGACGCGACAGACTGATCTCCTGTTCTAGTCTTTACACAAGCCCACGTAAAAGGATTCTTTTGTGATTGTAAGCATTGTAAGGAAAAGATACTTGCAGTCTTTTACTGAAATGTAGTTTGCTTCAAAAAAAGAACATTGGGTACATTCTATTGTTGAAACTGTCTTTGGTTATTGTTATCCAAAGTAAACACTTTGGTCCAGGGAAAGCAAGAATAAAAGCCTATTGGGAGACAAGTAATGGTCCAACCAGTCACCCCAACCACATTCCATGAACTTTTTTTCGAAATTAATAAACTGGTTTATTGTTCTAACAATCCTAGCCAATCTATAATAAGTAACACCAGGCAAGATTATTGAAAGCATTTAAATTCGCAATGGGCCAAAAAATTAGATACATAAATCAAAGCTGCAGGATACCTGGTGTCTCTCTCTCTTTCTATCATGGAAAATAAGCAGAGTAAATATAATAATTTGTTTATTTTTACATGTTTTAAAATTGCCATCTACTTAATGGACATCCATTACTTCAAAAGTAAAATTTTGTTTCATATATTAATTAACCTAAGAAACAATTCACCATAATTCATCATGTAAGATGCAATTACTTCATTTATGTTATTTTATTTTACTGAAATGGAATTCCTCTTCTATTTACTGACATTGAATTCCATCTGGCACAACTTTTACTCATTCCAACATTTTATACTCTTGCTCTCTCTTTTGTTCTCAGAATTACTTGCTATGCCTCCTATTTTAGTGGCATCGGCAGATATGGACACCATTCACTTGACCCCAAATCCAAATGATTGATGTAAACATCAGTTAGTGACCTTTATAGCACTTAATTCTGTAGGATTCCATTATCCACATCTAACTAGTTCTTGAGAAACTGCTATATGCTCCTTTACATTGTTTCATCCCTTCTAATCATTAACACAATTTGCAAAACTGAACTAAATTAAAGATAGCAAAAACTGCAGATGTTGGAGTCAGAGATAACAGAGTGTGGAGTTGGAGGAACGCAGCAGGCCAGGCAGCATCAGAGGAGCAGGAAAGTTGACGTTTTGGGTCGGGACTCTTCTTCTTATGTGGTTGAGGGCATTTTTGATCCCTGGAGGAGGGAAGTCGCGGTCCTTGAAATAGGAGGACATCTGGGATGTTTGGGAGTGGAACGTCCCATCTTGGGAGCAGGTGCGGTGGAGGTGGAGGAATTGGGAATAGGGAATCACATTCTTGCAGGAAGGTGGGTGAGAGGAGGTGTAGTCCAGGTAGCTGTGGGAGTTGATGGGCTTGAAATAGATGTCAGTTTCGAGGCAGTTACCAGAGATGGAGACAGAGAGGCCCAGGAAGGAGAGGGAGGTACCGGAGATGGTCCAGGTGAATTTGAGGTTGGGGTGGAAGGTGTTAGTAAAGTTGATGAACTGTTCAAGCTCCTCATGGGAGCATGAGGCAGCATCAATATAGTCATCGATGTAGTGGAGGAAGAGGTGGGGGATAGTGGAAAAGGGACTGTTCCACGTATGCCATGAAGAGGCCAGCATAACTTGGGCCCACCCTGAACCGCATCTCTTGCATTTCCCACACTTCTGCCCTCAAACCCCCTCCCTCCAACAAAAATAAAGACAGAATCCCCTTGTCCTCACATATCACCCCACCAACAACCGCATCCAGCATATCATTCTCTGCCACTGTCAGCACCTACAATCCAACCCCACAACCAAAGAGATATTTCCCTCCCCACCCCTATCTACCTTTTGTAGGGACCACTAACTCCGCAACTCCCTCATCCACTCCACACTCCCCACTAACCCAACCACCCCCAGCACCTTTCCCTGCAACAGCAGGAAGTGCTACACCTGCCCCTACACCTCCCCCCTCACCCCATTCAAGGCACAAAGCAAACCTTCCACGTCAGACACGGTTTCACCTGCACATCTGTCAATGTGGTCTGCTGTATCTGCTACTCCTGATGTGGCCTCCTCTAATCGGTGAGACCAAGCGGAGGCTTGGAGACCGCTTTGTAGAGCACCTGTACTCTGTTCACAGCAAACAACATCTTCCGGTCGTGAACCACTTTAACTCCCCCTCCCACTCCCTGGGTGACATGTCCATCCTCGGCCCCCTCCAGTGTCACAATGACACCACCTGCAAACTGGAGGAGCAGCACCTCATATTCCACCTTGGGAACCTACAACCCGATGGCTTAAACATAGATTTCACCAGTTTTAAAATCTCCCCACCCCCGGCCTCATCCCATGACCAACCTCCCTCTCATCCCCGTCTCCTTGACCTGACACAACCTGTCCATATCCTCTCCCACCTATCCGCCCCACCCATTCCATTGACCAATCCCCACTGCTCCCCACCTGCACTCACATACCACAATCCCACCTACCTTCCCCAGCCACATCCCTCCTCTCTCTATTTATTTCCCAGCTCCCTTCCCCCTCCCCATTTCTGAAGAAAGGTCCCGACCCGAAACATCAACTTTCCTGCTCCTCTGATGCTGCCTGGCCTGCTGTGTTCCTCCAGCTCCACAGTGTGTTACCTCTGGATTCAATCAAAGATGTTTACTTTTTCTCCAATAGTGACCTGTCAAATGCTTTTGGCAGTTTAGTCATACCACATTCACAGAGATTCTCTGCTGACTGCAGTCAAGCATTAATTATTGATAATTAATAAATGAATTTAGCCAAGCTAGAATGAGATTTGGATTACACAGATAACCATAATTAATAATATGTTGTATTTCAGAAAATGCAGCAGGACTGTTATGCTGGGCAGGAATGCATGCTAGTGTATGGACTACTTTCATATTCTTCTTAACGTTTTTCACTGTAGTTAAAACCCTCATAAATCCCATTTGTTCTTTGTTATTGGTTGAAAGTACTTATATGATCTTTTTGACAGTAGACTGGCTGCTTTTAATTTATTTGATCTTCATTTAACTGTTTATATATATTTGTTTTTAATCAAAAATTTCAAAATTCCCCTTACCTCCATGTTTAAAGAAGTAGACATGGTTTGCAATGCAACCTTTTTGAAAATGGAATCTTACTCATTTCCACTCTTAAAAGGATAGCATTTTTCTG
The DNA here is from genome assembly GCF_021869965.1 of Rhincodon typus. Taxonomy (NCBI): domain Eukaryota; kingdom Metazoa; phylum Chordata; class Chondrichthyes; order Orectolobiformes; family Rhincodontidae; genus Rhincodon; species Rhincodon typus. The sequence goes on from NC_063336.1 coordinate 109,620,106, forward strand.
AGGATTTTGTGTCTCTTCAGCCAAAGTTACAGCAGGAAAATAGAAGAAATTCTCAAGAAATGCATCCCGCTACTCCCCAAACCCAATTCACAAATTATTTCCCCCTTTGTAAATGGTCCATAATGATTGGCCTCCCTTTCTCCTCATCAAATGTACAGTCATTCAGAAGTGTTCTTTGTCTAGGGTCTGGGAAACAACAAAGCCACCAGAATGCATGGTCTGAATGGTAAGGAATATCCCCTTTCCCTCCATGGAGTCTCATATTATTAACAGATCTGTAACTGAATTACCAATCTCTGCCATTCACTGTAACTCATCCCTACCTGCACTCATTTATAAAGACCGCATCTTTATATTTGTCTGAATTTTTAATTGAGCACTGAAATTAGAATAGAACTGCTTGAAACTGAGCATTGCAGGTGGATTGCTGCATGTTTTTGAAAGGCTGACTCTCATTGCAAGCGCTGTTTACAAGGCTGCTGGGTCAAGCCATAATAGAAGTAGGTGCAGATGATCTAAAGCCCAGGGCTATTTACCAATGAGCTTGTAATGCAAACATAGCTTTCCTTTCACAAGCCCATGCTGACTCTGCCCGAATTCCTTGAACTTCCCCAAGTGCATTGCTATAACATTGTTAATGATAGTTTATAAAATCTACTCCATGATAGATGTTAAGCTAATTGACTTGTAGTCTGAGATAGTAGGAACTGCAGATGCTGGAGAATCTGAGATAATAAGGTGTAGAGCTGGATGAACTTGTAGTCTTGTTCTTTCTCTCTCTCCCTCCCTTTTTTGAAGAAGGAAGTTTTGTTTGCCAGCCTGACAGTCTGTGACCTGATTGTCACTGGAGCAAGGCAGAGCAATGGAGTTGTGTACCAGGATCATGCAGAATCTCAGATGTAGGCGACTCAGTGGCAACTCCCAAATAAAGCGAAAATTCTGAAGAGCAATTCTTCTGCTTCTGTTGCCCTCCAAAGGGATCCGTTGGAAAATTTGGAGGATTCTCCTTTAATTAGCCTGGAAAGGTTAAAAACCCAGTCTACCTTCTGGGCAATGATCAAACTGATTCCCCAACTCATTGCTCACCCCCCAAACTACGCATTCTCCCAATTCCTGAACCGTCCCCCCCATCAGATCAGCTTCCTACCATTCCCGACTACTCCTCCATTCTCCCATAATGCAACATGATTCTCTACCTGCCCTTTGAACCCAATACTCCCTGTTGTCAACCTGAACCTTTAGACATGACCTCTGTGCCTCCACAGGACCTGACACCCATCTCTGCCTGTTGGAGTTGACACCCTGTCAATGTTAGCCCTAACTATTCTTCCACTATACACACCTCCAAGCAGTGGTTTCCAGAAGCAGTGACCAATGTGTGAGCAGATAGTTCAGTATTCACAGACAGTCCATGAGTCACCACGAAGCTTAGAGGGAATATTGCACCCTGCCCTTACCAGACCCAAATCACTACTATAGCTGGATCTGACCTCACTTTGACCCAGCTGAGTCCAATGCTTCTCCCTGGCTTCCCTGGAGCCATCTCCCGACTAGGCCCTCCCATCCTGCCCCACTTTCTCCACTGAACTGACATCCACAGGAAGTCTGGCACCCCTCCCTCCCACATCATTACCATACTAGTCATTTCAGACCTTCAGGTAAAGTCTACCAGGACCCAGGGTCACGTCAGCCCACAGCTCCAGCAATTTGTTTAAAACCATTTCCCTCGTGATTGTAATTTTCTTGAATTCCTCCCTTCCTTCCATATCCTGTTTCTGGGATGTTACTTTTAAATTCTGTGGTGAAGACTGATGCTAAACACCAACAACTCTCATCAACCTTCTCCATTATTAATTCCTCACGCTCTCTTTTTCGAGGACCAGGCTCAATTTATTAATTATATATTTTTTAATCATTTATACAAACTTTTATCCACTTATATTTCAAGCCAGCTTTCTCTTGCACTCTAATATTTCCTTCATTATTAATCTTTTAGCCTTTTTAAAACAATTTTTATGTCTGATCCCAACTTCTGACCTGCCACATATCATTGTGGAATTATATTCCTGCTCTTAAATATGATTTTGCCATTAACTTTTTATATTTAATCACAGATGATTGATTCTCCCCTGGAAATTTTCTTTTATATTGATATGTATCTATTTTATGTATTCTGAAATTTCCCTTAAATGTCTGCCACTGCATCTCTAGTGGCCTATCCCTTAACCTAATCTGTCAGTTCCACTTTAGCTAGTTCTGCTTTCCTGTTCTCATAATTACCCTTATTTAAGTTTAAAATGATTGTTCTGGACTCACATTTCTCTCTCCCAAACTGAATGTAAAATTCATTCATATTATGTTTGCTGCCATCTAGAGGCACCTTCATTCAGAGGTTTTCAATTAATCTTATCTCCAGCTCCTGTTCTGTGAACATGCTATTCTAAGAACCAATGCCGAAAACATTCTATGAACACCTCATCTAAGCTAATTTTGTCCAGCATATTTTTTCAGTGTATGCTTATCTAAAGTGGCCCAATTGTCTCCTTATCTTTCAGACAAACTCTCATTGCTTCTTCCTTTATGCTTTCCTTTATTACATGGTTACTATTGGGTAGTCTATATGCCACTCCCATCAGTGACTTCTTACCTTTAGAATATATCATTTCGACCCAAACCACTTCTCATCCTGGTTTCCTGAATTTAGATAATCTCTCTGTATTGTACTAACGCCATTATTAATTAACACAGCTCTGCTCCTATGATGCTGCTTGGCCTGCTGTGTTCATCCAGCCCTGCACCTTGTTGTCTCGGATTCTCCAGCATCTGCAGTTCCTACTATCTCTGATTCAATTCACACTTTCACCCTTTCCTATTTTCCTGTCTTTCCCAAATATCCTTTCAATATTCAGGTCTATGCCATCTTACATCCACATTTCTGTCATGGCAATCTGATTTTACCCGCTTATTTCTGTTTGAGCTCTCAGTTCAGCTTCTTTATATTGAATGCTACCTGCTTTCAGATACTGAATCTTTAGTTTTGTCCTTTTTTATTATACTTGTGACCTCTATCCTTACATGTTGATTTACTATTAGTTTTGAACTCTGTAGCCTTTCTTGTCACAGTATAATTTCTGATTTTACTGCATTTCTGTATTTGATGTATTATATCTTCCCAGATTTGATCATTTGCCTGCAGTATTTAGCTTGAAATCCTTTCAATTTCCCTAGTGATGTGGCTCACTAGATCCCTGGTCCCTGCACAGTTGAGGTTTAGACCATCCTAATTGTCTGACCCCATTTTCCCGAGTGCAGGAACCGATGACCATGCACAAAAACACACATCCATCGTATCTGTATTTCAGCCTTTCAGACATTTATTTCTCTAATCTTATTTGTCCCTGTCAACTTGCATGTGGGTCAAGTAATAATCCAAATCTATCTCCTATAATAAAGTGCGCAAGTAACTTTTCCCCACCCTGAGACGTGGCACACTGGCTCAGTGGTTAGCACTGCTGCCCCACAGTACCAGGGACCATGCTTGATTCTAGCCTCAGGTGACTGTCTGTGTGGAGTTTGCATGTTCTCCATGTGTCTGTGTGGGTTTCCTCTGGCTGTTCCAGTTTGCTTCCACAGTCCGAACATGTGTAGGTTAGGTGGATTGGCCATGCTAATGAGCAGAGTCATGGCAAATGATGCTTAACCCATGTAAGTGTGAGGTGCTGCACTTCAGGAGATCAAATGTTAAGGAAAAGTATACAGTTAATGGCAGGTCCCTGAACAGAATTGATGTACAGAGGGATCTTGGGGCTCAAGTCCATAGCTCCCTGAAAGTGGCCACGCAAGTGGATAGGGTGGTAAAGATGGTGCATGGCATGCTCACCTTTATTGTTCAGGGAATTGAGTACAAGAGTCAGGATGTCATGTTGCAGCTTTATAAGTCTTTAGTTAGGCCACACTTAGACTACTGCACTCATTTCTGGTTGCCACATTACAGAAGGGGTATGGAGGTTTTGGAGGGGATGCAGAAGTGGTTTACGAGAATGCTGCCTGGGTTAGATGGTATGAACGAAAGGACAGGCTAAATTCAGATTGTTTTCTCTGGAGCAGCGGAGGTTGAGGGGACATTTGATCGAAGTCTATAAAATTATTTGATGCGTAGATACGGTTGACGGTCAGAATCTTTTTCCCAGAGTTGAAATGTCTAAAACTAGCGGGTATGCATTTAAGGTTAGTGGCAGAAATTTCAAGGAGATGTGAGGAGCAAGTTTTTTTTACGCAGAGTGGTTGGGAGTGTGGTACGTGCTGCCAGGGGTGGTGGTGGAGGCAGATACGATAGGGGGTTTGAGGGATTTTTAGATAAGCACATGAATATGGAAGAAATGGGGGCATGTGGACCAAGGGCAGGCAGAAAGGATTAGTTTAATTTGATGTCATATTCGGCACAACATCATGAGCAGAAGGGCCCATTCCTGTGCTGTACAGTTCTATGTTCTATGTTCTATGTTATATGTTCTATGTTCTATGTTCTATGTTCCATGTAAATTGCCCCGTGGTATCTAGGGTTATGCAGGTTAGGTGGATTAGCCGTGGGAAATGCAGGGATATGAGGTTGGTGTGGGTCTGGATGCTCTTCAGAGGATTGTTGCAGATGCAATGGGCTGAATGGCCTCTTTCTGCACTATAGGGATTCTATGATTAATCACAGAGTCCGTAGTTTGGCCTTTAGCCCAGATTGAGAATGAGAGAGCACAGATTTAAGGTGATGGGCAAAAGAAGCAATAGACACATAAGTAAAAACTTTCACAAAGAGGAAGTAGTTGGAATCTGAGGAATATACCTCAGATGGAGGTAATCTGATGGAGGCAGATTAAATGGAATTGTTTATAGAGAACAAGATTATTATCTGAAAGGGAAGCTTTTCTGTGATTCTGAAATCAAGAATCTTCAAGGTGGTAAAAGATCTAAAAGTTTCAAATCATCAACTCATTGAGATACAGGTGGCCTGAAAAATCCTGCCAACAATATCAATTTTGAGAAATTCTTCTTTACTTTCCAAATATTGCTCTGAGTTCCAATCCCTATAACTGCTAAATTCCTGAACCTATAAATAATACCTAAAATTTCATTAAGTTCACTGCATAATAAAAGTTATAGATTGATATTCTGTGACATGTATAAAATGCATAAAATGACGTGCAACATCATTGTAATCACTAACAAAATTACAACATTTGTTACTAAACTGAGTTTTCAGAGCTCACACAAGATTAATCTGCCATAGTTTCTGTACTCAAGTCTATAGCGTATCAATTGTTGAATAATTTAACAATAAGGAAAATAAATAAGCTTGAATCTATTAAAGCATCCATTGACACAACCGTTAAAACTCTAACACTGAGTCTGTTATTGAATGTCATTGTTACGTCTCTGATGGAAGGAGTGTGCTGGAAAACAAGTTTCATTACTCTCCAAGCCATATCAAAAGTGTAAGTGTCTTACTTAAATACCAAAATAGTCAACTTGTTTCTCTTTAGTATTGTTATAAAGAGACTTTCATCTGGTTCCTTCAGTCGACTCAAAAATATCATGTTAATTAAAAGCAAAATGCTTTCTAACAATAAGCAGCAAAATCAGTTATCAACTAAGCTACTATACAGAATTAAACTATATTCCCCTTTTTTATTCCAATCACATAAACATTCATACACTGACAAGACAAGATGACAAAGTTCTACAGAGGTGTTAAAGGTGGTACAAGATACGCCAAAAAAGGAACAGCACCTCTGTAAGCCAAAGGTTTGAATGCAAAAGTTTCAATGGGTTGATGTCTCACAAACAGGGCAGCATAGTGGCTCAGTGGTTAGCACTGCTGCCTCACAGCGCCAGGAACCCAGTTTTGATTCCACTCTCGGGCGACTGTTTGTGTGGAGTTGGCACTTTCTCCCCATGTCTGCGTGGGTTTCCTCCGGGTGCTCCGGTTTCCTCCCACAGACCAAACATGTGTGAGTTAGGTGGATTGACTATGCTAAATTGCCTATAGTGTGGGCCATGGAAATGCAGGGTTACAGGAATAGTTAGGAGAATAGGGATGGATAGGATGATGTAGGAGGATCGGTGTAGACCTGTTGAGCCAAATGGCAAGTTTCCACGTTGTAAGGATTGTATGATCTACGATGAGTGGGTTGATTTCCTCTAATCAAGATTCAACTGATATCAGTCACACAGGGATATTCAGACTAGATTCAGCTGGGAAACAGCTGGGATCCCTGATATCTGAAACATTCAGTAATTAATCCTCTCTCCCCTCCCCCCACTCCAGTGGGGACTGTCAGTTCTTTCACGTCTGGCAGTTAGACACACCATTGTTCTGCCATTTTCACATTCCGATCACTTAACCTGAACTATCAACATCTCTTGTCATCCAGCACTCTACACCAACCACAATTCCCCAACTATAGCATAAATGCTACCCCCTCCTCACCACTTTAGTTGTAATGAAAAGTCATCTAGACTCAAAACGTTAGCTTGCTCTCTCTCCACGGAAGCTGCCTGACATGCTGTGATCAGTCCATGATGTGGAGGTGCTGGTGTTAGACTGGTTTGGACAAGGTCAAAAAGGTTATGGTCCAACAGGTTTATTTGAACACACAAACTTTTAGATTTTTGCCCCATCCTCAGGTGTAATCAGTACAGATTCCAGCATCTGCAGTAATACGCCTACATAGTAGTCAAAACTTCTTTAGTCAGAGAGGGAGAGGTGCTTTCCTTGCAAACCTCTCCAGCAACTGTCAATTTCCAACTCCCACTTTTCAGGAGAGACAGAATTCATTACTTCCAGACTGAACGTCGTTTTCCAACTCCCAAGTCCATGATAAAGAGAAACCAAAGGGTCAGAGGCTGTTGTTATGCAGACTTCAATGCAAGGTTTACAAATTCTTCCAAAACTCAGTCTGTTTATTGAGCAACTGAGGCCATAAAAGCTATTTTTTATTTCTCTTCTAAAAGCTTTGCTGGATGTCTGTTCTTTTTAACCAAAGTTATTTGCTTTTCTATTAAATGGTAAATAACCTATAATTGTCTTTGATTCTTGACTTTTATTTCCAAACATTCACAAAATAGATCCCTCTTCAACCCAGTAATGTCTAAACAGCTTCGTTTTCCAATTCTCATAATTGACAAATTTATACATGTTTCTAACATCATGCAAACTCATGCTTGATGCAAAGATGCAAAATACAATACGAGGCTTTGTCATATTAACATCATAAGTAGACTTACATCTCCAAGTACTCTGGCCACTCGCAACTAAATCAAATTCTAATTATACAGATATCCATCGTTAATGAAACCTTGCACTTTGGAAAATGCAAATGTGCTGTATCACTAGACAGGAATATAAATATATGCTTCCAAATGCCATTGTAATTATATTTTTTCTGATGTTTATCACAATAGTTAAAAACTTCATAAATCACGTCTATTCATTACTATTGTTTTGGGGTAGTTATTTCTAACTTAGCCAAACTTTGTCTGTTTACTGTTAGACTATTACAGGTAATCTGCTAACGATATCAGTCATCTGTTGTTTATATTTCTGACTTATTGACAAAAGTTGCTAAAATGTTAAATAAAATGGTTTTCTTTAAGTTCAGACTTTTATGTTTTAAACACACTAGTTCTTTTTTTGAAATGCAGTATTTTTCTTCTGAAAGCATTTTTAAACAGTACTAATGTCTCAGAAGTAATAGCCACATTATACAACAGACCTTAAATGTGAATCAATCATCACACAAGTTCTCCAGATTATTAGGTTTGAATTTTCTAATACAAAACTTGCATTACATCTTAAGGTAATTAATGATTGAAAATGTTGATAGTTCCATCAGAATTCAAGGAAATGTCAGAATTTCACCTTGGCGTGTCTTCTTACAATATACCATTTAAAACCAAATTGTCCTAAAATGAAGGAGGCTTCAAGAAACTATTATATCTGAGTTTGCGCTTCAATTGATGAGTTTTGCTCTTTGTATGTATAACCTGTTTATTTGATCTGCACCTCTTGTTCAATTCACCGCTTCCCAAAAGTTACATTTTAAAATGAAAGGCTGTTGATTCAGCTCAGAAGCATACTTAGAAATTTGCAAATGGGCTTTTATCAATACTTGCTCCAGAACAGCAGTACAGAGACAAGGAAAAATGAATTTGTAAACAGAACTGAAACTTTGATACTCTGCCTTTCTCTCTTTCTCAACCTCAAGCTCAGAAACTACTTAATGAAAGATAACTAGGAGCATTATCATTATCATCAGCAATCCCTTGCATGCGAGGATGACTCTCTTCCACTCTCAGGGTGAGTCTGTAGATGGCTGTACAGACCGATGAGACTTCCGCAGGTTCTGCTACATTTGGGGCAGAGGGTGGTTGTGGGCAGGAGTAGGTGGGGTATTTGTGTGGCAGCGCGCTCCTTACCCTGTTTTTGCCTGGCTTCCACTTTAGCCCAATGGTAAATCTCGAGTTGGTCAACGCCTTCCCTGATGCTCCTCCACCCCTTTGGATGGTCTTGGGCCAGTGATACACAGGAACTGAAACTCTGATACTCTGCCTTTCTCTCTTTCTCAACCTGAAGCTCAGAAACTCTTTGATGAAAGATAATTTGGAGCAACAATAACCATAAACTGAGAACGCCAGGATTTTGCAGCTTTGCCATTATGAAAGAAACAAGACAGCAGCGAAACAGTTAGATTCATGTCTTTCTATTCTCACAAATCAAAAACCCTAAAATAAATCTATCGCCTTCACCTTCCTGTCTGTACCAGAAACACTTCCTCCACTTTATTTGTAAGCTCAACACCTCCATCCATGTGTGTGTTTGTTATTACCTTCTAGTAATTCTTTTCTGAGTAATAAAACTTTGCTCTCTTTCACTCTGGAAAGCCTTGGAATTGATTTTCCTTTACTTTTGATCTGATCAACTAAGTTTGACAGCTATGTGCTAAAAAAAGAATAAAAGGTTTATTTGTAGTGACTGACTGAGCATAGTTCAAAAAAGAGGGGATCTATTACCTTTACTTGTCTGGTCATGACAATATAACTATATAACAGCTTTGGCTGTTTTTTTCTCTTCAGAGCATTTCCAAGTCAAAGCTCCAATAAGACTACTAGACCATAGTTCCATTCTGATGTTCGTGAATTCCACTGGTCCTTCACACCATTGTCTCTACAACATCTTCCTTCAGACTTGACTGAATTATAGTTTTGCAATTTTTGTTACATTTCAGTCAACCATATGGGATTTCTTATGAAACAGTTTTGTTGCACAAAAAGTCTTCAGTCTTGTTGATCTTGCACACTTTAATTTCCAGTATATTCTCCAAATACATGAAAATGTGCATCAGGGTATCTACTCTCCTGATTTCTGGAACCTGTTCCCTCTCTCTTTCCTCATTCTGCATGTTTCAACACTTTAACCATGTAGGTTCTGTTTCTACAATGACCTATCTGAAATCTTCCACCTTCAAAAATCTTCCACCAAATTACACAGACCAATCTGTAACGTTGCATTTATAGCTTTCAAGCATTTCATTCATCATTATTATAAATTAACTTAAATCCCAGTAAACCAAACTGTTTAAACTAGCAGCTGAATAACTTGGTGGCAGCTCATGTATTGAAACTAATTGGTTAGAACGTGTCACTCAACAACAAACTTCACTATGAAAATCACTACAGCTGATCTCCTGAATCTTGTGGCCAAGATCCACAGCAGTGGATTCCTTTGCACAGGTAAATTTATTAAAACATATAGAAATTTTACAGTGTGGAAGCAGGCCAGCCTCCTCCCTTGTAACTCTATTTCCCATGGCTAATCCACCTGGCCTGCACATTATGGGCAATTTAGCACAGCCAATCCACCTAATTTGCACATCTTTGGAGTGTGGGAGGAAACTGGAGCACCCAGTGGAAACAGGGAGAATACACAAACTCCATCAGGTGAAGGTTGGAATTGAACCCATGTCCCTGGTGCTATGAGATAGCAGTGCTAACCACTGAGCCACCCATTCCTGTAACCTCTTTTCTAATATCTCTATTGTACAATGTAGGTTTACAAGCATGATAGCTGAACTTCAGGGTTTAGATTATGATGAAAGATTATACATATTAGGCCTGTTCGCTGTCGAATTTAGAAGGTTAAGGGAGATCTAATCGAAGTTTTCAAGTTTTTAACAGGAAAAAAACAGGGTAGATAAAGATAAAAACTGGAAGAACTGTGGATACTGTAAATCAGGAAAAAAAACAGAAGTTGCTGGAGAAGCTCAACAGGTCTGGCAGCATCTGTGAAGAAAAGTCAAAGTTAACGTTTCGGGTCTAGTGACCCTTCGTCAGAACACCAGATGAAGATAAACTCTTTCCACTGGTTAGAGATTCTAAACCTAGGGGTCATAGTCTAAAAATTAGGGCAGACCATTTAGGAGAGATGTTAAGAAGCACTTCTACACACAAAGGGTGGTAGAAGTTTGAGACTTTCTCCCACAAATCACAGTTGTTGTAAGGTCAGTTGTTAATTTTAAATATGAGATAGATACATGTTTGTTAAACTAAGACATTAAGAGATATGGGCTAAAGGCAGGTATATGGAACTAGGCCACTAATCAGCTATGATTGCATTGAATAATGGAACAGGCTTGAGGGGCTGAATGGCCTACTCCTGGTCCTCTGTTGCTATATTTTGCAGAGAGTCAATTAGCTCAGCTAGCTTGTAATACAGCATGATGCAAACAGCATAAGTTCAATTCCTGAACTGGCTGATGTTGCTATGTAGGGTTGTCCTTCTTAATCTCTCCCCTTGTCTGACATATGATGACCCTCAGGTTAGGCTACAGCCAGCCATCTCTCTCTCTAATGAGGGAGCAGCCCTATGGTCTGGTAAGACTATAGTGATTTTACTTTTATATTGAACATCAGCCTTTGTCTTACTTTCTTTTCTCCTTTCTGACTGTCCTTGATGAGCAATAATCTTAAGCACAGCAATAATTCTGGCCTAAGGTGGGTGATGGTGGTATAGTAGTACTGTCACAGGATGAGAAATCCAGAGGCGCTTGCTAATGCACTGGACACATCTGTTTAAAATTTACTACAGCGCCTGGTAGAATTTAAATTGAAATAATAAATCTGGAGCATAAGGTTAGTCTCTATAATCGTAATGATATCCCACATAACTGACTGTTGTAAAAATCCATTTGGTTCACTGGCATCCTTAGGGAAGGAAATCTCCAAACCTTAATCTGTCTCTTAACTGCCCTCTGAAATGGTTTAGCATGCCGTCACCGTGCCATGTCTCGCAGTTCAAGAACAATTAGGAATGGTCAACAAATACTGACCTTGCCAGCAACACCTATATTCCATGAAAGATTGTGGGAAAAAAATAGACAGCTGTTGGCTGTATTTTGATGAAACTTTTCCAAGATTCTTTGCAAAGTGAATCTCTGAAGTACAAATGCTCTTAAATTCGAACATATTCACATCAATGAACATAGTCTTGTTTAATAACGTATAATTTAGAATAATTGTTCAAATATGCTTGAATGATCATTATATAATTATTCCAAGTTTTTAGCTAAATCTGTTTTCCTCTACTGTTGCTTCAGTGTTCAGATAAAGTAAGGATAACTTGATTATATAAGATTTTATCAATTGGTAAAGACTGTGCTGACCTACCATACAAGTAGATAGAAAGCTGCAGAATTAGAACTGTTTATGAAGGAAGTGTACTTTACAGATAGTTCATTAGGTGTTGGATTTTGACACTGCTAGGGGAATTGTAACCCTCAAAACAGGTGAATTGCGGGCGGGTGCATTGTTAAAACAATAGATTTTTGGATTGCATCCAAAACCCAATTCCAATACATCCATTTCCAAGTTAAATGGAGGCGTATTTGGATGTGAACTGAACAAAATTATGAGATTAATTAATGCAGGTGGGTGTGTACTTATCACAACGATTACCTTCCTTATCAAATATTAATGAGATATTTTTGAATTAAAGTCCACTGATCGTAAAATTTAATTGGGGGGAATATTGGATAAAGGACTGTCAATGCGTGTAGGGATAACCATAAGTCCATAAGATCATAAAATGTAGGAGAAGCAGTCGGCCATTCAGTCCATCGAGTCTGCTCTGCCATTTAAAAAGATCATGGCTGCTATGATAATCCGTAACTCCACTTTCCTGCCTTTTCCCTATAACCTTTGACTTGCTTACTGTAGTCTGACTCGTGGCTTGTATAGTTTTAGCTAAGCCTCTTTAATTTTTTTTACTCCATTTCCTGTGAAATAAAGGCTAACGTTCCATTTGCTATCCCTATTACCTGAACTTGGATGCCAAATTTTCATGATTCATGCACAAGCACTCCCAAATCCATCTGCTCCGTAGCTTTCTGCAGTCTTTCTCCATTTAAATAATATTCAACTCCTCTATTCTTCCTGCCAAAGTGCATAACCTCACATTTTCCTGCATTATGAAGCAGGGAAACTTTACTGCAGTTAGGTTAGACTGTTGGCCCAGGGATAATTTGCTTCCTTATTCCACCAAAACTGAAACACAATTTCTTGAATTTTCTGGTTTTGCCTCCTTAAAAATGTTCAGTACAACTCAACACATCATCTGAGCTGCATATCATGGAGGAGGTGTTTCAGTCTATGGAATGGTACAACCTGGAAACTGATCAAAGTTATGCAAAGCCAACCAGATTCTAAAATGAGATAGCAAGAACTGCAGATGCTGGAGTCAGAGTCGATACAATATGGAGCTGGAGGAACACAGCAGGTCAGGCAGCATCAGAAGAGCAGGAGA
>NC_063336.1:109633355-109647556 GCF_021869965.1 Rhincodon typus
AAACATTGACTCTCCTGCTCCTCTGATGCTGCCTGGCCTGCTGTGTTCCTCCAGCTCCACATTGTATCGACACAGATTCTAAAATGAACTGCACACATTAGGAAGACATGGGTGAAGTGTGGCCAAATGATGAAAGTCTAGTGTGCCACAGCTAGGAAAGTAAAGTCAAAATATTGATGTCTTGGCAGTCTAGACAAGAAAAGCAGAGAAAGGAGATTGAAAGGGAAAGAAAGTGGCAGTGGAAAACTTGCTTTGTTCAATCTGTCACAAGTAATGAATTTACCATAAGTAAAAGAGTATCTAGTAATCCACTGTGCAATTTATTGATGTGTTATGTTATTATAGTCAGGACCAAGGAAGGATTTGCAGTTGATGCTACAAAGGCTAGATTCTAGCACTGAAATTTAATTTACTTTAAATCATTTGTGTTCCACTTTCAGCAACAGCCTCCTACCCAAGAGCACGGGCAAACCTGTCACAATGTGAAGAAAAGAACTTAGTGTTTGCTGTTCAATCCTAGTTGCCCAGTCAAAGCATCTGGGATGTGAGCAATTATAATTTGAACTCAAAAGGGGACCTCTGACACCAGAAGTTAAACCATTGGAAACTGTAGAACAAAAGCATAACTGTTGGAAGTTCTCCAAAAGCCGGACTGTATAAACACTGAAGTCACATATTAGTGAAAAACAAAAGTGACTGCAAATCTAATATTCATAATCGGCTTTGATATGTTCTGAAGACATGATAAAGTGGAATACAAGCTGGCATTACTTAGGGCAGATCTGCCCAAACCCAGAATGACATGGGCAATGGTGTGTCAGTTGGTAAAATATGGCAAGAATAGAATATTGAGATTCGCAGTCAGGAAAAGGGTTTGATTTCCAACCCAAGGTTTTAGCAGTGGGATGCAAGCCTCATTAGTGAGTTGTGAAAGAACTATTTGCATGCATTAATTTCTCAGTGTTATTTCATATCACCTAATTTATATGCAGTTTGCTGTTTTATGGTCTGAGATGAGGAGTTTTTTTTACTCAGAGGATTATAAACCGATTGAAATCACAATGACAGAGGGTTGTGAGAGTTCAGTATTTGAGTATGACAAAAGTTGTGGTTAAAAGATTTCTGATGACCAATGGCATACAGGGTTATGGAAATATGTTGGGTAAAAGACATTGAACTGTTCGATCAGCCATGAACCTACTGAAAAGCTGAGTGGCCTCTTTCTGTTCCTATGGCTCTATCACCATAGGACAATTCTTATATGAAATGCAGAGCAGTACCAAGCGTCTCCAGTTTGCTGCTTGCTCCACCTTGGCCAGTTTTCCCCAACATTTCATGAGATGGGCAGCGGCAGTATACATCCTTCATCCGTGAACATTGGCATCAGACATGCACCAGCCTCACCACAACATCAGGGCACATCTTTGACTCAGTTAGAACACAGTTGACCACTTCAATGTCACACTGAGGAACACACTGATACCTCACATTGAAATGTTGCTGCCAGGTCTCTGTGCGCAGGGAGAGGCACTGATCTCATACATCACATCAGGGGTATTTTAGGGCTTTCAACTTACTCTCTCAGTGCTCACTTACTTTACACCTACTTTGAATGCTCAAAGCATCTCTGTTTTGCCTTGCTTTGCTGTTTTGCACATTGCTGCCCCATTTAGAACTTAAAGCCTTACAGTATTTTAACACAGGCACAAACCAGGCAGCTTGTCATGTTTGCCAGCAGTGATCAGTCAATGGAATGGACATGTTGCTGTACAGCACTGACTGTGTTACATCAATGTCAAACCTATACCAAGTGCCAGTAAATTATGTGGCAAATATATTGCACCTACTTCAATAAAATGAACTCTAAGGGAAGTGGTTCTCCGTTAAGTCAAGGGGTACTGTCATCAGTCAGGTGCTTCATTCCCTTTAATTTCTTTCCCACTGCACAGATTTTCAGGTTAATATTTTTATGCTTTTCCTGTTGTTTTATAAAAGTTAAGGCTACAAACTGATGGAAGCCTGCATAACATCTGATGCTCGCTTGCTCGAATATGACACGATTTCATGCTTGCTTGAGGGATATGGAAAAGACAGTTATTATTCAGTCATGGTTAGAATATCATGTGGCACTAAGGAAGGCTAGCCTCTCTGCAGTCTCCTCATTGCAGCCTTAATGAGAGCTGCTCACAAAAATCATGATAAAAACTGAGAATATGACGAAAAATGTAATGATTGAAGGTGGTAGGACAGGTAGACACTATAGTTATTAACGCATGAAGCTTTAAAATGAAGCTGAGCTTTAATAATGAGCCATAATGTATTAGGGCAAGGAAGTGAGGCTGAACTTGCATAAGATGCATCTTAGACTTCAGAATGGAGTATCATGTACAGTTCTAGGCACAACTTCATATGAAGGATGTGAATGGATTGGAGAGAGAACAGAAGTGGCTTACAAGAATGGTTCTAGGGATGGAACTTCAGCTATGAGGATAGATTGAAGAGACTGGGATTGTTCTTTTTGGAAATGAAAAAGCTAAAAGGAGATTTGCTAGAGATTTCCAAAATCATGAGTGAGCTGGCTAAAGTAGATTGGGAGAAACTATTCCTGCTCATAAAAGGGTATAGTCTTTTCACACAGTGACTGGTTAGCATCTGGAATGCACTGCCTTGAAATGTGGCGGAGGCAGGTACAAATTCTGACATTCAAGATGGCATTGGATAGAAATAACGTGCAAGGAAGTGGGAATAAAAACAGGAGATCAGCATGAGGTAATGATGCTCGTTTGAAGAACCAGTACGAACACAACGGGCCAAATGACCCTCTTCTGCCCTGTAACACTTCAGTGATTTTGCGATTCACAATGAAGTTTTACCTGAGCTACCTATTTACCCTCATAAGGTTTTCTTTTTTCTTTCTCACCCACGAGAAGCTGGAGCAGAGGCAGCCTGCTTTATTGGTGGCCCTGGAATTTGGACAGGAGACCCTAGGGGTATTTGTAATGAGAAGCCTAGACATACTGAGAATGTGCTGGCTTGACACAGCTTCATCCTCCTGGGCTTGAACTCAGACGAACTTGGGGGATTGCAGGCAAGGTGGAACTGGAGGCACTGGGTATCTCTGGAGTGTCCTGAGATCAGACTGCTGGGTGTCCGTTATGTCGTTCCTCCAAGTGACTCAGACAAAGCTGCCTGCTGCTCTGCATGTTGCCCTGCTGCTTGTGTATTTGTATGAAGTCATTATTGGCCAACATCATGGGCTCCCCTTCTGCCAATCTACTGAGTGCCAGTCACCTTGGGCTTTAGATCCTCAACTAGCTGCAGACATGTGCCAATGAGGCACTCACCAGAACATTCTCCCAAGTCTACTTTAACTACAGTACCCACCAGTGTGGCAATATTTGAGTTGGTCGTGGATGTGGATGAGGAAGACATTCTCTTAGTTGTTTTTGATTTCTCCCGCGGAGTTGGAAAAGAAGCGGCTGCTGTCTTCAGAGGGTAATGACTGTGTAGATATCATTGGTGCCTCCAGTTAAGAGAATGAGTTGTGAAATAGAGGTAAAAGAAAGAGCAGGTTAACAATGCTCCAGAGTGCTGGTAACGTGCAGCACTTGACAATGTATCTTATTCGATTGCCAGGACAAGGAATTCTTGGCTTCATCACATGAACAGAATGGGTATCACCCATTAAGGCATAGAAATATAGAAGATGAGGGCAGGATTAGGTCATTCAACCCCTCAAGCCCTCTCCATCATTCAATATGATCATGGCTGGTTATTGAATTCAATACCTTAACCACCCTACCTCCATATCCCTTGATCCCTCTAGCCACATGGATTCTGTCCTCAAAGAGGATGAGGAGACAGAGGTTGGACATCCTATCACTAATCTTGGCTCTCTTTGTCCTATTATGGGTTGGATTCTCCGGGAATGAGATAAAAGGAGGGATTGAGTGAGACAAACATAACTGCCACAGTTGTTAGTGCTGGTGCAAGTGGGAGAAAGGCGTTGAGGTGTCCCAAGTGATTGAATCGGAAATGCAGAGGGCATACAAAGTTAATAGTCTGCAGAGGGGTAGGATTGGTGAGAGCAACTGAAGGAAGAATGCTGCATGAAATGGTGAGAATGGTAGATCTCAGTGGGAGATGGGTGGAGCTACAGAGTTAGAGTGGGGTGATGTATCAGGGAGAAGATGGTAGTATTTTACCTTGTGAACCACAGAGGTTCATTCATCTCCTTCCTGTACCACTGGACATTGACACCTCACTGATTTGTGTCACAACTTCAGACCAAGCTGGCAGAATATGGTGCCATGGTCTTGTCTGGGTGCCAACTTCTATTTTGCAGCCGTATCCATTAGAACTATGTAGTAACATGCTGCGAATGGCAGTTTCTGACTTGCAGCATGCGACCTAGTGCATAGCTTGAATTTAGGTATGGTATTGGTGACACAAATCCTGGAAGGCACTGGCATTGGTGAGAGTTTCTGCTCTTGGCAAGCAAAATAAAGTGTCATAGCACCTCCATAGAGGCATACATGATGAGATGAGCAATGGAAAATTGTAAGAGTTAAATCTCAAGAGCTCACAGAGAGAAACTCTGCATGAAACTCCCTGAAGTTGATACTTGGCCAATTTAACCCATATTATTAGTATTGTCAGCCACCTGCCTAATAGCACTATCCATTTAAATCAGTCTCTTTGTTCACTTATTTAGTTTTAGTAACTGAGGATTGAGAAACCTGAAATCCACAGATTCAACCTGGTAGGATCAGATCAGGTGCCTTTTGAGAGAGGTAAGGTACCCCTTCGGATTGTCGAAAGGAGACATGAATTTGTGTAAAAAGTACATAAACATATTGAAATTTTAAAGTTCATTGTAATTGTCAACATACCTATCAAGGAATAACTATCAAAGGGAACTATCAGGCACATAAGAGCTCTCCCTTTCAAATCTTTGAATAAAATGTTTGGTGTTATTAAAAAAAATTACTTATTTTTTTAATCTGTTAACATAAGCCTGAAGTTACTATTACTATATTAGTGCCACCTAACTTATTTCCAAGACTTTCTATTATAACGGTAGTTTCCTTTCCATTATGACAGTTTGATTGAAAGCCCCATGTGTGTCTATAAATTCCAATATTTGCTGTTACATGGCATTGTACACTCGAATGAAATGTTTGGTCTTATGAGGTGTTATGTAATTTTAGGAAGTGAAATGTAATGAATATTTTGTTTTACAAATGAGAGTTTTTTTAAAATAAAGACTGAAATAGATATTGGTATTATTTCATCATAATATGGGTTCTGATGTCATCCATGATGGATACCAGGTGAGGTGTAAGGGAAAATGATTGCAGGTAGAGGCTATGTGTTGACATCAGTTGATACTGCTTTGGCATAAGGGCTATGAAGGACCATGGGGGTAATGCAAAGCTGACATAGATGATCTCATGGATTATCAAGTGAGTTCAGACTATGAGGTGCCATGGTTTGACATGGTTGGGCATAAGGAGCTTGTGGAAAGATGAGGCAGTGTGGAGGATGTTTGTTGTCTTATTGCTTTATCTTGAAAGTTCAATGCTATACTGAAGCACTGAGGCAGACCTTCCTCACAATCTGCCTCCACACCCAGCAGCGTCAGCACTCATGCTGGGATCGCCCAGCCTAAATATCAGGAAATGCCTCCCCCAAAGTAAAATTCCCCGCTTCTGGAGCCTTTTCTCCTGGGTCACTTTTACAAAACCTGGAATTATCCCAATGCTGCTCCTGATCTGGGAACAGAATTCCAGGCCCAGGTTTCCACAAAAATCTAATATTACTTGTATAGTTAAATTACTCTTAAAACCTGACATGGTTTCAATCAACAAGTCTGATAATCTATTCCACAACCTCACAAAGACTAATTATCTTGTATTTTGCCCTCAACCTTTTGCATTTAATCTTACATCTATGTCCTATTGTTCAATACCACTGAATCAATGAAATCTGTTCTGTTCCACCTACTCATAATTTAAACTCCTTTGTCAAATTATTCCAACATTTTCTCTTCTCTAATGAAAATGGCCACAGATTTTCAAGCACTTCCTAAAATCAGGCAGCGTCCAAGTGAATTTGTATAGAACATTAAAACTTTTCTTATAGACAGATTAAAGGACACGAAGCATCAGTTGATTTTCAATATGTAAGTGTGAACCGTGAGTGTTCCTTCAGTTTGGTCAGTCAGAAACTATACCATGCAATATCTTTACTGGATTTGTAGCAAATAGAATAGAACTCCCACAGCACAGAAAGAAGCTAAACAGCCCGTTGAGTCTGCAACAGCACTATAAAGAGCATCCCACCCAGTCCCTCCAACTCTATCCCTGTAATCCCACATTTCCCATGGCCAATCCAGCTAACCTACACATGTTTGAACTGTGGGAGGAAACTTATACAGGTATGGCAAGAATGTGCAAGCTCCACAAAGATAGTCACCCAAGGGTGGGACTGAATGCGGAACCCTGGCACTATGAGGCATCAGTACTAGTTATTTGAGCCACCATGCTGGCCTCAGGGCAATGAACGAACAAGCTTTCCTATTTGAAAAAAAAAAGCCATCACCAAAGAAATTGGCCCCAATTTTAACATGTTCATGAGATGTGAGTGTCCTTGACAACGCTGATATTTATTGTCATCCCAGTTGCCCTTGAGAGTGTAATGGTGATCAGGCTGCTTGAATCATTACACTCTATATAGCTCAGTTGGCAGAACAGTTGGCTTGTGATGTAGCATTAATGCCACAGTGTGGGTTCAATTAGCATACTGGCTGAGTTTAACACATTGGTCACCTATTCTCAAACTTGCCTGCCTGAGGTGTGGTGACCCTCTGGTTAAACCACCACCAGTTATCTCTCTCTTCCTAATGGGAGAGCAGCTTAATTGTGTGATGTAAGTACATCCACAGTTCTGTTAATTAGGGAGTACCAGATTTCTGAGCCAGTGGCAATGAAAAAGTAGCAGTATGTTTCCAAATCAGGATAGCGTGTGGCTTGAAGGGGAACTTGCAGCAGGTACTGTTCTCATGCATCTGCTGCCCTTGTTATGGCAGGTGGTAAAGTCCACAGGTTTAGAAAATGCTGTCAAAGGAAATTTGGTGAGTGATTGAGCTGTACTATGTATATAGTGGCTCAGTGGTTAGCACTGCTGCTTCACAGTGCCAAGGACCCAGGTTTGATCATAGACTCTGGTGACAGTGTGGAGTTTGCACATTGTCCCCACGTCTGAGTGGGTTTCCTCCGGGTGCTCTGATTTCCTCCCACAGTCCAAAGATGAACGGGTTAGGTGGATTGGTCATACTAAATTGTCCATAGTGGGCAGGGATGTGTAAATTAGATGGATTAACCATGGGAAATACAGGGTTGGGGTATGGGAGTGAGTCTGGGTGGACTTGTTGGGCCAAATGGCATGTTTCCACGCTGTCAGGATTCTATCATTCACTCTACTGCCACTGTGTATTATTGGTTTGGGGAGGCGTGGGGAACTAGTGGATGGCTGCTGATCAATCAGATATTTTATGGACATTGGCAAGCTTCCTGAGTATTGTTACAACTGTATGCACCCAGGGAAGTAGCGAGTGTTCCTTCATTAGTTGTAAATAATGGTTGATTGCTACCAATCTCAACGCAACCAGGGAGCGAGCAATAAATGAACCTCTGTCAGCAATACCCATATTCTGACAGCAAATCATTCTTAAAAATTGTAATCTCAAAGCCTTCCAATCTTCTGCCAAAGTGTAAGTGATGTAAGTAGCTACAACAGAATAAATCAAATAAACAAAATGAATGTATTCAGCATCACGACGGCCAGGATTTCCATTTTGAGTTAATTGTTATGGAAGTGTCAATCTGGCAACGAACATGTTCAAAATAAAAGTGCCCTTGTGGTCAAAAATTACTTACACTTGAGGCAGAGCCCATGGCTTTGATTTAACATTAGTTATTTTTAATCAACCTGCTCAAGCACGGTATGACACACAATAAAGGAAGGTGGGACTTGAACCCAGATCGCCTAGCACAGAGGGAGGGGCAATACCACTACACCACTTGAATTTAACAGTGGAATGCTATTACAATTCAAGTTTCACATGTGTGCTAATTTTCTGGCCTTAGTGCTAAACTGCTTGTACTTCATTTTCCACTCAGTGGTGAAAGGCATTAATAATTTTGTGGGCATATCATGTAAATTGTGAATGATCCTGATTGCCCAGATTAATTGATAATACTTTGCTAAATTTATCTTGAAATTGCTGTTAACGCTGCCTGAAGTCCATAAAATTGCAAGATCCTTGTGACATGCAAATAGAGTTCCAATTGTTCACTTGCCCGTATATGACTGAGAAAAATTATTGTTTCATTTTAACAGTCATTCTGGCCAAGTTGAATGTTTCTCAGCCAGATTTTTAATCACAAATCTTTAGCATCCAGCATTTTGTGTGTAAAATGCCTAACTTTTACGACTGATTGATTTGAAAGCAGTGGAAGAATGAATTCTATGTCCATGAATAAGGCTGGAGCTGAGTTACCCAGTTTCTTAAGCAGTAAGAGCTTTTAACCACCAGAAGATAAGACTGAAAAATCTCAAAAGGGCAATTCATAGTCATCAGTTACAGTGTAGTAAAATAATTGTAACCCCCTGACACGAAATAATGAAAGAATGTAAGTTGGGTACCGAAGTATCGAATCAAAGAATGGTGACAATCAAGAAGCAGGTCGTTGGTCTGCAGTACCTGTGCTTGGCTTATGAAGGAGTGATTCACCTAGGCCACTAGGCTGTCTTTTCTGTTCTGTACTTTTCAATCATCAAATTATACACTGGTTACCAGAAGGCCCAGGTTGAAGACCCACCAGCTCCAGATGTGTGTCACAACATACTAGAATAGGTTGATTAAAAATATCTATCATACGCAGGTTAATGCTTGCATTGATGTTATTGGCATTTTAAAAGTTCTGGGTGCTAATTTCTGGGGATTACATTTTTTTTTGAATACTTTTCAGAAAGCTTTCTTAACTGATCGCCCTCTGTATAGAGGCACAAACAAAGATGACAGGATCTGGAATTTCAACACAAGCTGAAGTTTTCCAGCTGTCCATCGACCTCTATTGCATATTGGAGGAAGCCGTTAACAAAATTTACACAAAAATCTTCATTTGTGAAAAAAATGAGATGAAGAGTCCATTTTGCACATCTGTCATTTTCTGACATCCAACATGGTACCTCCTCCTGGTTGGGCAACTCACAGAAACCCACTCCCACCTCATGTCAAGGCCTACTGGAAGACCCTTCTGGTCTTGCAATTAGCCTTAATTTCATTCTTGCCAGAGCCTGCCCACTTTTCTTTTCAATCCTGGGGCATGAGTTTCACTGACTGGGTTAGCATTTATTACCCGTCCCTAGTTGCCCTTGAGGAGGTGGTGGTGAGCTGCCTTCTTGAACCACTGCAGTCCACATACCTGCAACAATCTCAAACTCACTTCTCTCTTGCCCTGTTGGTCAACAGACTGTTCCAGTTGAGCAGCGACCACTGCTCCCAGACTGAAGAGATGTTGGCCATTTGATTGGTTGGTAGCTCTTAGAGGCAGAAAATCCTTTCTCAATGGATAGAACAACAAAAAATTGAGTAGTAACTTCCAGAGTCAACAGGGGTTGACTTATCCCCAACCTTCTGGCAGGTGGCCACATTGCAGCTTCTCAAAATAAAATCCCAATCAATATTTTCCACATCTAAAATCCGTATTGAAATAATCTGATCCCTTTTACAGCCACTTTCCCTTTACCTTTTACTTTATTTCTTAATTTTTTTTTATTCTGAATTCATTATTGCACAACTCCCAATCCTAGATGCTCAGATAATTTTTATGCTTTGGGAAGATAGTTCTATTCGATCTCCGGATTAGTTTTAGTTTCCTTATTTAGTCATGTTAGTCAACATCAGGTTTGTTTCCATAAACCATACGAAAAGTGTTTCTATTGTTCTGATAAGCCATGGCCTGCATAAGGAGCACATCTCAAGAAATTACTGAAACCTCTTCTTGTGTCATTCTCCAAAGCACTGCCTGAACATCCCTGAGCATCAGCAATCACCTCTGTAGATGCTTTCCATGCCACATAAAGTAATGTTTATTAAATATTTATCTTTGTTTGTTTTGCAATTTATTTACTATAAGTTAAGCAGGACTCTTAGAGCTCCAAAGTTTCCTTCTTTAAACTTTTATTTTTGATCGTGGTTTTTGATACAATGTGAAATCATGAGCATTAAAAGTGAACAATGCACCTAATACATATAATTACATTTCAGCACAGTGTGTAGTAAAACATTGAATAAACTATTCGATGGATTTTATTTATTTGCCATCAGTAAAGATAAATAGCTAGGCTGAATTCATGTTAAGTTTCTGATATCAACACAGCTATGTAGACTATGCAACTAGATATTAAATTATTTTAAATATTAAACCTAAACGAATACAACAAATTAATGACAAGTGTTTTTTTTTGATTAGATCCATAATTTCTACCAGCATTAGTTAAGTTAAAAAGAATACAATTAAAGGTTCTAAAATTATAACATCACCTTTAATGGACAAACATAATTTGATCTATAAAATAAGAGTGATAAGATTAAGGGTAATAATAACATAGGGAGGACTTATACAACTAAAAGTAGGGCCTAGGGAAGTGTTGTAGAACAGAGAGACATAGGAGTCCAGGTAGATAATTCTTTGAAGTTTGCTTCACATATAGATAGGGTGGTTAAGAAGGCGTTTAGCGTGCTTCCCTTCAATGCTCAGACCTTTGAGTATAGGAATTGGGACATTAGGTTAAAATTGTACAGGATATTAGTGAAGCCTCTTCTGGAGTACTGTGTCCAATTCTGGTCTCCCTGGCATAGGAAGGATATTATTAAGCTGGAGAAGGTTTAGAAGAGATTTATCTGGATATTACTAGGAATGGAGGGTTTAAGTTATAGAGAGGCTGGAAAGACTGGAACTAACGAGAAGAGGTTGAGAGGTGAACTTATAGAGGTTTATTAAATAATGAGGCAGGTAGATAAAGTGAATGGCAGTTATCTTTTCCCTAGGGTGGGAGATTTCAAAACCAGGAGACATTTTTAAAGTGAGAGGAGAAATATTTTAAAAAAGACATGAGCGTCAATTCTTTTTTACACAGAGAGTGGTTCACATGTGGAATTAAAGTCTAGAGGAAGTGGTGGATGCGGGTACAATTACAGCATTTAAAAGATATTTAGATAAGTACCTGAATAAGAAATGTTTGGAGGGACAAGGCCAAGCACAGGCAGGTGGGAGTAGCTTAGTTTGGGATTATGATCAAGGTCAGAAGTCACACGACACTAGGTTATAGTGCAACAGGTTTATTTGAAATCACAAACTTTTGGAGTGCAGCCACCCCCGTCCAACACTGGGACATCTACCTTGGGATTGTAGGATTATAGTAGGCATAGACTGGTTGGACTGAAAGGTCTGTAAGAGTACATCAGGTAATAAAATGAAAAGGAAAAACTATTAAGCAAATGGCACTATTACCAATCAGTTCCATTGATATATTTTGTTAAAGTAATTTCCATCGAAATAGATAAATGGCCGAAACAGATGAACTGCACTCAGCATTATTCATGAAAAAAATACATTTTCTTTCTCCTCAGGTGGAAGATAATAAATGTTCTTCTGTCTGAGTTGAAATTCTCTCTTGGTCAAGCACGAAGGACACGATTTATATTGCAATCCACCAGCCTATGTCTCCTTTCGACTCATGGGTCACATTTTCTAAATATAAAGCAATGTGTAATGTATTTCTTCCACAACATGAAATTCATTTGGATTAAGGCTTCTGAAACTCAAAAGGCTGTCAACGAGATTTATTTGCGGTCTCCACCTGCCAGCTCTCCTGCAATTTATTTTGATACTTTCATGACTCTTTGCAAAAAGCATGAATTTGCAGCATTGACAGCTCGTGCTTGTGAGTTAATGGGCAGATTTACGTTGTTCTAAGTTTTGACAGTTGTTCTCCTGCACCCAGGAAGACATGCGGAGGTTTAAATTGGACTACCCCCAAGATGGGTGGAGGGGTTGTGCCCCCAATTAACCTGCTGCTGCTCACTGTGATGCAAGCAGGATTGGAAATGGACCTGCTTGCTATTTTAAATGGTTGTTCTGTGCAGCCAGTGCTCGTGGGAAAGAGGAAATGGCTGCATGAATTTACAGTCCCCGGGCTCTTGCTGTTGGCTGTCAGTGAGCCAGCCCAGGCTGAGATGGTGCAGTCTGTCACTACTTTTTTTACACCCTGAGAGCTACACACGGTTGTCCTCAAAGGACACCTGCACTCTTCCCAGCTGTAACGTTCAAGCAGTCCTTCATTCACCATGTTGCAACTGCTGAAGGAGTATCTTGTGGAAGTACTAAGAGGTTAAAGGCACATGGGGTAGACTTTACAGGAAAGCATGAGAGAGTGCACTGAAGTCAGCCCCAAACTGATCAACTTAAACAGCTTAACCCAATATCATAGTACACTCGTGGCTAGTACACTATCTACCCCTTGCGGAAGAAAACCACTTCTTCCAGATCTTGTTTCATGTTTTGCTCTTCCAGGAGTTAGAAACAAACTGGAACCCTTCTCTGTGTGTAGTAATTGCAGGAGGTGTGCTAGTGAACTGAGGTTCATATGAAATGGACAGTTCATATGTACTGTGTCATGGTTTGGACACTAGTTGGCTATGAAGGTCACTATTGAAGAACCACCCACAGGTCATCCCTGTATTACAAGTAAAAGGGTTCTCTTGCTCTGAGTGCTGGCAGCTAACCATCAACAGGGAAAAATGCTTTAAACTATCTTGCAAAAGGCTAAGAATCTCAAAATTGTTTGCTCAACTAACAACATTCTAATATCTACATTTAAAAACTACCTAGAGACTCAAATCCATGTAACCTTTGATTTTATTTTGGACTCGCTTCTCATTCTTAATCCATGTGTAAAGTGTGTGCTTATTCTTTTAACGTAACTAGTAAACTCACACCCTTGCTAACCCAAGAAAGCCTGCTTGAATTGATTTCTTCTAAAACATAAATTCATTTGGTGTGGGGAAAGGCATCCATGAGGGAAGGATCCTTTCTTAAATTAACCTTATTAAAACCAATTGAGGGAACCCAGGTGAATCAAGAAAAGTGAGCCACTTCACCCATCCTCACCCAGGGCCTCAACAATTTGGAAAATCCAACTGCAACAAATACTAGCCTAGCAAACGTCGCCCATGGTCTGGTCACAATAATTTTCAGAGTTTGGAACAGTGGTGACGCAAGGTTGCTCACCAGAACAATAAAATAGATCTCACAGAGATCTAGCAGACTTTCCAGTATGGATTTCACCTCTATCACACACAGTGATTTTGCAACTTCTTTTGTGCGTATTCCCAGCAAGTGAAGGGGTAGATAGTGTACTAGCCACGAGTGTACTATGATATTGGGTTAAGCTGTTTTAGTTGATCAGTCCATCTCAAACAGAATAGCTCAACAAAGAGGTGCTTCAGACCTCAGAACAGGAAATTAAAGCACAAGATTTAAAGAAATTTTAAAAACATGTTGTTGGAGTAAATTGCAGCTTGTTACATACATTTGGGTTGAAGGCAGAAGCTCAGACATTCTGAAAATTTAATTTCAAAGATACTGTATTAAAATTTAGCTTAAGAATCTACTAATTGATCATGAACAGCACTGCATAATCATGGGTTATCTTTTTTGAATGAGGTCTATTATTTATTAAATATTAGAAATCACATTACCACTAAAAACACAGTTCTATCTGAGTGAATATCTTACTGGAGTTTCTGTAAGTGATGTGGGAGCAAGAATATTGAAATTCTCATGGGTATCAACAATCGCTGGCTCAAACTGGGAATTGACGGAGATCCCTAGTGAAGCCAGTGACAAAATATTGAGTGGCAGAGCACAAATGTAGGATTTACACACTAATCTGTCCATGCCTGACATCTTGTAGGTATGGGAGATAGTAGGAACTGCAGATGCTGGAGAATCCGAGACAACAAGGTGCAGGGCTGGATGAACACAGCAGGCCAAGCAGCATCATAGGAGCAGAGAGGCTGACGTTTCGGGCCTAGACCCTTTTTCTGATGAAGGGTCTAGGCCCGAAAC
>NC_063336.1:109647956-109699458 GCF_021869965.1 Rhincodon typus
GTGTTCATCCAGCCCTGCACCTTGTTATCTTGTAGGTATGGTCAGTTTAGGAGAGGTAAACACTGACAGTCCTTTGTCAATCCCATTCTCCTGGGAAATTGGTGGTATTATTCAGGATTTAATTTATAAACTTGAAATGAATTTTGCATTTAATGCTGTCTTTCATTTTGTTTTGTGAGAAAGAGAATGATGTGAAGGTCGGTCATCAAGGAAAGTTAAGTAGTTTGGGACTATTGCTGAGCAGGGTTGTGCGGTATAATTTGATCATATAGATTCCAGGGAGTAAGGGGCTCTCTATGTTGCTGCCTCCCTTCAGCTTCCTGCTTCTTCTTTTGGTATTCATCCTGTTTCTCCTCTTCGTTCATTTCCTCACTCCTCCACTTCAGCTCCTCTGTTTCTCACTTGACAGATTGTGTTGCCTGCAATGTATCACTACAGATCTCGAGATTCCTCAAACTGAGTATTGCAGGGCTACTCCAGTGCAGGACTTGATGGCCATAGAAGGTGTATTTGCAAAGTGGCCTAAAAGGTTGATTATCAGCCTGTAGATCCTTCCAATGTGCTTGATGGCAAGTGGCAAAAGCCTGACAGTTTCCTGGTAGGCCATAACTGCAAAAGGCACTAGCAAACCACTGCTTTGTCAAGCATAGACCAATGCTTGGACCAATCCAATTGATATCCATGGTCACCAACACCCTCTTATGGCAGCTGACACACTTCCAGTTGATTGTTCATGTGCACATTGTAAAAACTCTAAAAAGCCATGTAGCACCCAAACAGATGGTGCTTCAGAGCAATGTCATCCCATTTTCATTTTTTGTTAACAGGTGCAGCACAAAACTTAATTCCTTCTAAAAAAAAAGCCAACTTTTATTAAGTACCTGCAAACAACAACACAAGAGATTCATCTTTAAAATCACATTTGCTTGGCATTTCATTGCTCCACAGTAATAGAAGATTGTCATAAAATGAATGAGTTACGTGCATCATATTCCATTGTCAAGGGGTAAGTGAACAGACGTTGGGTTTTGCCTTCAGAGCCATGAGATTCAGGAATTTACAAAGTGAAGCCTGGAGATCCAAATCCCAATTCAATCATATGTGCACAGCTCCATCTCGCTGTATTACACCTCAGGTCAACACAGACGCTTACACAAATCTAATAGGGCAGAGATTTGACAAATGTTGTCAAAATCTTAGTAATGAAACAAAAAAGTGCAAAGTTACCCTTCCCTCTCTGCCAGAGGTCAACCTTTCTTTTACACCACTAAACTATTACAAATTTAACCCCTTCACTGGACTAATTACTGAAGGGTCAACTTACAACATTTCAATTGCACTTTTGCCCCATGCTATTGCTCCTCCATGACCCATAAGTAGAAACTAAATAAAAGTTTCTGTTTGTGAGTCCAGGATTTGCAAAGTCTCCGGGAGAGGATGATTGCCTGCCCTCCTTGCAGGGACTTATGTCTGTCTGAGTGACCTTGAAGTGAAACTATTTTGTGTTAACCAATTCCCAACAAGTTAGTTGTGACTGCTGGACCTTGCAGAACTTATGATGCTTTGTCGCTAATCAGGAAAAAATTGGATCCTACATCATGTTTATACAGCAAACATTTTATTTTTAACAGGCAATTTAATGAACTGGCACTCCTAATAAACTGGCAAAAATTATATACCCGGAATACCGGATGATTACAGCATTATTACAGCCTCCACAACAGGTGAGTAGTCAGTTGAGGGTGCGAATGAGAAGGCTTTTTGCAGTTATGTTTTATTTAAGGCAAAGTTGCATTATTATTTAAGTGCTTTGTACTGTACATAAAGTATAGCAGTGATGAGTACATCCCCTGCATTATGTTTTTATTACTTAGTCTGCGTTTTTCTTAGCGATTATGTGGACCTCTTGATCAACTGGAATATTTGGCCAATTGGCACACTTCTGGTCCCATAGATGAATGTTAATGAACAAATTGCTGGGTTTTTTTTCATTCTTTCACCAGATGACAGTGCCACTGGCTAGGCCAGCATTTACTATCAATCCCCTAATTACCTATAGAGCAGTTAAGAGTCAACCACATTGCTGTTGGTCTGGAGTCACATGTAGGCTAGACCAGGTAAGGGTGGCAGCTTCCCTCCCTAAAGAATATTAGTGAACCAGATAGTCCTTTACTTGCCCCTTGACAATCAACATTGGCTTTATGGCCTCCATTGAACTCTTAATTCCAGATCTTTTTCTGTACTATAAAATTCAAATTCTACCACAGCAGGTTCGAAACCCAGGCCCCCCAAATCATTACCTTGGCCTCTAGATTAACATTCCAGTGATAATTACAGTTGGCCATTGCCTCCCCAGTTTGTTTGAATTGGTTATATTGGGACCCACATTATTACAAATGGGGCACATATCATGAACTGACCGTTGTTATGGTGCATTGAGAAGACTGTTGCATTATCAAAGCAGACAACACCACTAGAAAGGAGGTCAAGTGAGAAGCAAGCTTTTATCTCTGCTGTAGCACCAGCTAGGAATTGGAGGAAGCTTTTTTGGTGGCACAGCACTAATAAATGTTCTATACAGATTAACTCTAATACTAAAAATTGCACAGTTTAAAAACTAATTTGAATTTTAACCTCAGAGCTGGTCTACAAAAAGGCAAGAAGTCCCTGCCTGAGAAATCCATTCTTAATGTTCACGACTTGACCCTGCTGGTCAGAATACTGACATAACCATGATTAATCTTTCAGTTATGTTCTGCACCAGTTCCAAGGTAATCACGTATTTGTAACATTTCCAAGCACAAATGCCAGTTTCAAAGGTGGACCTGGCTTTGGATTCAGGGACATAAAAATGTGCAAAATCTAAAGTCAAACCTGAATCCAGTCTGAATCAAGCTGACAAAATTCTAATGAACGGAATCATTAAACTCTCCAAATTTCCCATGATAGAATTCTTAGATGCAATGTTGCCTTTCTTGGATAATGTAGTGGTTGGGGAAGGGAGGACAAGGTTTCAGTAATTCTATTGCACCAGTCTCCTACTATATTTGCACAACATGATTTGTGCTGTGTACTTTGGAATACATTTATCATGTCAAAGGCCCATGTAAAGATTTTTCATTGCCCTCTTCCAGTAAGCTGGTGGTGGAGTAGGGCTGGTCCACTCCATCTGCTTTTCTTTTTGTCTCTTTTCTTTCTTCTCCCTCTTATCTCATTTTTTCCCCTCTTATTTTACTTATCTCTTGTTGAAGAGAAGGGGACTTGTGCTTTATCATGGCCCAGGACGAAGCACTTAACAAGAAGAACTGTAAGGTTGCACACATTTTCTTTATTTCTTTATTTTGCTGCCTTTATGTCCTCTGTTGTAGTTTATTTTTCTGTATTTTAAGATGGCGCCAGAGAGTCGCGACACTATTAAACACATTTCACTGTATTTTGTAATAAAGTACATGTGACAATAAACAAATCAAATCAAATGAATTAAGCCAAAATCCTTGTTGGAGTCTTTCATGTCCCATGCTAAGCAGCCATTCATGTGCCATGCAAATGCGGACTGCTCACATCACGGCTTCAGCAAGCCCAGAACTAGCAGCAACCTCCAGGCAGCACCCTCCATGTGAAGAATTGGCAAATGAAGGACGCATCAAGGATGTGGTGGAGAGACAGGAGACTCAAACTCTATCACCTTTCAATGCCATTTCCTTCGGGTAAGAGAGATGCACAGTTGCCACAGGTTTGAGGATATCCTCGGACACTGTCACAGAACATTGTCATCTGCTGGATCGGGTCTTACAAATTCTCTACCCTATCCTGGTGGTTGTCAAGGTGACAGCTGCACTAAATCTTTATGCAACTGGCTGCTTCCAAGGATCCAGAGTGGACCAGCGTGTTTGATCTCTATCCTCAACCTACAAATGTATCAAAAGTGGTGTTGGCGTAATTTTTGTCAGACCCCACCACTTCTTCTTTTACTACCAACAATTTTACAGATTCTATAAAATAGGTGGTAGGACAAGTGTTGAGAATGACATGAAAAATCTGCAGAAGGTTATAGACAGATTAAGCGAGTGGGTGATGCAAGATGGAATATAATATGGGAAAATGTGAGGTTAATCACTGTGGCAAGAAAAATAGAGAGGCTGAACTTTATGTAAATTGAGAAAAACTGCAGAAAACTACACTACAGAGGGATATGTGAGTCACAAAAATCTAGCAGCCAAGTTTAGTCAGGAATAGAGGAAGTAAATGGAATGTCGGCTTTTATTTCAAAGGGAATGGAGTTTTAAAATAGGGAGGTTTTGTTAAAACTACATAAGGCAGACCACAGCTGGAATACTGTGAACAGCCTTGGGCCTTTTATTGAGGGAAAGATATACTGGTATTGGAGGCAGTCCAGAGAAGGTTCACTAGGTTGATCCTGGTTATGGAGGGACTGTCTTATGA
This sequence comes from Rhincodon typus, assembly GCF_021869965.1. NCBI lineage: Eukaryota > Metazoa > Chordata > Chondrichthyes > Orectolobiformes > Rhincodontidae > Rhincodon > Rhincodon typus. The sequence continues at coordinate 109,652,400 of NC_063336.1, forward strand.
GGTGAGGTTGAGTAGGTTACGCCATAACTTATTGGAATTTAGAAGAATGAGATACTATCAAAATTCTTAGGGACTGGACAGGGTAGATGTGGAAAGTTCATTTCCCCTCATGGGAGCATCTAGGATCAGAAGGCATAATCTCAGAGTAAGGGGCCACCCACTTAATCCAGAGAGAAAGAGGAATCTCTTCTCTCAGGGACCAGTGAGTCTGTGGAATTCTTTACCACAGAGTCCTGTTCAGGTTGGGTCATTAACTATTTTCAAGGCTGAAATGGATAGATTATTAATCAGAAAACAAATCAAGGGTTATGGTGAAATGACAGGAAAGTAGATTTGAGGTTTATCAGATCAGTTTCGATCTCATTGATGAATGTTTTATGGTTGTATGGTTTCCCTATGATGAAGTCAGTGCTGCGATTCCAGCAGTAGGCTATTGCAATATAGCTGGCTTCCCCCAGGTACAGGATGTTTTCAACCATACCTGTTTCACATTGAGAGCACCACATCAGAATGCATCACACTTCACCAATAGAAATGGGTTCCATTCAGTAAACATATAAATCAGTACCACATCTTAGAGGTCTGTGCTATGTATCCTGGAAGTTGCAATGATGAGAATCCTTGAGAACTTTCAGGCTCCTGGTTTGTTTCTGGGATCAAATACCTTACAAACATGGATCCTGAGAGACAAGGGTTATCCTCTGCAACCATGCCTCTTGACTCCATTACACAAATTCCTGACTGAGATTAAGCATAGGCACAATGCAGAATACTCTTCATCCAGGACTTTCATGGAACAGAGTATAGGTCTGCTGAAGATGAGGTTCTGATGCTTGAATTGATCTGGAATTCCTTGCAGTATAATTCTGACAGAGTTTGCCATATAAACCTTCACTCAAAGCTGTGCTTAATTGAAGCAAAAATTGATGCAATGTAAAGACCTTGAAGAGTGGGAAAATATCAGCAATTTTCTGAGTTGGAAGATGAGGAAATTGAGCAAGAGGAATGTTACCTTCAACATAACAGAGCAGAGCAACAACTGGTGCAACAAGCCAAATGGAACTTAATTGACAAAGTAAAAACCAATGCTATAAATCAGAAGCAAAAACAGAAGTTGCTTGAAAAGGTCAGCAGGTCTGACAGTATCTGTGAAGAGAAATCAGAGTTAATGTTTCAGGTCCAGTGACCCTTCCTCAGGACTTAATTGACACCTGCTTCCAATTCATGTGAATTGGGTGAAGTCATCATTTGTTGACTGTAAATTTGATATTGTTCCGACATTGTCATTAGAAACATATGCATCTTTTTTGTGCATTTTGTTTTTATTCACTTTTCCTGGTGTTCAATGAAAATTAATGTGATCAACTGTTTGAAGGCTTTCTAACATGTGATATTCCTACTTGAACAATGACAAGGGGTAAAGTAGCACTTCCTTAGCCAAGGTCTTAACATGAATCATACTAAGGACAGGTAGTCTCTGGGGCTTCATTCTTACTGCTGCAGTTACTCTAAGAATTGATCAGACCAGTGATGATGTAAAGAGGCAATACATTTACAATTGTAAGGTTCTACTTCCAAAGAGGTGTCACTGTGTCACCTACGTATCTTCAGAAACTTGTCTTTTTCTCTTTTGCTCTCACTACGTGCACTGTGAAGGGCTATTCCTGCTTGGTAACATTTGATCTAGTACACAGGGGGCTTTAATTACAGTGCTGGAGTCAGAAATCCTGGAAGACCATGGCAGTGATAAGTACTTCTGCTACTTGGTGAGCATACAATAGCATGAATGCAGCACTCCCATGTTTTCTCCTGATTCAAGTTGGGATAACTGGCTGCACACTCATTGATCATGGTCTTGTACCATTTTCACCCTTCTCTCCAATAATGAATCATTCTCATGTCATTAGATGTTGAGAGTATGAGAGGGAAGAACTGTGTGGATCTGTCTTCTAAACCTGAGAACTGCTGGTGAGGGTAAGTAGTTCTGTTAGGAGTAGTTACATAGCTATCTGAAAAGCTTGACAAGTCACTTTATTTCTGACTATTCTGTCTTTTACAATATGAACAGTGCATTCTGTGAGACCATCTGATTGAGGGTAGTGAGCAGAAGAAGCAATGTTTCCTGGACATGTCTTGGAAAGGTGTGAGAATATATTGTGGTTCACTGTCAGTCACAATTTATTGAGGAACACAGAACATGCTGATCTGTCAATATATCAACGATTGTTGCACTCGTGGTATCTCTCATTTGTCTGACAAGAGAGAATTTGGTGAAGTAGTCAGTCATGATGTAATTATGTTCTTAAACCTGGAAAATATCAATGGCAATCTCGCAGCATGTCTTAAACGGAATTTATGTGGGAAGAGAGGTTTTCTTGATTGTTGAGGTTAATGGAATTGACATGTTTCTCATGAATTGAATAGTTAATCAATGTCCTTATTGATGCTGGGCCAATGTGAATTCACATACCAGTCTCTGTCTTCTGAACCCATGTGACCGATGTACATATTGTCTAGCATGCGTAGACTTGTAGCTCGCAGAATTACCACTTGTTTGCCTTTGAAGATTGCGTTCCTAGAGAGTCCCAGTTACCCTCTGAATAACCATAAAGAACAAGCTTGCTCAGGGACCTGTTGGGTGCTGTTTGGCCACCCAGTAATGATGATCTTTGTAAGCTGTCGTAGCTGGTCGTCATTTGATGTAGTTTACTGCATTTGCTCTGCTGTGACCAAAATGAATGATATTGGTGTTAAGATTATTTTCTAACTCAGATTCAACAGTATTGGACTAGTGGGTCTAAAAGAATATCTTTGCTTTTATTGGGGTTTGAAAGTCAGTTAAGACTGCTGGAAATAGTCATTTGGGAATGTGGCTTGTATTGTGCTTCTACATCGGTTCCTGACCCTTCAAAAGTAGTTGCTGAAGTTGTGGAAGCACACTTATAATTGCAGGATCATTTCCAGAGTACGGTTGATATTAACTATGAATAATTGCTGGATAAATCCATATGAAACGTTGTATTTGGAAACCAAAGTGAAAGTTTCTCCTTCGATGTTGGAGTATTTTGCTTGCGTGCCTTAAGCACCTTCAAACTAAATGCAATTGTGAACTGTTGGAAGTTTGTGTCTTGCTCATGTGTCGTTTTTCCAAGGATTATAATGTGATCTGCATTACAAGGAGACCCTGGTAGATTCTCAATGAAGTCATTTATATGTTGCTGGATTCTAATCTGGCTGAAAGATTATGCAAATAGCAATCTGAAAAGCAATAACAAGCTAAAAGTTATCTTTAAAGTTGACAGTTCCTGTGGCTCAATGGAAAAATGTATGGACTAATATCCAATATTGACATCAGGTTTGGAAAAATGCCTAAAATCTGAGAACTTGCAATTGATCTCTTCCAGAGCAGGAATCTTGGGTATTGAAATATTATCTGTTGCATTGTTCAATTGTCTTGAATGCAGACATTCACATAAAGTGCTACCTTTCTTCAAAACACGTGTGATGGAGCTGCACCAATCAGTATGATGTCCAAATTTCTGAATGATGTTAATGGAGTACCATAGAGTGCAATTGCATAATGGGTTTTCCTTGAATAAGAATGGTACACTTATGAGGAGGGTCAATGCTGGGCTGTGCATCAATGTTCAGATGTGGTACTACATCACTTTTAAAGGTGCTGTTAGCATTGAAGCTGTCCAGGTAAAGGTTAATCACATCATGGGTAGCTCTGCTGATGTATACTGGAACCTTTGGCGCTGCCACTGATTTGTTTAGTACCTCATGGATCATAATGATCCATAGATCCGTGCACGCTTGTTGACCAATAATAGAAGGTCCTGCAGTATCAAATGCTTTTGGTGTCAGTCCCAAGGAGGCATATTGACATTTAAGATGAATAGAGCCAATGAAAGGGATGTCAAACTCTGTGCAAACTATTGGCTTCTTATATGTGAACTACACCACATTGTGCCAGTTTCCAGAGTACATCTCTTGTAAGATGTATAAAGGGATAATATTTATATTTGCACCAGTGTTAACCTTGGTATTTAGTTCATGTGATTCATTCATTTTGGGAAATGTCACTTGGATAGGGGCAATAGTGTCAGCTTCTCTGATGTGTCAAATTGGCCACATGTATTGTCTGACTGAGGTCTGCAAGCTACAATGTACAGATATTACTTGAATTGGATGCTATGGATGGAATTTTGGAAACATCCTTGACATTGTTCTTTGCCTGGCTCTTCTTCACTTGCTGCTGTGAAGCATTGTATTGCACTTTGGATTTCTTGCACATTTTAGCCCAACATCCTCTTATACAGATTGGATTGCATATGTCCCTCAAAATACTAGACTCCATCTTGGCAGGTGAGAGAAGTCACATCTAATGCAAGATTTGGATGTTTTGCAGAACCTGTTGACAGCTGAATGGCTGTTGTAGGGCCAAGCATCTGAAAACATTTCTGGCTGACTGCAATTGTTTCAAACTTGCAACCTTCTTCTAGCAATTCATCAATTGTATATTCTTTGAATTTGTCTAGAAGAACCTTTTTGAAAAAATTAATGGATTATAGAGGCAATGACGAGTTCCATGAACAACACAATACAATTCAATTTCGCACAGGAACAGGCCCTTCAGCCCACCAAGCCTGTGCCAACTCCTAGTCCTTATTTCGACCCGTTACTTATTGCCCATGCATGGTATCTATCCCTCACATTCATGTGTCTATCAAAATATGCCTTAAAAATTGCTAACATGCTTGTTTCCACCATGTCTACTGGCAGTCCGTTCCAGGCCCCCACCACCCTCTGTGTAAAAAACCTTTCCCACACTTCTCCCTTAAGCTTACCCCTCTCACTTTGAATTGAGTTGACATTTCCACGTTATCTCTAACTTTTCAGGTAATTTAGCTTCAGTAAAATCACATGTTTGTGTCAACATCTCATTATGAATTGGTTGATTGTTGCACCTGACTATTGTCAGTTTGACATGAACTCAACCCTGAAATTGTTTCAAACTTTATAATCTCTAAAATTTTTCAGAATTTTTATGGCTATCAGTAGAAATACCAAAATGTGTTATTCTTTTTAACTCTTAATTTCCCAAAACAATAAGAAATTTGACTGCCAGTCTTTCTTTATCAGATATTTTCTTATTTATTAATTAAAGATTTATCCATTCTATGAATAACTGAAATTCTGACAGAATGTCAATAAATTGCTGATCCTGATTAGATGTTTGCTTTCCATCTTTACTCTGCATCTTCATGCTCTTTAAAAAAAATGATTACAGCCTTCAGCACCAACTAGATGCCAATAACTTGCTGTCACCATTAGATTTTAGTGATCGCTTGCTACCATCATGATATGGTTTATTGGGTCAAACACTGCCACTTGTACGATATGATCTGAGTGTTGCCCTATATGTTGGCTCATAGAATATAGACAACAAAGACTGGGTTCTTGTTGAGACAGATGTCTTGAAGTTTATTGAAAACATTACTTACACTGCTATAATATCACAGCCTTCCACATAGACTGGGTCTTTGCTTGCTGCTGTTACTGTATGTTGGATATATATAACTGACTAAATGAACTGTTGCACAAGTTCCATTGTACTGAGAGCCTGACTGAAAGCGAGACAAGTACCTTCATGCAAAAATGGTATTCCTGTGATGTCATGTAACTATGTTAATGGTACATTGCCTGCCTAAAGTGGAGTCAAAACAATAACATAAGATAATATATGGACTGTATTGTATTATTCACTCACTGTATGAGTTGTGTCCCTGAAAACTTGCATAGTTAATACCCAAATAGGCTTTTATTATTAAATTATTCAATAGCAGCCAATTAAACACTTTATAAAATGGCCAAAATTGCTTCTATATTAATTTACGTGGATAAACGGATTTGATTTATTATATTACAACTTTCAGAACTGCGCACACTGAAAGTTTATAAGCATGATGTCTTACAATGTTCTGTCTATTGCCTTCAGGAAAGAAGTCTGGCATCTATTTTCTTTTTGGCTGAATATGGTAAAGACTTTAACTTGAGGATCTGTTAATAAGTACGACAATATGCAACAGAAGTAGGAATTTTAAAAAAGAAAAATGTTTTTGTCTTTTACCTTTTGTTACAAAATTCTGAGTTCAATTGATATTAACCAAATTTATTTTTATTTTGGAGCTTGTATCAAATTACTATTCATCCACAAAATAAATCCTTCTGGATCATTCTGTACCCCACAAAATAAATCCCTCCTGATCTCCAGCTAATTTATTTACAATATAGTGCTTTACTGGATTGTATCGGCACTAAAATAATTTGCTTCCATTTCTCTGTTGTATCTCTGCATCCATCTGTGAATGGACATTTCACTTGGGCTCAGATGAGCTTTTAGATTGTTTCCATTCAGCCAAGTATCTTACTTCATTAAACAAGTGACTGAATTAATTTTGAAGCATTCAGTTATTCTTAAATTGGTAACAATGCCTTAATTCAATTCCCCAAAAGCAAACTGATCAGTCTGTAACATTTAAGATTGTTCAGGTTAGTATTTAAACAGGTCTGCCAAAGTATACATATTTTTAGTTCAGACAAGAAACTCAGGAACGTAATGGGCCAATTACCACCCATCTGCTATACCAGTCTGACTTGCATGTTGTTCTTTTGCAAACATCCAACCTTGATTGTATTTTCAACTCACTTAAAACTCTAAAGTACATTCCTTTGCTAGAAAATGGGCAAGTTCAGTCTGCAAGAAGGTAACAGCTTGGGACAGGCCCATTTCACAGCCATACTAACAGAAATTTAGTGCCATTAGAATCCCAGGAGGCTCCTCCAATATGACTCACAGGTTCCCATGGTAGGAGTTACAAAATAAATGAACAGGCATCTTGAGAATCAGTACATATGGGCCTGGGAGAAAGTATGGGAGCAACAGCGATCTGTAATTATTAAGGAAGCGATAGCAGAATATTTGGCAAATGGTGATCTAACCAAGCAGAGTCAGCATGGCTTAATTTAAAGGGAAATCATGTCTCACTAATTAATTAAAGTTTTTGAAGAAGTCTCAACCAGCATGAATAGAGGGGCACTTCCAGGTATATGGACATCCTGAAGGCATTCAGCAAGGTACCTCACAAAAGGTTACGTCATAAGAGCCCATGGTGCTGGAGGTGGTATATTGGCATTGATAGAGAACGAGCTAATGGGAAGGAAACAGTCAGTGGGGATAAGGAATTGGTTTTCAGGTTGGTGACCTGCAACTACAGGGGCTCTGCATAAATCAGTGCTGGAACTCTTTACAAAACATATTCATGACTTGGAGGAAGGAAATGAATGCACTGTAGCCAAATCTTCAGACGACACTAAAATAGGTGGTAAAGCAAGTTGTGAGAGGGACACAAACAGTTTAGAGAGCGATATTGGTAGTTGCATAAGTGGGCAAAATGTTGGCAAATGGAGTATAACGTGGGAAAAAGTGAAGTTGTTCATTTTGGAAGGGAGAACAAAAGAACAACATTATTGAAACAGAGAAAAACTGCAGAAAGCTGCAACACAAAAGGGGGGACTTGTGCACAAAATACAGAATGCTAACACAGACATGCAGTAGGTGATCAGGAAGGCCAATAGAATATTGGTCCTTATTTCAATGAGTTGATGTATGAGGTGGGGGGGAATTTTACTAAAGCTATACAAGGTGCAGGTGAGAACTCACCTGAAGTACTGTGAGCAGTTTTGGTCCCTTTGTTTAAGGAAATATCTCATTTCATTGGAGGCAGTTAAGAGAATGTTCACTAAGGTATTTCCTGGTATTAAGAGATTGTCTCATAAGCAAAGGCTAAACAGGAATTTAGAAGAATAAGAGGTCATCTCATTGAAACATCTCGGATTCTTCAGGGGCTTGACAGGGTAAATGCTGAGAGGATGTTTCCCTGCATGGGAGAGTCTAGGACCAGAGGGCATAGTCTCAGAATAAAGGTGCACTTATTTAAAACTGAGATAAGGAGAAATTTCTTCTCTGAGAGCTGAGTGTTTGGAATTCCTTTCAACAGAGTTGTGAGGACAGAGTCCTTGTGTATAGCTAAGGCTAAGCTAGATAAATTTTTGATCAGTTGAGGAATCAAGAGTTACAGGGAAAGGGCAGGAAAGTTGACTTGAGGAATTTTGATTCAGCCATGATCCTATTGAATGATGGAGCAGGCTCGAGGGGCCAAATTGGCCCATTTCTGTTCCTATTTCTTATAGTGTTATGGTCAGAGGTGCTATAAATCTGTCTCCCTACACACACATTCAGGTTACGCTTCTAACTAATTATTGTGGCCTCCTGTAGAGCTAACTTTCCAAGTGCAGGTGCTGTTTTTCTTACCTTTGGTGCTAAGGTTCAGTAGCTCTTACGGCTTCTGTCAGGAAATCATATCCGAGTATTGCGCAACAAAGTGCCTCATGATAGGCAGCAGGTTGAGAAAGATCCTGAGAGATCTCCTTTTGACATTTCAATGTTCAGTGTGCACTGGGTTGCTCTGAAATGCTCAAGAATCCTCTGGGTCAGTGTTGAACCTGTGAGGGCCAGTGCTGTGTTCAACTTTGTTCATTCAAGTGAGCCCAGAGCAGACCTCATGGCAGAAATGAGTGAGCTCCTACTTACTTTTCTGGGGTGAGCACAGGACCTAGAACCAGAATTGGTGACTGCTACATCAGCGGAGGTGATATTGGCGATGCAGGCCCAGTGGCGAAAGATGTCTCCTGAGAATTGGCAACTTCATTGTTCGTTTGGTCTGGCACTGGTGCAGTGAAGCAGTATTGGAAGGGCACCACAGTGACATCAAGGTGGGCCCAACGGTGAGAGATGCAACTCTGACATTGGTGGGTCCTGCACAGTCGATGATGAGGAAGTAGTGGAGGAGAATTGGCCCAGTGGTGAAAGATGGTGCCTGAAGATTGGGAACTTTGTTGGTTGGGTCCAGTAAGGCAGCGAGGCAGTGGAGGCGGGATGGCACTGAAGGCATCATTGATGATGAGCTGGCTCAGGACTGAAGGACTCTCCTTAAGTTATAACTTTTTTTCGTATTCTTAAAACTATTCAAAATAGTGCTGGAAAAGCACCAGTGGAAAAGCTTTTCACTGTAGTTTACTGCTTTTCTCATTGCAAAATACGCGTGACAATAAAATCATTCATTCATTTAAACTACCTTGGTGGGTGGGTGGGGTGGGGGGTTGGGGGGGCATAGTCGTTGCTGGGAACGGTGGCTCAATGGTTAGCACTGCTGCCCTGCAGCACCAGGGATCCAGGTTCGATCTCACCCTCAGGCAACTGTCTGTGTGGAGTTTGCACATTCTCCCCGTGTCTGCGTGGCGTTCCTCCAGGTGCTCTGGTTTCCTTCCACTGTTCAACAATGTGCAGGTTAGTTGGGTTGGCCATGCTAAATTGCCCATATTGTCTTGGGTGGGAAATGCAGGGACAGGGTAAGGGGTGGGTCTGGGTGGGATCCTCTTCAGAGCTTTGGTGTGGAATCAATGGGCTGAATAGCCTGCTTACACCTGTAGGGATTCTATACCTCTCAGGACCATCTAAAGGTGCCAATCCACTCCAACTCCCCCACTACCTGTGGTCTCAAAGCCTGTAGAAGTTCAAGTTAAGGAAGGTGAGGCTGCACCTTGACAGGACACCTAGGCCGCTCTCTGGATTCAAGTTGACTGTATCTGGTGGCACGGCTTCCTGTAGCAGTCAGCTGGATAAAGGAGGCCCAAACCCTCTCCACCCTCCACGATCCTATTCGCCAGCACATCCAGGAATGCCAGCAGAAATTGCTGGAAAAATTCAGCAGGTCTGGCAGCATCTGTGGAGAGAAAGCAGACTTAACATTTCAGGCCCAGTTTTGCTTCTCCAGAACTGATTGTAACTTGGGAATGGTTGGTATTATATGCAGGGTGGGAGGTAGAGGGGGGAAGAGTAAACAATAGATGTGGATGGAGCCCAGAGAGAGAGAGAGAAACAGTTGACCAGATAAAGAATGGGCAAAGGTCTGCCTGGGAGAATGAATAACTGCTAATGGGGGCCATTAGTAGCTGACAATGGACTGAATGTTGTGGTAGCCCTTGTGATCACAAAGCCTGGTGTATGGGGGTTGGGGTAGGGACAAGGGAGATGTTGCTCAAGCCCTAAAATTGTTGAACTCGATAGTGAGTCTAGGAAGCAGCAGGGTTCCCCAAGTGGAAAATGAGGTGCTGCTCTTCCAGCTTGAGCTGAACATTGCTGGAGCACGGCAGCAAGCCTATCAAAGAGAAGTTGGCCAGGGAACACAGTGGTGGCATTGAAGCGGCAGGCAACTGGAAGCTCAGGCTCATATTTGCAGACAGAACGTAGGTTTTCTGCAAAGTGGCCACCCAGTCTGTATTTCACCTCCCAGGTGAAGAGGAGACCACACTGTGAGCATCATGTCCAGCAACCTTATCGCCACAGGGGATTTGAGCTTTCCTACCGAGTCATGTATTCAGTAATAATGGTGAAACACCACAGGGTGAGACGTAGCTCCTGGCTTGCAACCTCTACAGTGGTGAGGGGCTGGATTTTAAAGATGGCACCAGCAGTGGGAACACTGGATGGTCCCGGCAATGGTGTGCACTTCCACCTCTCTTGCCATGTGATTCATCAGGAAGGGCACCAAAGAGCCTGGTGGTATAACTTTTGGAGTGAAAAGCAGAAGATTCCAGCTGACTGGGCACTTTGAATCGCACATGACAATGCACTTTAAATGAAAATAAGGAATTTCCATCCACAACGTTTCATCCAGGGCAAGGGAAATGAAAAAGTGGAAGGTGATTAGGTCACACAACATTTCCTGGGATGCTGCCACTATCAAGTGATTCACTTGGGTACTCCCAGTGTAGCTACCTTGCAACCTCATGTTAGTACCACTTCTACTGCCTGCCCCATGCAGCAATGTCACTCATGTGAAGCAACCCAGCAGTCAACCAAGCCTCCCTTTCACAGAGTCTAAATATCGCCATCAATTTGGCTTTTCCCAGTTATCATCCCACAAAGGGAAAGATCACTTGTCAATGAGTAATCCTGAAAGGCAACGTAAGTGGTGGAAAATAACAATATTTATGTTCACCAGGTGAAGTACAGGCATTCAGCAAGACAAAATCTTTGAAAAAAGCTCTGTGTAATTACAAATCTTTACTCTTCCATTTCCTAGCGCCCCTACATAGAGCAATCCCTGAAGCTTGAGCACAGGGTGAGATTTCTGCTGCTCACATCCCTGCTTTGACAGTTGAGTTTCTCTTGATCACCTTTCTCTGGGCTTTGGTGCCAAAAGACTGCTGCACCACAATGGCAAATTCTGGGTAGAACTGGTCATCAAGACACAAGGCAGCATTTAGGGCACTAAGCGAAAGGCACCTGCCAGTGAGACATGGAAGAGCTCAGAGTGCAGTCAGCATTTCCATCATCTCCCTTTCCTGTTCCAATGCCAAATAACCTTAGCACAGACTGTCTGCTGCTCATTCCTGAGTCCACCAACTGCTGGATGCACTTTTGACATGCAAGCCACGAGATCAAACACAAACTACCTGAGCTGGTACATGATCTGTGATAGTAGACCCTCAGAGTTTGTAATCTCCTCTGCTCAAACATTGTAAATAACTCCTACCAATCTGTAGATGTGTAAAGCCTCAGTGGGAGCTAAAAAACATGAATGAGTACTGTCAAGGTAAGGTTGTTTGACGTTATCAATGAGATCATGTTTCACACTATGCCAACATCAAGTCCATGTGTCTGCGTGCTGTCTGTCTCTTGACTGCCTGATGTGTAATTATGTGGCCAGATTGCTGGGATAGCTCCTCTCGAGTTAACTGAGAGATGCTGCCTCTGTATCTGTCCCACTCTCTGCTCCCTTAAGCTACCAGGACGGTAAGAAGAGATCTATTAGTGCAGAGATTAATGACATATGTTCATCTAATAACTAGAGAAGGTCTATTGAGTGTGACAATGAGGGAGAGACAACAGGTTGCAAAGGGATGAGATGAGTATTTGTGATGGATTTACTGAAGAGGTTATTAGGAGCTTATTAAACAGACAGGGATGGGTGTACATGCAGGCTTAGTTGGCACTAGGGCTGATGTGCTGGAGTTGGCTTGAACAGTCTGTGAATTGGGACAATATACACAGCAGGCTATACAATGGCTCTCGCCTTTCCTGTCCTGCTTAGATTATTAAACTGCTTCTTGCATTGGTTCCAAGAGAGTGGGCTCACTCTTCTGCTGCTGACGTTTTTCACCACCTCCAAATATGCCCTCTTGGCTTTTCTCAGCTGGCTTCTGTCTTCCATTGCTATAGGATTGTCCATTGTCCTCACAGCCTCTAACAGCATGTCCTTGGAGGGCCCAGTGATATGGGCTGCAGGATATGACTGCTTGCCTTCTCCTGCAACCCTTCCTTCTCTATTCTTGGCAGCTCCAATTGTTTCCCCTCATACATTTGGGCTTTTCATGTAAATTTTGGGTTTGAGATCATGTCATGTCAGCATGCTAACTGATTCCAGTTAGGCAGAAAACACCAGAGATTGCATCTTAATGAAGGGGCTGCATGAAAAAAAATCACCAACAGACACGATTAACCTATGTCAGTGTTCCTCATACCACTTCCCCAACTTCCAACACATGTGCACACTAAACTCCAAATTAATATTCCTCTTCTAGCTCATTATTTATCATGGCTAATGTCACGATCAGTGTCAAAGTGAGGAAAGCAATCCTTGAATAAGATTTCTTACCACTGTTAATGAAAGAGGTAAAACAAATGTGACCCAATGTACTAGTTAGACATGTTCTGCAAACAGAAAAGCTCTGCAATGCAGTACAGTCCGAAAACATTGGAGCATGCCCACAATGCATTGCCAATCATATGAGATTGCAGAGCCCCAATGAAAGCCATTGACCAATGAAAAGGTCCTGGGAGTGGTGTCTGATTTAACTGGTGATGTTGAATCAGCTATCATCAGTGTTCAAAATACATACTGGATGAGATGTAAAACAGACCAGTCGATTTCTTTCACCCATTTTACTTTATGGTATACAATCATACTTCGCCCCTTAGTGAAAAGACAAACTGGTGAATTCTATGACGTCCAACATGACCAAAATTCAGTTCACTTTTAACACTGAGCACCACTTTCTATTCAGCCCTTCCAAATGACAGCTGTGTCCTGCAGCCTTCCTCCAGGAGTAACATGCACTTTTCAGATACATACAGGGAAATTTTTATTGGATAATGCTTGTCAGATTTAATACAAAATCAATGAAGGGGAGGCTGCAGTGAGTGAAATTTCTTGCCACGGTTCTGTAAATCAATACCAGCAAGATGTAAGACCAGAAATGGAACCAGGAGTGGAGGAGAAGTAGTAAAAATCTTGATCTGAAACTGAGAATGGAAGAGGTTTTCAAAGTGCCAACTGAATATGAGGAAGCAGGGAGGGTGAAAAACATGTACAGGAACAGAGAGGGGAATGGATACAACAACAAAAGGCACAAGGAAGATCTGAGGGGAAAGAGTTGGGACAGTTCCAGTACAAGCTACACACTGATTGCAAAACATGCCAAATACAAACTAAGGGTTAAACGCTGAGGGAGTGCTGAATCGGCTGAGAGTCAAAAACAGACTGAGAGAGTGATAAACACAGACTGAGTTAAATATAGACTGAGGAAGTGCTAAACACTGACTGACACCTAAACACAGGCTGAGAGTTAGCTGAGAGCTGGACATCAACGAAACAGGCTGAAAGCTGATCACAGATTGAGAAATAAACACTGACTTAACGTAAAACATTGCAGACTAAGATGCCACTTTCTACTAAACCCACAGAGAAAGAATCAGTTAAGGAGAGTTTTGCTGAAGTCGTTAACCCTCTGCAATGTTTTAGTATTTGGATAGGTTCTTAACCCATGAAATTTCACTTGTGCTCTAGCAGTTGGCCAATTTGATAGTGTAATGAATTATTGTAACATTAAGGCACAAAATGTACTGAGTGTAACAGATCTCCATTGGTTATGAGGTATCTGGCATTGAGGAGGAGTGGGTGGTGAGCTCCTTTATTTATGAGAGAAATGTGACTCCTTATGGCTGACATTTTTAAGTAACCACATTTGAGCACAGTCTATTCATTGTAGTATATAGATTAATTAGTTTTTTGTTAATGGGTAGACCATATTATGAGCAATGTTTGATATCAGATCAAATATGACTGGGACCTAATGAAAGAATGTTCCACTGAAGTCTAACTGAACCACATTTCTATATAGAGTGTAAATAGTTAATTAATATTTGTAAACTTGCATTGTTATAGTGACCAGCCCTTATTCACCTGAGGTTCTTGGATGTCATTCATGATAGTTACATGTTTTTAATACATTACACTTATCTCCTTTTTAACTTCTCAGCACATCTTCTACCACCCTTTCCTGCTTCCAGCAACTTTTAGTCACCCAGCCTCACCATTCACACATCACCTGTTTTTTCAATCAACCATCCATTATTCCAGACATTCCTTGGAAACCAAAAATAGCCTGTGGATTATTTTTCTCCAGTACAGTTTCTTAAAACCTTTGCTTTTGTTCTGCCACCACAACCCTATTAGTTGTTTATTAATTAATTGTGATTAATTGTACGCAGGTATTGGGTATTAACTAGACACTACAAGTAAACAGACTGGAATTATGTTCACTGGGGTTAGGAGGTCCCTGCATGCCTGATGTATTGAATTACTACTTTGTATGTGTCTTTACCAAAGAGTTAGATACAATAGTGACAAAGGAGTAATTTTAGCCACTGGATGAGTTTAAAACTGATAAGGAGAAGTTATTGAATAACTGTTGGGACTTAAAGTTGACAAGCACCAGGAACAAATGACATGCATCCAAAGATGCTGTAAGAAATGAAAGTGGAAGTTGCCAAGACATTAGCCACAACTTTTTAGTCATCCTTAAACTCAGGAGATGTGCCAGAGATAGTAGGAACTGCAGCTGCTGGAGAATCTGAGATAACAAGGTGTAGAGCTGGATGAACACAGCAGGCCAGGCAGCACCAGAGGAGCAGGAAGGCTGACATTTCGGGCCTAGACCCTTCTTCAGAAATGGGGGAGGGGAAGGGGGTTCTGAAATAAATAGGGAGTGGGGGAGGCGAATAGAAGATGGATAGAGGAGAAGACAGGTGGAGATGTGCCAGAGGACTGGTGCATTGCAAATATTGCGCCCTTGTTCAAAATGTGTGTAAGGATAAACCTAGTCAGACCAGTCAGTTTAACTTCAATGCTAGGAAGACATTTAGAAACAACAATTCAGGATAAAATTAAATGTTGATTAATGAAGTAGAGCAGCATAGATTTCTAAAGGAACAACCAATTTAACTAACGTGCTGGAGTTTTTTGAAAAGGCAACAAAGAGGGATGATCAAGGCAATGATGTTGATGTGATGCACATGGACTTAGAAAAGGCACTCGTTATAATGCCACATAACAGAGTTGTGAGCAAAGTTAGAACTCATGAAATAAAAGGGATTATAGCAATGTGAATACAACATTGGCTGAGTGATACCAATAGTTATTGGGATTTTTGAGCTGAAGAAACCTCAACTGGAGTATCGTGGACAATTCTAGGCATCACACTTCAGAAAGGATATGAAGGAATTGGAGAGAGGGTAGAAGACATTTATGAGAATGGTTTCGGTTATGAGAATCTTCAGTCTGAAGACGGGTTGGAGAACTAGGGTCTGTTTACGTTGGACAGGTGAATGCTAAGACGCAATTTCAAATTCATGAGGGACCCAAACAGATTAGTCAGGGAGAAACTATGTACTTCTAAAAATGGGAGCACACAATTAAAGTAACTTGCAAAAGAAGCAAATGCAAAGTGACAAAAATCTTTTTCACTCAGTGACCAGTCAGGGTGAGGAATGCACTGCTTTGAAGTGTGTTGGACGCAGGCCAATCAAAGTATTCAAGTGGGCATTAAATGATTATTTGAAAAATAAAGAAAGTACAAGGTTAGTGGGAAAAGGTAGAAGAATGGCACAAAAATCATAATGCTTATTTGGGCAGGCAGTGCAGAAATGATTGGCACAATGGCCTCGTTCTGCACCATAACAATTCTCCATTGTCAACCTCTTTGCACTCATTAACACAATTAATCACTACTTCCTCCTCCAATGATTTTCATCTGTTATATAATTGAAAGTATTGTCTTCACTTTGCACCACTCTATCTGATCATAGCAGATTTGTTTCCAGTAATTTCCCTTCTGCTTCCATGAATCTTACTTCCAGAATTTCCCAAGGATCCTTCTCTGCTTCCCAATTCTTCCTCGTTCCAGTGATACCTTTTCACTCCACTACGTCCATATTATCAAACTACCTGTCTGCTCTCCAGACGGAGATGATAGTAACCTATAGTTTATTCCAATAACACTGGGAAAATTGAAGCCATTATTTCTGTCCCTGCCACAACCCAGCTATCTTAGAGAGCCTCAGCACATCTCTGTCACTTCTCAACTTGGTTATTCAAGTACTCTGTTGGCTGACATTGTTCCTTGCCATAAACTAATCTAAAACTCTGCACCCATTTCTTTTCATAAGTCAGGTGCTTTGCTGACTTATATTGGCCCCTGTTCCTCCAATGAGACATGATTTCCCTCACACAAAACCATGCTGACTACCCGAATCATTCTTTACGTTTCCAAATCCCCTTCACTCCTATCATTTACTCCTCCAAATCCTTTTTGTGCTATCCTTTATTTAATCTATCTTCAGCCCAACATGTTATCCTTGGTGGTCATCCCTTCAGTTTCATGGCCCCACCTTTTGCAATGTTCTCTAAAATTCCCTCTGACAACTCATATCCCATTCTTTCATTAAGGTCAGCTGACCGTGCCTCCCTCTTTTCTGGTGACAATTCCTGGGCAAAGAATGTCCCTGGAAGAGACCCCTGCAATGTCAAGGGGTCAAAATATGAGCCATTTGGTGCCAAGATGGTGCTTGTGCTCCTGCTCCTACTACGTGAATAAAGGAGAAAATTCATGAAAGGAATAACCTAGCTGGACAAGCACAATCGTAAAAGGGTAGGAAATCTCACTGATACTTTTGCTTTTATGAAAAAGGCAATGCTCTTGTAAAAGATGAATGGTAGCACTGAATGGGTAGAGGTGGGAAGAAGATAAATTAAAATAAAAATCATTTCTGCAATTAGACAGAAGAAGCTACTAGGAACAGTGGTGAGGAGATAGCAAATCTAAGGCAGTGGTCATAAAACCAACATGGTAATTTTTATCACAATAATTTGCAAACAATATTCAAACTTGCCTCCACTAATACATTAACTAGCCAGCATTATGCAGCAAGATTTCACTCCAGCAGATTCAGTTCGAAGGGAAATTGCAAAAGAAGTGAGGAATTTTAATGTGACAGACCACACGATAGAAACAACTTTGAGCAAAAGTCACGAAGCAAGCATACAATAGGCTGCTACAGCACAGGTGATTAACTGTCATGCTGAATCCAAAATGCTGGGAAATGAACAAAATAAAATCATAAATGTAATGGTTTCTGCAGGAAATATATCACATCATCACACTATCACATGAAATTAATCTCGTGAGGTTTTAAAGTTTATGAGAATTGCTTAGTATGACTCGTCTTGAAAAAATATTGCATAGATCAAATTTTATAATATGCTGATGCCTCTTTCTTGACTCCCTTAGCTTGCTGCTGCCTTCTGCCAGACCTGACAATATTCATTGATAAACTTGTTCTTTCCCTTTATGATTATTTTTCATTTTTTCCCCAGCGCAATCCTTTCCATAATACTATGGCAGTACTGGCAGTTCATTTCAGAAGCTCCACTATCCACCAATGGATGATGTGCTCCTGGTTGAACAGCAGTCAAATTTTTTTCAGAGATAGTAGGAACTGCAAATGCTGGAGAATCTGAGATAACAAGGTGTGGAGCTGGACGAACACAGCAGGCCAAGCAGCATCAGTGGAGCAGGAAAGCTGACGTTTCGGGCCTAGACCCTTCTTCAGAAATTTTATCAACTTTGACAGTTATCTTAACTGGCTAAACTCCTACAGCATCCGTGAGAACACTTGGCCAGTGGTTAATATAGGGCCCCTAGAGGCCCCTACTTAGGTAGATAGTGCATATCACTAAACAATAGCCAAAGAAGCAGCACCAGCCATAGTATGTACACCAATAACAGGACACTGCTCATTGTGTGATAGTATAACAGGAGGGAAGGGAACAGTGATGTGGTGCAGCTCAAAAGAGGCTATATATTGTGCACAGTGTCGACTAGTAGGGATAAGCTTTCTCAATATATTTGAACAGCAGTGTCTCAGGAGGCCACTGGGTGTTAATCTGATGTTCCCTCCTTTAGTGAGTGTGGACTGGTATCCTGCACTTTGCTGTCATTCAACTTTACCATCAATCCTTTTGTACTGGCTGTGGCTTATATATTTTATTTGATAAGCCTGGAACTGTCCTCACGACTACCAGGCCCATAACAAGTCACTCACTTAGTAAATTTTAACCAATGGCACCTCTGTATTCTATCTTTTAAGCACTTCAGTCTGTGCACACATGTATAAACCTGCTTCAGGTGGAAAATATTTCATTTACCCCTCCTGCAAGCACCTGATATCCTGAAGAATGTGAATTTCTCTTTCTGGATTTTTAAATCAGTCAGGGCTCACTGTTCCTTTGAACTCAAACTCCTATCTTAGTTAACAGTCTTGTCTGACCAGGCATTGACTATCTTTAATGTTACAGACTGGGCTTGCAGCCAGAGATTCTGTAGGATACCAGAAGCAACAATTTCCCTTTACATGTCCCGGCCTCTTACAGTGAAAGAACTTGTGTTAGTTTCCCACCAATTGCCTATCCCAATTCCTTCTTTTAATGGTTGCGGAAAGTTCTGCTTCCTCCACCTCACATCCCTTTCCTGTCCAGCTTGACACAAGGACAAGCCTTTACCCCTGCCTGATCTGTGAAAGCTTCTAGACAGCGACCTATTCACAGGTCTTTATACTAAGTTATAGTCATCACCAAGACTGGCTGCCTGCTTGTTCCTCTCATTGGTCTGGCTTGGAAAGTCTCTTGTGATTTTAAACCCTTAGAGGAGAATTATTTCACAAAGGCATAACTCAGTTTTAAGTGCTCTTGCCCACTAGTCAATCTGTCTTTTTGTCAAGCTTCCTGTCTTTTCAAAATGTCAAATGCCCCTCAACATTTAGGTACCAGCCTTGGTCCCCTTGCCACCATGTCTGTGCAATAGCTATCAGGCCATACATGTACATTTCAACCTCTGCTAACAATTCCTCCAGTTTGTTACAAATACTATATGCATTCAATGACAGAATCTTTAAATTTGTTTTTTCGTTCATTGAGCAATCTCTGGCCTTTTCTGCTGAAGTGCATTTTACACTTCTATCCTCTGACTCTTCTTGCCACACTCTGCTTGTAATAACCCACAGTCTTTATTACCTTTGTGTTTCCTTTAGATTTACCACATCTCCTTTTGCATGATACTTCCTCCCCTTAATTGGTTTTAACACCTGCCTACCATGCTAGTTAGCTGTTTCACAAGAATATTGTCCCAGCATAGCTCAGGGGAAGGCCATCTCAATGTTAGAATTCCCACTTACTCCAGGACTGGTGCCAGAGTCTGTTGGATAGAAACCGATTGCTCCCATATCAGTCTTCGGGCAAAGAATTATCTGATTTAACATCTGTTAATTCACATAAAGTTCAGCTAATTACCCAATCTATTCCCTTTGAGGCTCTTTAATTTAGCTGCTCATACTCCCAATGCAGAACTCCATCCATGTCATTGGTACCCACATGGATCATGACAACTGGATTCTCTCCCTCTCACAGCAAGCTCCACTTTGTGGAGAACTGTGTTTAGCCCTCTGACTACACTATCTGCCGCTAACACACATTCCTACATCCTCCCCCTACTACAATCGTGTCCTATGAAACAATGCAGTCAGGTTTTCTCATCCATCTTGCAGTCCCTGGTCTCATTGACACAGGCTGCAAAAACATCAGTCCTGTTGGACAACTGGAAAGACTGAGGCTCCCACACTTCGGCCATCTCAAGTTTCTTAATGTTCCCACTTGCTGTCACATTCCCCTGTCCCTGACTATGGAGAAAATAAGCTGACCCCAGCCGAAGGAGTGTGACTACCTTCTGGAACAAAGTGTTCAGTTAACCTAACCCTCCCTGGTGTGTCTACAGCATGCCTTCGAACCTATTGATTCTGAGCCAAAGCTCATTGAACAGCACCATGTGTCAGGAGTAGTTCAAAACCACAGAGGGAGACGCAAAAGGAAGGAGGCCTATTTATTGCCATGAGTAACACCTGTCTGCTCAAAACAAAAGCTCTTTCTGGTCAATAATGAAATATGTGGCAAAAAGTAATCTCAAGTATATTGCTAGCTCCATTACTTTGCACAACATTTAGGGACTTTGAGTGCAGGTAGACTGACACCTGTCAGAATGTACAAACATCAATACTTTATGAAAGAGATTCAGCCAGACAGTCAGTCCTCCATAAGAATTATGACTTGGGCAACGGCGTATGATTTATTTTCAGCTTCCCTTTGTGTTTCGCCTGTGAACTACTGTTGCTTCATCTCAACATTCTGACCAAGATTTATGTGCTTGCTCATACCACCATTTTAATGTTTAAAATTCTCTTTGTTATATTGTGCATTTGTGCCGTCAATTGATTGAAAAATGTCAACACTCCACAAAACCTCAGGAGTTGTATACTGTCCTGAAGTCTGGTACTTCAGGAGCAACCTGTAAATGCCAAATGTTGGCAAATCTCTGCTTGAGATTTTTAAGTGACTATTTAGTCTAGAGAAAAGAAAACCTAGTGAAAGAGTCAGAAGAATAAATACATTTGTGCATTTGTTCTAGAAAACATATCCCCATTTTATTAGTCTCTGTTACCTGGGAAATTCCAGGAGATTATTTTTTCAAGTTCTATTTATTTTTTATAGTTAACATGGATTGAGCTCTCAATGTCATGTGGTATTTAATTAAATCTTCCATTAGATTCCAAATTAGGAATGGAACTAGTTGTTGAAAATCGGAAATTGGGAATGGATGAGAACAAATTTCCCAGCTGGTGTTATTTTGAACTATAATTAATAGCTGGAAAGAGCTGAACTTGAAGTGCAAACATAAGGTTGGCCGATTGGTGAGGTCATGTATGTTTCCGGTGAAAGCTGACTTACGATTATAAAGCAATTATATAACGACCATTGGAATGACACACTGAGAATCAAAGGCTAAGAAATATGACTGCGACTTTCCTCAAGTGTGAAAATGGGCACCCAGTTAATCTGGCAGGTAAAGTGCATGCATTCATAGTGTGCTTGAAGGATGCTATCCACCATACTGAATTGGATTGGTTAGATTGACTCCAGAAATATTTAAATTACTGATTAAAATACTTAAACCTACTTGAGTTATTATGTCCTTTTACTGGGTTGCAATGTGTCTGACCTGACACTTGATAAGCTGAAAGGGCTAACAGACAGGAAAGACCCTTCAGCAGGGATTCAATTATCACATGAAGGATACTTACAGGTTTATCAGTGGTGTTGGTGGTTTACACCTGTTTTGCTTTGATCAGTTTCCCAGCTTTGAGATTTGATTTCTGACTGCTGGCAACAGTGTTACTTGGCTGTTTCTGTCTGCCTTCCGTAAGGTTGTAAGGATGGGTGTTCTAGAAATCCTGACTTTGACAAGCGGTAGTCGGAATAAAGGCAGGAGAATGCTGTCCCCCAGTCTGTGCTGCAGTTCGGTTCTCCTATCAGTTTTCCAGATCTATCCCCAAGACGTTCTCCCAGCACCAGTCCCCAGCTCTCTGCTCCCAGCAGTCTCAAGTCTCCCAGACCCCACCATATTCCAACCTCAGTCGATCTCTCAGTCCCATTTCCTAGTCAGTCCCACAGATTGTCTTCCAGTCAGTTCCCTATCTCTCATCAATATCCCAGTACCATTCCCCAATTAGTTCCCCCAGCTCCATCTCCGGGTGTCCCTTCACTTAATGGCTGTACCCCGGCCCATGGGGGAGGCACCCAGAAGCAATGTCCCTGTAGGGTCTCAGTGCTGTATTGGAAGAGTGACTCCCACATCATCAAGGCCAGCCTGGATTGGCACAGTGAATTAAAACACTTAAAACTGAATGTGCCCCAATTTGGAGGTGGTCCCCTCTTCGCTCTGCAGTATCCCTCGCACCTTTAATTGGTGATGCTCTCTTAGTTGCTAAACTGCTAATTGGGTCAGCAACTCTAAAACATGGGCTGCCATCCTCAAATGCACAAGGTGGCTGCTTTTGGGCCCTTAATTGACGCAGTTAGCAATCTTCCACCCAGAACCCCAATACCTATCCACATGTACTCTGCGTCCTCTTTTAGTGCTGACATTGAGAGAATGTGGTTTGGGAAAATTCAGTCTTTTAACTCTGTTACTCTCTCTGCAGATGCTGCCTGATCCAATTCAGCATATATAATGTTCTGCTTTGTGTTCTCCAGATTTTCACCATCCACAGTTTTTTGCTTTTGTATGCATGATTTCAGCTTATTGCATTCAGAATGATCAAATTAAATCATAGGCTGACATTTTATAGGCCCAGTGAGGAGGCAAGTTGGCAAGCAAGAGGGGAACCATAAAACAGAGTGCCATGTGATGCTGCCAACATACCTGCCCCAGCCATAGTTTTACCACGGCCGGGAGATTTTGGGATAACTGCTTACACAACCAATGGCCATATAGTAGCCCCTTCTACTACCACTGTGATTTTACCTACCTACAACAACATGCAAGTCCTGCGCCCATTGTAGACTCACGGCCAAGGTTCCATCACCCTACGTTTCTCTTCCTACCCTGCCCTGATCATTACAGCGTCAATTCCCCACCCCCCACGGCTACAACGTGTCAACCTGGCCCTAGCAAGACTTCCCCCACTTAACCTTGCATTCGACTATATCGATGATCACTGATAGGTACTGGCAGCAATGCTGACAGTCACCACCATACCCATTGGCACTGCTGGGACAAGAGACACCCCAACTATTTGATTGGCTAGCAGTTCTTGGAGGTGACTCTTCCTCCTCCCAAAGGGGTTTGAAGGTTATTAAATGCTTGTGGGTATTACTGGCAAAGCAAGAGCAAGCCTATCTGTAAATTTGTAAAGTGCGGGTGCAGGGAACCCCCGCTCCACATCATACAAATCATGAAATATACAAGGAAGCCATTCAACTCATTATTTCTATGGCAGCTGTCTGCAAAATCAACCAGTCCTGGTGAAGGGTCCCAACCTGAAACATCGACTTTCCTGTTCCTCTGATGCTGCCTGACCTGCTGTGTTCGTCCAGCTCCACACTGTATTGACTCGGTTATTCCAACTTCCTTTCTCTTTCTCCACAGCCTTGTATTTCTTTTCTTCATTTGCTTATCCAATTTCATTTTGAAAGTCATTTACTTTTATTGTATCCACATTTTAGGCAGTCAATCCAGACCTAAGCATGTACTACATTAAAAATTTTATACTATTTTCATATTTCCTTTGGTTCTTTTGTCAATCATCTTCAAATGATATCTGTTGTTCCTTAACCTTTTAGCCAATCACAGCAAATTCTCCTAACTACTCTTGTCGAAGTCTGTTGAGAATCAAACTCCTCTTTAACTTCTGTTCTCTAGAGAGAACTGTCCCAATGTTTTCCACTCCATCCATGTGGCTAACATTCTTCATCCCTGGAACAATTCCCATGTACCTTTTCAGCAACCTCTCTAATGACTGCATCCTCCCTGGAACATGGTGTCCAGAATGGGACATAATAGTCCAGTGAGGCTGAGTCAGCACTTTATAAAGATTCAGCATAACTCCTTTACTTCTTTCATCTAAAGCATCGATTTATGAAGCCCAGGACCCTGAGATTCCTCTGTTACAACTCAATGGGGCAGCTCACTGGGAATCAAGTCCTGCCACGACTGGAGTCATCACAAAAACTAAAGATTTTTTAAAATATGCAAAGTTCCCCTATTTGTCTGACCTTCAGGTATGAGCTGATAGAATGCTTGGACCAAGTTTGTGTATTGAGCAAGGCTTACTATTTGTTGCAAATAGTTCGACTCTAGTTAAAGGTAGACAGTTATAAACCATTGACATATAAACCATTGGACTGAAAATTGCTGGTAAAGGGCAGTACTTATGCTGATATTGGGGTTGGGCTCTTGGGGAGGAGGAGTGGATAGAGTACATGGAGACAGTGCCCAGATAGACGAGATGAGAAAAAATGACATAGGTGAACAAACGGATTGCTGATAATAAGCTTAAAGAATGATAAAGGCTGGATAGGATGCTAACAAGAGTCATAAGTGTTTGAAAATGGGTTGGCTGTATTGGGAGCAGCTCATTACAAAATGGAACCTGGGATATTGGGGGTAGTAGGGGGAGGGGTAATGAACATGGATGCGGTTATTTAGATTCTGAAACCGTTAAACTCAACTTTACTCAATGTGAGGGAAAATAGGTATTAGGTAAAGGGAAATTTTAAAAAAAAAACTAGAAAGACAATTCTTTATTCCCAGGTTCTGAAGCTGAGGTGATCTTTCTACTGGCCAGCACATTGTTTCAGTTATTTTTCTCCAGATGCTTCCATTCATTGGTAAGAAACATACAGTATTCAGTACATTTATAGAATGTCTCTGACTTATCAGCAGAAGTCACAGCTTACAACGACTATCACAGGAAAGATAGACCTGTTTTCTTCAAGGTCAAAGTTAGCTTTGACTGCAGAGAACAGAGTGACATTTTTAGTTGAGATGCTCCTGAGTTGGGGCCAGAATTGAACACTTCTCTCTCTCTGTAACTTGTTCCCAGGTCTAAGTTGTTCAGAAACAGAAACAGAAGTTGCTGGAAAGCTCAGCAGGTCTGGAAGCATCTGTGAAGAGAAATCAAAGTTAACCTTTCAGGTCCAGTGACCCTTCCTCAGAACTGATGGTAGCTGGGAAAATGTTGGTTTATATGCAGAGGATAGGGTGGGGGAAGGGGGTAAGGAGTAAATGGTATGTGATGATAGAGCCCAAAGAGAGAGAAGAGCAGTTGGACTTACAAAGGAGTAGATAACGATTTGGCTAGGAGGGTGAATAGCTGTTACTGGAAACTGTTGGTGGCTAACAAAGTTGTTCAGTTTTTTTCTTTATTCATTCACAGGATGGGGGCATCGCTGGCTAGGCAGCATTTATTGCCCATCCCTAATTGCTCAGAGGGCAGTTAAGAGTCAACCACTCTGCTGTGGGTCTGGAGTCACACATAGGCCAGACCAGGTAAGGATGGCTGTTTCTTTCCCTAAAGGACATTAGTGAACCAGATGGGTTTTTCTAACAATCGACAATGAATTCATGGTCATCATTTTTTTTAATTGAATTCAAATACCATCATTTGCCATGGCTGAATTCGAACCCGGTTCCACAGGATATTATCTGGGTCTCTGGATTAACTGTCCAGCGATAATACCACCAGGCCATCATCTATCCAAAAGGTGTTAGTCATTGATAATAGGTCAATTCTTGTCACCATCAAAAGCTACATGTGTACACGCCCCTTGACGCCAAATCATCTGCAACTCAACACTTCAATTATTGCTTACAGGCAGCTTTTTACTTCATGTCTGCAATGGGTGTCAGGTTCCTTGTTTTCAAAACATACCATCATCCTTTCCAACATTGGTTCATTCTCATTTCATTCCACAGTTTTTAAAAATACTAACTAAGAGGACATGTCATTAACCATTTTCTTAAACTTGCATTGTCATCTTTAATAATTTATGCACAAACATTCCAGGTCCCTCTGCTTTTGCACACATTCAGAATTATATCCTCTTTCCATATTGTCTTTCTTTGATCTGCCAACCAAAAATGTATCACAACAGCGGTTCAGTTTTATATAACATCTTCAGTACCACAAAATCTCAATAAGGGTTTCAAATCAGCATTATAAAACAAAATACGATACTTTGTATTGTTCTATGTTAAATTTCATCTTCCGTATAGCCGTGCATTCCACCAGTTTGTCATACCTTTTGAAATCTGTGACTATCCTCCTCGCAGTTCACAATACTTCCAAGTTTTGTGTCCTCTGACAGTGTTGAAAACGTATCCTTCACACTCAGGTGTTAGTCATTAATACAGATCAAGAGAAACATCAATCTTTGTGCTGACCGCTGGGGAGCTTCGCAGTATATCTCCCACCTGTCTTAAAAAAACACCATTCACCACTACTCTTTGTTTCCTGTTACTTAACCAATTCCTATGCTGCTCCTGTTACTTTTATTTCATGGGCTTTAACTTTGTTGAAAAGCCTGTTATGTTGCATTTCAGCAAACACTGTTTAGAAATCTATGTACACACCAATGGGATTACATTCATTAACCCTGCCTGTATAACCTCTCAAAAAAGCTCAATAAAGTTTGTTAAACATGACAAATTCATTCTGATATGGCCCAGGAGCAGGCAGGTGGGACTAGTTTAGTTTGGTATGGACTGGTTGGGCCAAAGTGTCTGTTTCCATGCTGTCTGACTCTATGACTCTATGGTCTTTGTTAAATAATCAACACTTGTCAAAGTAAGAGGTAATATGGTGCCAGATTATCATTTCTAAAAGTTTTCCAACCATTGAAGTTAAACTGAATGGGGACATTTTCAATCCTCCTGTCTTCTACCTCTCTCTTTTAGAAGGATTACAGATTTACAATCAGAGTCTCTGCAACTTCCATTCTTAATGCCCTCAATATCCTTTGATATATCTTCCCCGATCTGGTGATTTATCAACTTTAAGGACAACCCCGAGGCTTCTTTTTTACCACCTTTTAGTTTGTTCAATATCTCAACTCGAAATATTACAAATTTTCTTCCTTGAGAGTTGAAACTAAGCCCTGCATCTGGCCAAATGGTAGAGCCCCAAGCAACAGTGACAGTCCTTGTTTTGTGCTCATTGCATAGTCACACTCTTGCTTCCAATATGTATTTCTTCAATCTTCCGATGGTAGACTGATAAATTATTCAGATGAGGTCACTGGTAAACCAAGTAACTGGTTTGTTTTGCACATAAGCTATCGGTGTAGAAAATTTGGCTTTGATCCTAATCCATTCTATGACACATCTTCAACATACAAAAATTCAATGTGTCCCACAGTGGCCTTGGTAACAGCCTAATCTGACTTAAGGTTTAACAGATCCTTGAAACGAGACATGCCTAGCCTTGAGGGAGCAAGATCTGTCCCGTTTTGTTGATTCCCACTCAAATTTCTGAAGCCTTCTGTTGTTATAGTTTGGTAGTGGGCCATCAACCTCACCTCTGATGCTCCCAGCTCCGTATTAGGGATTACCTGATTCGGCTGACAATCAGATTGCCAGAGTGCTCCTGAGAGCCATCTTTCACTGTGCTGAGTGAATCATTTAGAAGGTTGAACAGTCTGGGTCTGTATCCATTGGAAGTGAAAAGAACAAAAGAAGGTTCTTTTGAGATAAGTAAGATCCTTAGGGAACTTGATAAGTTGGATGCTAACAGCAAGCTGTTCCTTGTGGAACAGACTTGAACTTGGGGCCACATATTAAAAATAAGGTACTATTTAAGAGTTGAAGTGGAATAGAATATTTTTCTCTCACAGGGTTAATTGTTTATAGAATTTTCTTGCCCAGAAGGCAGTGGAAACAAGGTAATTTAATACTTTTAAGATTAAGTTAGAAGGATTATGCACTGGCCACAGTGTCAAAGGGTATTGGGGTAGAATTAAAAGCAGAGTTGAGGCCAGAGTCAGAGCAGATCTTATCAAATAGCAAGGGACCAATTGTCTCTTGCTGTTCCTAATTCATATGTTGGTATAAATGAGAAGATCTAGCATTATGGGGAATTTTAATAGATTGTTTTGGACAGGTGGGAATTAAAGTATAAAAAATCTCAAAACTGAACACAACAGGCTGTGAACCAACTCTAAGAAAGAATCAAGAAACAAAACCTTGTAGGGATGGCGCATCTTATATGATTACTGGATGTGCCAAAATATTTTACAGCCAATGATGCCCTTTTAAAGCAGCCACTGTTGCAATGCTGAAAATTTAGCTGTCAATTTACAAATAGCCAGCTCCCAAAAACAACGTATAATTGTTAAACGTTGTTGTGCCGACCATTGTCAGCCTGTGGTTGGGGTGGAATACTGTCAGAAATCCTCCTTTTTAAAAATTATTTTTAATCAAGCTGTTTGGGCAAGTTATGACATAGCTCTGTAACAGGTGGGACTTGAACGCAGACCTTCTAGCCCAGAAGTAGAGACACGACTACTGTGCAGGGCCAATTCAATTAGCAGTGATAGGAGATGAACCATTTTTGAGTCTTAACAAGGAGTACCACATGTCTAAACAACAAAATGTAATTTATTGCATGATATACAATTGGTACATGTTATGTTAATTAATGGGGCATAATTACAAAAACTATCAGGAGCCAGAGGTGACATATTTGTCTCCACTAGGATCTCATACTAGATTGATTCCTGCTCAAAGACTGTCTGACATCTTCAGATTGGATGGAGTTTAATGTTGCATCGTTGTTAACTCTTTTGGAAATATTAATCTACTCAGGAATAATGATAGAATAATCTCTTTATTGTAATTTGTTTGAGGGATAAATATTGAGCAGAACACTGGGGATATCACCTTTGCTCCTCTTCAACACAACACGAAGGAACTTTTGGGGGTATGTGAGAGGACAGATAAAACCTCAGTTTAACATCTCACTTAATAGATAGCATCCCCAACAATTCAGCGCTCCCTCAGAACGGCACTAGAGTCATTTGTGCTCAAGTGGATCAGTGAACCAACAACTAATCGACATAGAGATGACAATGCTGGTGAACGAACTATAGCCGACGGGAGTGACAAAGGCAGAACAGAGGTAAGGGCAGTCCCACGAAGAAGGTGTCCTATTCAAATAACTTAATGAGGCTGTTATTTTAAAAGTTTCAGTCTTAGCACTGACCAGTCAGGTTTTCCAGGTACTATGAAACAATTGGCAGCTAAAAGGAGGCATGGACTGTAGTAAGAAAAGGCAAATGCTTTACCGGCATTCAACGTGAATTAGCTGGAGCAGAAGGGCTTGGCAACCACCCACTGAGCAGAATGTGTGAACCACTCCCACAGCCAGAACCTCCCCCAGTAATAACTGACTCCTTCCCCCACCCACATTGTCAAATCCCAACTCACATTTACGATTGTCCACTTAATCGCCAACTGTCAAGGAATAGCCAGCCCCCCATGATCACCTCGATCTCTCAAGTTTTGCTTCCATTTTTCCCAATCCCCTATTGCTACCCCCAACTATCTCTGAGCCCCCATCACTGTCAAAACGTGACCCGCTAAATCATACCATACACACATTTGCCCCTCAAATTCTCCATCTCAAATGCTCAAGATGCCCTTTTTTCTTGGACATTGGTGGGGGGGGAGGTGGTCTTTCCTGCAGTGTTCCCTGCCTGACAGGAAGCCCCTCCTGTCAATCAGGCTGACCTCCAGACAGGATATCCGCTATAAGAAAATGCACATCATAGAGTTAAAATTCCTGACTAGACATCCTCCTAGGCACCTCAAAGATCCTGTTGCAGGAAGTCTTGGGACCTATATCTCAGTTTGCATCAGAATATGTCAACAAATTGGAGGAGATCAAATGAAGTTAATTAGTTTTTAATTCTTGCAACTTGGTCAAATAAAACCATGACAGCAATATTCTTTGACAAAAAAAAATCCTTAAAACAGTGAAATGATTTTCTTAGACCCTTTGTGGGGGCATTAACAAACTAAATTTGACACTGAGCCACGGGAGGAAATATTAGGGCAGGTCATCAAAAGCCTTTAACAAGGAGAGACTTAACACATTGCCTGATGATAGCGAACCTTAAATTGAGTAGTCCCAGGTACTGGAGTCAGGGATCAAAGTTTATGAATACTCCATGCCTGTACAAAGTAATTCAGGCAGCCTACAGATGTTATGTTATCTGCCAAGTTTGATGTCTGTGGTGCAGGGCCCAGCTGATTGGCTAGTTGCCTCGGGAAGGGGTCCAGCTTTGTGCAAGGCTAGCACCATTTTGAGTGCACTATTTAGCCAGACTGCACCTCTTAGAGGCCAGCTGCATTCTGGCTTATCACCCAGGGAATTAGGACAGAAATCTAATTTGTTCAGTACTCACCTCCCTTATGCTATCCCAGAAAGCATGAGACCTCCATCAAGGAGCAGAGCTAGGTCAGTACCTACAGCAGAAGACAACTATGTATCCACTCCCCCCCGGTAATACAGCAGAGGTGGACCAGCAATAGTGCCCCTTATTTCTTTCCCCTGAAAGATATCTGCAATCACTTGGCTTCCTTTTCACAGGAAAATTTGAGGTAACTTGCAATCGATGATTTTGGCATTCTTGCTAAGTTTGAAAAGCGTGCACACTTGAGATGCATGCAAAATTATTTTTTGACAGAATTTGAATTTAAATAAATATATAGCCTTAAGGCACGGCTGCACAATATAGTGTGACTGTTTTCCAATTGCGTATTTGAATGATGCCATAAGTCTACGAGCTCTAACCTTCCAGCAAAGCCTGAGAGATAGTTTAGAGACTTCCAAAGAAAATTACATTTATAAAGTGCTTTCTTTAATATTGTGCTTTCAATCCAGCTGATTTGAGTTTTTTGGGGAAAGAGATTTGCTCCCTCATGCATGTTATTTGTCTATTAATCAACAACACAACAAACTCAGGACATCAGAGATAGTAGGAACTGCAGATGCTGGAGAATCCGAGACAACAAGGTGCAGGGCTGGATGAACACAGCAGGCCAAGCAGCATCATAGGAGCAGAAAGGCTGACGTTTCGGGCCTAGACCCTTCATCACAAATGGGGGAGGGGAAGGGGGTTCTGAAATAAATAGGGAGAGAGGGGGAGGCGGATAGAAGATGGATAGAGGAGAGGATAGGTGGAGAGGAAACAAACAGGTCGAAGAGGCGGGGATGGGGCCAGTAAAGGTGAGTGTAGGTGGGGAGTTAGGGAGGGGATAGGTCAGTCCAGGGAGGACGGACAGGTCAAGGGGGCGGGATGAGGTTAGTAGGTAGGAGATGGGGGTGCGGCTTGAGGTGGGAGGAGGGGATAGGTGGGAGGAAAAAAACTCAGGACATCTGTCTCTTTGGTGACGCAGTGAATGGCCTCATAACAGCTCCTTCTTCGAATTCTGGATTCAGAACTTGATTTTGTTTTTAGGAGGATGGGGGAAGGCACAATCTTAATCTTCAACTGAACTAATAAGAATTCAAATGATCAAAGCATCAAAAGTACATATTCAGTTATTTTTTGATTACATATGGTATTGGGTGAGATAAAGGCAAAGTCACCATATGTCCATAGAGAATCACAGTGCTGCTTTCTCATTAGAGAGAGACAACTGGTTGTGGTTTAACCTGGTCACCATACATGCACAGATCTATGTTAGCTGTGAGTGATTGAAAAATGTCATTATCTTTCAAAGGTTAAAATGGCATCCTAAAATCATCTTGTTCTTTTTCAAACACTGTACATAAGGATGCACTTTTCCTGCAGCTTCATTTTCTTGCTGACCATATCAGGCACTGACACCAATTATATTTCTGATGTTCAATTGTACGGCTTTCAGATTCAATGATGCACACAGTCTGCAAAAACTGATAGCATCAACAAATGTACTAACATTTTCTGTTCCCCTTCAGCCTATTTCTGGGTGGCAGTGATGCATGAGGCAGGGGAGATGGGAAATTGGCATCCTCAATCATAAGTCAATTGAAATTCACCCCTCCCTCGCTGCCCAACAACTTAACCATTCAGTTTAAGTTGTTGGATTTTCAATTGGAAGTGAGAGCTAATGTTTGACGCACTTGCACATAAATTACATATCAAAATGCTATTCAGGTATTGATGATACAATATTCAAAGCACATTCCATCATTTGACATGTAATGATAATGAATTCTGAGGATTTCTGTCTGTTCCTGGCATTTAGTACAAATGACAGCATTAGTTTCAGTTAATCACAAATGCTAACACTTCCTTATCTGATGATGTGATGATAACCTCCTGATATGATTATTTAGTTCCCTTACCTTTGTCCTCTCTCATTGCATTGGCAATTGTTTTTAGCTTTAATCTTGGTCGACCAGGTATGATGGTAATCTAGACGAAGAGACTCATTTCCAAACCTTTATAAAAGGATTGTAAGCTGGTAATAGGATATGCATGACATTCCACTTATTTAAATTAATAGCCAGAAAATTAGATGGGCTTTGTAAAGGTTTGAGATTCTCCCGACCTTGTATTCCTCCATCCATTGCAATCAAATGAGCCCCCCACCACTTATGCACGAGCACAATAAGAAATAAAATGGTCACTCTTTCCTTTTACTGGGCTTTCCTTTTCCAAAAGGCGCATGGCCATGTCCCGCAGCAGAACGGAGCGAGCAGGGGCCGAATCTCGCGGTGGAGCGAGTATGGGCCGAGTCCCACAGTGGAGCAAGCGCAGGCTGAGTCCAGCAGAGGAACGAATGGGCAATTCCGGGAGCGATGGTGGAGTGAGTCCTGAATGGAGACCGGCACATGGAGGCAGCGTGACCTCATGCTCTGGGGCCTACAGGCATGGACTGGAACTTAAAAACTTATCAAAACCGAAAGAAGTGCAGATGCTGTGAATCAGGAACAAAAACAAAGTTGCTGGAAAAGCTCAGCAGGTCTGGCAGCATTTGTGAAGAAAAAATCAGAGTTAACATTTCGGGCCCGGTTCTGAGGAAGGGTCACCGGACCCAAAATGTTAACTCTGATTTTTTCTTCACTTAAATACTTATGGTCACTTATTATCATTCTGGACTTTTTCACTGTTTCATACTAATCCATAATCTTTTTTACTCTGTATCAACACCAGTTTTTTACATCTGTAAGATTTGTGCCTAGGTACTTGTACCTAAGATGGTGCCATTAAAGGCAGCCGTTGTAAAAGCCTTTCACTGTACTTCTGTTACCTGTACAATATCAGGTTCCTGGATTTCTATTCAAAAATGTTATGACCTTACAGCACAAAATCGTAGAATCATAGAATCCTTACGGTGCGGAAGCAGGCCATTTGGCCCATCAAGTCTACTCCGTCCCTCCGAAGAGCCTCCCACCAAGGCCCACCCCCTACCCTATCCCTGCATTTCTCACCCTAGACACTAACCTGCACATTTTTGGACTGTGGGAGGAAACTGGACCACCCAAAGGAATCTACCTCAGCCTGGGTATGACAATCGAGGCTGGATTTTCACAGAACTTTATAACTAGTGGATGGCATTGAATATGTAAGTCCTGCCCTCAGGAGAAAGCATGAAGAGAGATGGCTGTTGGGTGAGACACATGAGCGGGTATGTGGATATGATGTGGCAAGGGGTTCAGTAGTAAGGGACAGCATGGTCCGGTTGAAAATACAAGTGAGAATTAGGCTGATTATAGAAAGTCTAGCGGGGGAGGGGTGGCAAGTGAAAAAAGAAATTTAAAAAATTAGAAAAAACAGAAGCTGCCAGACTCATAATGAAGAATCAGACACTGAGTGAGTTATAAATTGATTATGAGGCTGTCTTAGAGAGGTTGGCTGTATCTAAGGTTAATAGCCCAGATCGTTCAGTCAGCAGTGATGCTGGGTGATTACCATTCACTCTGAAGGTCTCTGTACTCTCACCACTTTGAATTCTTCCAGCTGGACCTTCCACCCCTGGCTGCATCATTGATGTTTCTGTGGGACTGGGGAAGAGGGTCAGTACAGGGGAGGAGTGGGGAAGAGGATCAGTACAGGGGAGGACTGGGGAAGAGGGTCAGTGCAGGGGAGGACTGGGGAAGAGGGTCAGTACAGGAGAGGACTGGGGAAGAGGGTCAGTTATATGTTGGTTGGAAATGCTTGAGCAGATTAATGTGGATAAATGTGATTTGGTAGCAAAAACAGGAAGGTGGATTATTATTTGAATGGTGATAGATTGGGAAAGGGGGTGGTGCAACAAGACAAAGGTGTCAGAGCCTGCCTCTTTATGGGGTATGTGGAACAATGCTTGCTCCAGTCCTACACTGGGCCCTCCCACAACTCTTTTCTGGGTACATCGATGACTGTTTGTTCATTTCGCCTCCAATTTCCACCCCTCTGTAACTTTCACACCATCCATTTCAGATACTTCCCATCCTGTCCTTGATCTCTCTGTATCCATTTCAGAGAATAAACTGTCCACTGCTATTCACTACAAAACCACTGACTCCCGTAGCTACCTTCATTACAGCTTTTCACACCCCACATCCTGTAAGTACTCCATCCCATTCTCCCAGTTCCTTCACCTACATTGTAAATGTTCGGATGATGCCACCTTCTAAAACAGCATTGCTGACATGGCTTGTTTCTTCCATAACCGTGGTTTCCCTCCCACTGTGATTGACAGGATCCTCAACCACATCCGACCTATCACCTGTGCTCCCGCCCTTGCTCCTTCCCATCACTCACAATAGTGTGATGGGGTTCCCCTTGTCCTCACTTTTGTCCCTACCAGCCTCCGCATTCAAAGGATCATTCTCCACCATTTCAGACAACTCCAGCAGAATGTCACCACCAAACACATCTTTCCCTCACTCACCATGTCTGCATTTCGCAGGGATCATTCCCTCCTGGACACTCTAGTCCATTCCATTCCCACCAACACCACACCCCTTCCCACTGCACCTTCCCACGTAACTGCAGAAGGTACAACACCTGCCCCTTCACCTCCTCCCTGCTCACCATCCAAGGGCCTAAACAGTCTTTCCAGGTGAAGCAGCATTTCACCTTTACCTCCTCCAATCTTGTGTATTGTATTTGTTGCATCCAATGTGGTCTACTCTATACTGGAGAAACCAAACACAGACTGGGTGACAGATTTGTGGAACACCTCCAAACTGTGTGCAAGCATGACTCTGACCTTCTCATAGCCAGTCACTTTAACACAGCGTCCTGTTCACATGCCCACATGTCTGTACTTGGCATGCTGCAGTGCTCCAGTGAATCACAGAGCAAACTGGAGGAACAA
Source organism: Rhincodon typus (assembly GCF_021869965.1). Classification (NCBI taxonomy): domain Eukaryota; kingdom Metazoa; phylum Chordata; class Chondrichthyes; order Orectolobiformes; family Rhincodontidae; genus Rhincodon; species Rhincodon typus. The sequence goes on from NC_063336.1 coordinate 109,687,608, forward strand.
CATCTCATCTTCAGACTGGGCACTTTACAGCCTTCTGGGCTCAATATTGAGTTCAACACCTTCAAATTGTGAACCAACTCTCATTTCTTCCCTCTCGTTTAGCTTTACTTGGTACATTCTCCGTCACCATGTCCTCTCTCCCCTGCCCCCATCTCAGTGGGACTGCCTGTAATTCCTAGTCTGGCACACTGTTGTTCTGCCATTCTCACATTCCCATCACTCCATCTGAACTATCAACATCTTTTCTTCCCCAGCCCTCTACACCTGACCACTTCCATTCACCCCAATTATAGCAGAAATGCTGTCTCCTCCAAATTCACTTTACTTCAGCTCTGATGATGAGTCATCTAGATTCGAAACATTAGCTTGCTCTCTCTCCATGGAGGTTGCCTGAGCCACTGTGATCTCCCCATTTGTTGTTTTCAAGACATCGGTGTCCCTGTACACCAGGCACCAAAAGTAATCAAAATAAATCACCAAAAGAAAACTTCATCAATTTTGCCTCCAATTTCCACCCTGTGCTCACTTTCACCTGGTCTATCTCTGACTCCTCCTTTCCCTTCCTCGACATTTCTGTTCACTTTTCTGGGGATAGACTGGCCACTAATATCCATTACAAACCCACTGACTCCCACTGCTACCTGGACTATACATCCTCACACCCCACTTCCCGTAAAGGCTCCATCCCATTCTCTCAGTTCCTCCGTCTCCATCTCATATGTTCAGATGAGGCCAACTTCGACAAGGGTGCCTCCGAAATGTCCACCTTCTTCCTCAACCAAGGTTTTCCCAGCTCCGTTGTTGACAGGGCTGACAACCAGGTCCGACCCATCTCCCGCACTTCCACCCTCACCCCTTCTCTTCCCTCCCACAACAGCAATAGGGTTACCCTTATCCTTACCTACCATCCCACCAGGATCCACATCCAGAAGATCATCAGACGCCATTTCCGCCACCTCCAGCAAGATGCCACTACCAGAAACATATTCCCCTCCCCTCCCTTGTCCATCTTCCGCAGGGATTGTTCCCTCTGGGACACACTGGTCCACACTTCCTTCACCCCCAACACCTCCCCACAGCCCTACGGCACCTTCCCCTGTAACTGGTGAAGGTGCAACACCTGCCCATTTACCTCCTCCCTCCCCAGAATCCAAGGGCCCAAACATATCTTCCAAGTGAAGCAACACTTCACCTGCACTTCCCAGAATCTAGTCTACTGCATTCGCTGCTCACAATGTGGTCTCCTCTACATTGGGGAAACGAAACATAGACTTGGTGACCGCTTTGCAGAACATCTATGTTCTGCTCGCAAAAAAGACCCTGAACTACCTGTTGCCTGCCATTTCAATGCATCACCCTGTTCCCTGGCCAACATCTCTGTCTCTGGCTTGCTACAGTGTTCCAGTGAAGCCCAACGCAAGCTGGAGGAACAACACCTCATTTTCCGCTTGGGGACCCTATAGCCCTCCGGACACAATATTGAGTTCAATAATTTTAGGGCCTAAACTCTCCCATGTCCCAGCCCCCCACCCCACACACCAGGCTTTGTTACCACATAGCCTGCCATTACACACCCCCTGTTGTTAGTCACTAACAGTCCCCATTAACAACTATTCACTCTCCCAGCCTGATCGTTCACAACTCCTTTGTCTGTCCAACTGTCTTTCTCTCTCTTTGGGCTCTATCCTATCGTTTACTCCATACCCCACCCACCTCCCTATTTTCTACATATAAACTGATGTTTTCCCAGCCACTATCAGTTCTGAGGAAGGGTCACCGGACCCAAAACGTTAACTCTGTTTTCTCCTTCACAGATGCTGCCAGACCTGCTGAGCTTTTCCAGCAACTTTGTTTTTGTTCCTGATTTACAGCATCCACAGTTCTTTTGGTTTTTACCAAAAGTAATCAGGTGGGTCCAGGAGGCAATAAAGAAGGCAAAACGTATGTTGGCCTTCATAGGGTGAGGATTGGAGTACAGAAGCAGGAATATCTTCCTGCAGTTGACCAGAGCCCTGAGGAGACTACACCTGCGTGCAGTTTTGACCTCCTTTTCTGAGGAAAGATGTTCTGGTGATGGAGGGTGTGGAACAAAGATTTACCAGACTGATACCTGGGATGGCAGGACTGATGTATGTAAAGAACCTGGATTGATTAGATACTCACTGGAGCTTAGAAGAATGAGGGGGAATCTCGTAGGAACTTATAAAATTCTAACAGGACTAGACAGGTGAAACACAGAAAGGATGTTTCAGGTGACTGAGTGAAAAAAAAATTCCTACAACTCCTCTGCCCCCTACCTTAAATTTAAGCCCCTCTTCATTGATCCCTCCACCAAGGGGAAAAGCCTCTTCCTGTTTATCCTATTTCCGCCCTCCAATAATTTTAAACATCTCAATCATGTTCCCCTCAGTCTCCTCTGCTCCAAGGTAACCAACCCCAATCTATCCAATCTCTCTTCATGACAAAAACTCTCCAGCCCAGGCAACATCCTGGTAAACCTCCTCTGCCCACTTTCCAGTGCAATGATATTCCTCTTATAGTGTGGATTCCAGAACTGCACACAATACTCCAGCTGTGACGTAACTGATATTTCATACAGTTGCAGCATAAATTCCCTGCCCCTAAACTGTACACCTCAGGTAGTAAAGGCAAGGATCACATATGCCTTCTTAATCATTTTAACCACTTGGACTGGTTGACATGCACACAAAGTTCCCTGGGATTCTTGCTGCTCACCAGGGTCATCATGTATTCACTTGCCTTGTCTGTCCTGCCCAAGTACATCTTCTGACACATATCTGAATTGAATTCTATCTGGATTTAATTCTACGTGCCACTGATCAGCCCACAGAAAGTGGTTGAGGCTAAAACACTGAATGTTTTCAACAAGGATGTGGAGGTGCTGGTGTTGGACTGGGGTGGACAAGGTCAAAAATCACACGACACCGGGTTATGATCCAACAGGTTTACTTGAAGACACAAGCTTTCGGAGTCTCACTCCTTCTTCAGGTGTCAATTAGAGAAGTGGCATCAGACACAGAATTTATAAGCAAAAGATAAAAGAGTCATAGAACTGATGCAAATGCGTTGAACAAACCTAAGATGTCTGTTAAATCTTTAATCAGTTGGAAAGGATTAATACGCAAATCTCAGAATTTCTTTCGAGCCACCGCCCGAAGATAACTGGAGGTTCTATCAGTATACCAGAGGTGACATCTCAGGTCAGACAACGCATTTTAGGCATGAGGCCTTGTTTAGAATCTGGCTGTGTATTAACTTGCAGTCAGACTGGTTTTCAACAAGGAGTTAGATATAGTTCTTAGGACTAAAGTGATCAAAGAGTTGGAGGAGAAAGTGAGGTACTGAGTTTGATGATAAGCCATGATCATATTGAATGGTGGGGCAGGTTTGAAGGGCCAAATGGCCTGCTCCTGTGCTTTTTTTTTCTATGTTTCTATGAGAAAACAAGAAAATACATCATAAACTCAATGGCACTATTCTAAAGAACTATAGCTGCCTGGGGTATGTGTGTAAATTGTTGCCTGTGGAGGAAGGGTGCAAGTGGTTAAAAAGGTATAAGGATCCATGGTTTATGAAAAGGTGGTGGAGGTAGGTCCAATCCTGACTTTCAAAAATTGGAAATGAACCTGAAGAGAAAAGATTTGCAGGTCTTAGTGGCTGGAAAGTTTTAGCAATGACTATATACTCTTGCAGAGAGCTAGGATGGACTCAGGGGGTGAATGGTTTCTTTGTGTCTTGTGACCATTCTCTGATTCTATAATTCTGTGGGTTTGTAGATTTTATGATGCATTTTTCTTTTATGAAATACAATTTTTCTTGAAATTTGCATTTTTGTTGAGAGCAAAGCTAACATCAAGCCTTTTGCGATCAATTATTTTTTACCATTTTAATATTCATTTTCTGTGGGTTTGAATGATGCAAAAGTATCCTTTGCTTTTCCACTCACTCACCAATTAGATCACTGTTTTTAATTGTAAAATTTGCATTCCACCCACCCGTCATGACATGTTCACTTTTGCAATGTTTTACTCCACCTTCACCAGCACATTAATTAAGTTTTAAAAATCAGACAGCTAGCCCTGGACCAAACAATTAATCTGGGATATTTTCCCCCAAAGGCATTTGAAATGCCTCAGTAATTTTCCATACAGTTCTATGCTTAATCAAAGACTCAACTCTCAACAGAGATTTTAAGTGAAAGTTAAAAAAAAACAGAGGGGAGATGAAAATTGTTTTATGCAGCAAGTTATTGAATTGACATGCCTTGCCTGAAAGGATTGTGGAAGCAAAATCAATACTAACTTTCAACAAAGAATTGGAGATATACCTATAAAGGAAACATTTACAGTGTGATGGGGCAAAAATAGTGAAACAGAATTAAATTAACAGCACTTTCAAAAAGCCAGCATGGACAGAATAGGATATAAAACCTTACATATCCTGTATGTATCATTCAATGATTCTACAGACTTAGAGTTCTTTGGAGTTAGAAAACAGAATTTCACACAAACGTATTTCAGACTTCAGCAATGAAGTAATATTTTTCCAAGGTACATCATCAGCAAGCACATATAGTTCCAATCTTCATCTGAATCAGTTTCTGAGGAGGCGGTGTCGTAGTGTTAATGTCATTAGGAATCCAGAATCCCAGGCTAATGTTCCGGGAACAAGTTCAAGGCTGTTCTGAAGAAGAGTCATATCCGATTCGAAAGGTTAATTCTGTTTCTCTCTCCGCTGATGCTGTCAGGCCTGGTGAGTTTCTCCAAGGTTTTCTGTTTTTATTTCAAATCCTCCCACAGCAGATGGTGAAATCTGAATCCAGTGAAATGCAGTAGAATTACAAACTAGCTTAATAGTGACTATGCAACCACTGTTAATTATCATAAAAATCTACCTGGGAAATTGGAGGTAACAAAGTGTGGAGCTGGAAGAACACAGCAGGCCAGGCAGCATCAGAGGAGCAGGAAAGTTGACGTTTTGGGTCAGGACCCTTCTTCAGAAATGGGAAGGGGGAAGGGGCCTGGGAAATAAATAGAGAAGAGGGGTGGGGCTGGGGAAGGTAGGTGGGATAGTGATAGGTGAGTGCAGGTAGGGAGTGGTGGAGATTGGTCAGTGGGATGGGTTGGGCAGATAGGTCGGAGAGAAGATGGGCAGGTTGTGTCAGGTCAAGGAGGCGGGGATGAGAGGGAGGGTTGGTCATGGGATGAGGCCAGGGATGGGGAGATTTTGAAACTGGTAAAATCCACGTTTAGGCCATTGGGCTGGAGGCTCCCGAGGTGGAATATGAGGTGCTGCTCCTCCAGTTTTTGGGTGGTGTCATTGTGACACTGGAGGCGGCCCAGGATGGACATATCACCCAGAAAGTGGGAGGGGGAGTTGAAAAGGGTCACCACTGGAAGGTGTTGTCGTTTGTTGTGAACAGAGCACAGGTGCTCTACAAAGCAGTCCCCGAGCCTCCACTTGGTCTCACCAATGTAGAGGAGGCCACATCGGGAGCAGCAGATGCAATAGGTCACATTGGCGAATGTGCAGGTGAACCCCTGTCTAATGTGGAAGGTTTGTTTGGTGCCTTCAATGGAGGTGAGGGGGGAGGTGTCGGGGCAGGTGTAGCACTTCCTGCGGATGCAAGGTGAGGTGCCGGGGGTGGTGGGGCTAGTGGGGAATCAGGAGCTGGCGAGGTCTGGGAAATTAGTGTGCTTTAGGGAAGGAAATCTGATATTCTTACCTGGTGTGGTTTACATGTGACTTCAGACCCATAGTAACATGGTTGACTTTTAACCGCCCTTTGAGGAATTAGCGATGGGAAATAGATGTTGGCCTAGTTTGTGATTCCAACATCCCTTGAACAAATTCTACAAAAAGAATGGTCTAGTCTAACTTTATTGTGTTAGGCAGTGCCTCAGTATGAAGGGTGACTTGCAATTACTCCTCTGGTTTGATGGAATTCTATGATAACTGATACATCCAGCCTACGATCTGCAGATTCTGCCACATGTGGCACAAGCATACTTGAAAGGTAGGGCTGATTTATTTTTGGATGTTTCAGCGCTCTCTCTAAAGTCTTGATTTCATTATTGTTGGCCCATGATGAGTCTTTCAAAAGTCTTCAGAGCCTTCTAGAATGAACCTTCTCCATTTCGGTCAGTCACAAGCCTGGGAGTCCCTTAATTCAGTTGAATGTTTGAACTCTCCTAGGATGCTTTGAAGGCATGCTCAAAATGTTTCTGCCTTCCTCCTGGGAATATCCTGCCTGACCGATTCCTGAATAGAGCAATTGCTGTCAAACATATGAACAACAGGTTCCAGCATCTCAATACCAAGTGAGATAGTCAGAACTGCCAATGCTGGAGTCTCTGAAGAAGGGTCCCGATCCGAAACGTCAGCTTTCCTGCTCCTCTGATGCTGCTTAACCTGCTGTGTTCCTCTAGTTCCATACTGTGTAATCAATGCCAAGTGAGCTGGCTTGGAAGAGGATGTTGCTGATGAGCCTCCTTTCTTGCCACTGGATTTGGAGAAGTTTATGAAGGCACAGCTGTGTGTACTTATTTAGTGTTTTGAGGTGTCTGCTGTGGATTTTCTGAGCCTCCAAAGCATATAGGAGCAGGGGGATCACTACCACCTGAAAATCTATGACCTTACTGTGAGGTTTGAAATCCTGGTGCATTTCATCATGTATGTCAGGAGGAGGCTAACCCCTCACTTAGAACCAATATGAAGACCAACTTTTTCATTTCTAAATGTAGAAAACACATACAAAAATCCCAATTTAAAATATATTAAGCTGCTATCATCCTCATTTAGTCTAGTCGATATTGTTATGTTCCATTTAGAAGTCCATGCATCCACTAATTTAATCCAATCCCTATATTTTCAATTTTCTTTTTCTTCTCTAAATCTTTACTAAACTTGGGTTATTTCAAGTAGTTTCTCCCATCCTGCTGAAATGCCACACACTCCATTTGTTGCTGTTCTTTGCTTCAGCATTAACTTGCTGTCCTGGCTCTTTTTCTTAATCTTGACAATGGTTGGCTACTCCCTTCAGTTTGAGACCAACGTGTGGCACTGCTGTCCAATCTACACATGCTGCCATTACTTTGGTCTGGAAATTGCCGTCTAACTTGTTTTGTTACCTCTAAATTAGACCGCCTTTAAGAATTTGCAAGACATCACAAATTCAATTGTGGAGAAATGACTCTGGTTCCATAAGACTGAACAGTTATGAATTTAGAAAATCCCCACATTCACAGCTAGTCATTTAATAGTACAGAACTTGAGTATTGCTGAAAATAGACACATTTTGTCAAAGATTTTTGCTTTGCACTCATCAGGACAATTTGCAAGAATACCAAATCAAGAGCAAACCCAAAACTTATGCTACAGGAAAGGAGAGTGCTGATTTGGGTGGCAAGTAAACTCAAATTGATGGAGTCTTCGGCATAGAAAAAACTCCCATTAATGCTGATTAACAGTTGACTGGCATGCTTTGTACATTTTATTATGTATAACCTCATGAAAGGCCCTGAGCTGCTCTCTTGGTCCTGAAAAGTTATCAATCTACCTCAGATTACCCTGGAAGAGGGACACATTTCAAGTGTTTGGGCAACAGGAGATGCTAGCTGTTTCATGCTGCTACTATGCATTAACAACACAAGCGGTGTCAATCATTAACAGTATACTTTTGTCAAGCCAAAAAGGTATTCTGCATATTACACAATGAGTATGTGGCATTTGAATTTCACTGCTGGTGTGATCTCAGGTATGCAGGCTGTATGTCCAAAGACTGGTGGATCATATCAAATAGGACATCCTTTTGGCTATTTGCAATAAGCAAAATACCCAAACAGTTTGTCCTTGCAAAACTCAAAACACAGTGTCCAACATTACATGTGATTCTACAATTGGGCAACATTTGCAGGATAAACCTGAGCATGTGAAGAATTTTTCCAACAATCATGCTTAGGATTATTGGTCAGGCTCACGGTGTAGTATACTTGTATTTACTGGAGTTACATCTATTAATACGCAGACAGAAAAACAATGTGCACACACTGCACCTGTATCAACTCAACAAAATAGGCAACAGCAATTGACTCACTGCAGTGTCCTGATTAATCAGAATCAACTTGCCTGGTTTAAAATTTAAACAAAGTCTGGCATTTATCTGTCAATCATCATTAAGTTGTGCATTCTCCATGTCAATGCCTCTAAATCTGAGTCCACTTGCCAATCAAACAGTAGTGTGCTCTCATGATGTATAACCACTGGCTATCCACTCTACTTGGTCTTCTTCTGAATTGTCTTGAAGCGTGCAAGATAAAAAGCTCTAACAAAATGGTCTCTTTTCAGCAATACACAGTCATGTCTGCACTCACATTGCTACAGTCATAGCCATTCACATCGAAAGCCTAAAAGAGGGTTAAAAGCAAAACTGATAACTTTGGAACAAAAACTGTCCATACAAGGGACTACGATGGAAAGCCAACTCAAAATCATATGCAAACTTCAAAAATATCCAGAACCTGTGTTAAATATCAACATGTTGCAGTATCAACTGACTTAACCTGCATTATATAACGAACCGATAAAACTCCTCATATTTTTCTTCCAATAAGAATTAATTAGTAGTTGAAAAAAAATCCTTTTACTTCCCTCATTTATTGCCACAATGAATGTCATTATGACTCCCACACCTTCTCATGGGAAATAAATTTCAGGGCTATTTTTGTTTCATGCCTTAAGGCAATAGATGAAGAAATTATACACTGTGAAAAGCTGATCATTCAAATAATTTGTGAAGAGAAATAATGGAGACAGAAAGCGAGAGTAGCATTTGTAGATGTATGAGATGACTGACAACACTGGGCGGCACTCATCCTTTGTTATCTGGTGGGCCATTATTTAATCTGTTTGATTGCCAATGCAGAATAAAACTATATTATTAATTAAAGTAACAGTTGTGATATATAGTAGTATTTTTCCCATACATTTCTCAATACCCACAAGGACAGAGATATGAATATTTTAATTAATAAATAAAAAAGTGCCGGTATTGCTGGTCTTGTGATCATAATATTCTTATTCAAAATGTCATTAAGGTTTTGTTTTTTGGGTTTTGATCACTTTCAGTTTATTTTACTTGCTTAGCCCCTGTTTATTGGTTATCTGTGTACTCACAGAATCCCTACAGTGTGAAGAAGGCCATTTTGCCCATTGAATCCGCACTGATCCTCCGAACAGCATCCCATCCAGACCCCCCCACCTCCCCCCGTACACTATCCCTGTAAACCTGCATTGCCATGGCCAATCCACCTAACCTGCAATCTTTGGACTGTGAGAGGAAACCAGAGCACCCAGAGGAAATCCACTCAGACACAGAGAGAACGTGCAAAGTCCAGACAGACAGTCACCCAAGGCTGGAATCAAACCGGGCCCCTGGCACTGTGAGGCAGCCATACTAACCATTGAGCCATTGTGCCACCAACATTTTAACTATAATGTTTATAAGATTAATACATTGTAGGGTTGTAACTATACAACCAAGGTAAATGAAGGGGTAATATAACCTGTTTTGCAGTTTGTCAGTGATTCTGAGTGGGTTGACTGAGTGATCAAGGGAAGGAGTAAATTGATTTACTCTGAAGAAATGTAAAGTATTGATACTTGGAGGCAAGGACGGTTTCCATGAGTGGACTCTGAGTCTGCCAAAGTCCCAGAAACGTCCCAGATTACAAACAAATGTGGTAAAAATTGTCTTTTTGCTTCTAAAATGAAAATGCACTGGGGTCAGGCATTGATTAGTATGAATGGACAGGGTGTCTGTGAGCTCATGATCAGACCTCTCCTGAAAGAAACCTTAGCTCTGTTTTTCAGAACTTGCCCACTTATGTGGTGCCTGCATTACTTGCCACTATGTAGATGATAATTGCACATTGTGATCTCTCAGTCTGATTTTGAGGCATTCCAGTTTAGCTCTCTTTATCGACGTCATGGTGCAGTTATTAGTCAGTTAACACCCAATGATGAGAATCTTGTTCTAGAGAGTAGAAAGCTGTCTCAAATTGCGTATTGCAGAAAATTGGTACAGTGTAATTCACCAACATAGCTTTTTTCTTAGATTCTAATTTGCTTTTACATTTGAGTTGCTGAATTTTGAAATAAGAAACAAAAAGCAAATCATATTTGCCTCAGGAGAGGCATGGTCTAGTGGTGTTAGGACTAGACTATTAATCCAAAAACTCAGCTAATATTCTGGGGAAACAAAGTGTAGAGCTGGATGAACACAGCAGGCCAAGCAGCATCAGAGGAGCAGGAAGGCTGACGTTTTGGGCCTAGACCCTTCTTCAGAAATCTGACTCATGCCATTTCTGAAGAAGGGTCAAGGCCCGAAACGTCAGCTTTCCTGCTCTTTTGATGCTGCCTGGCCTGCTGTGTTCCTCCAGCTCCATATTGTGTTATCTCAGACTCCAGCATCGGCAGTTCTTACTATCTCTGAATGCATAGATAAGTTGTGCATTGGCACATTCCAGCGATTTACTGGTTAGCCGCTGAAAATTATTCTATACTGTGCATCACTTTCCTTGTTGAATTACTGATGAGCCCTGCTGTTTAAGATGAAATCGAACTGGTTAGAACTGGAGTTCAGTTGCCCTGCTCTTGATAGGAGCTTTGTGAAAAAAATAGGTTGACCTTAGAGTAACAATATTTTAACAACAGTATAGTAGCTGGAAACTGGGCAGGAAACAGTTTGAGTGAACATCTTGACATCGCATTATACATTGAAACTACTTTAGCTCCAAAACAATTCTAATCCTCTTTGGATAACTAGACATAGGTCAATGCTCCGAGGTGCAAATATGCTGTATATTATGATTTTCTCTGAAATCCAGCACAGCACCATGAAATGTATTCTCAGTGCATGACTTGGCATATGTGCATCTGAATAGGCACAATGCAAATCTGAATATCATCAGAATTCTGTGTGTAATTTGACCTGAGTGTCTTAACTTAAACAGCATGAGCAAACAGCAATTTCCAGTTTACACTAAAATGAGATGTTTGCAACATTAAACTTACCCTATTCAAAGTTGCCAATTATATCTTCTGTTGCTGTGGTATTCTTCATTGACATGTTTACATTGTTCAACATGGTCAATCCAACATTATTACTTCATTGTCTCTTCCCTTCTTCTCTTCCTCCCCATGAGTCAGTTTATATTTATGTGGTTCCACATTATCTGGCCCAGGGCAGCCAGGACAACTCCATTAATAGATTCCCCTACAACCCTTATATGGTGATCTCTGCAATTCCTAGGTCTAATCTTTGTCCATGAAAACAGATCAAAACACTTATGTATATTTTGAACTTCTGAATACAAATTGCGTTTTTAAAAGAAAGACATACAAGCCAAAAGATGGCTAAGAATTCAAATTTAGTGACTGTCTACAATCTCTGTGTGGATTACAATGATTCCTGTGGAATCGTGGAATGTTGCACCTGAAGACAGCCAATGGGAGAGATAATTAAACAAAAAATGAGCTGTGATCTCCTATGAGTTGTGTCCCAGACTGCAGATATATTGAGTTTCGTGAAAGGCGGTCTGGCTGAAAAATGTGTTTGTGTTTTATCTCTTTAGGGATACATAAGGAAGGGGCTAAAAACCAACTGGCCTTGGCTTGGGTGTGCTAGAGAACTGGTGTGTTAGTGTAAGGTGCAGGGCTGGATGAGCACAGCAGGCCAAGCAGCATCATAGGAGCAGAGAGGCTGACGTTTCGGGCCTAGACCCTTTCGGATTCTCCAGCATCTGCAGTTCCTACTATCTCTGATTCAAAG
>NC_063336.1:109699858-109729059 GCF_021869965.1 Rhincodon typus
CGAAACGTCAGCCTCTCTGCTCCTATGATGCTGCTTGGCCTGCTGTGCTCATCCAGCCCTGCACCTTGTTGTCTCGGATTCTCCAGCATCTGCAGTTCCTACTATCTCTGGTGTGTTAGTGTGCTAGCTTGTGGTTTAGTTTACACTGTGCTAAAGTCTACTGTGAAGAGGCACATCTTCATACTTCCAATCGACACTCCTGCGTGTGCAGATAAAAAAAATTAAAGCTGAAAACAAGTCATCACCAAAGCCACTGTTGAATAAAACTGGGAAAAAAAGAAATTCCCTTCAGCTAATTACAGAACCCAGAATCTCCAAACAACCAACCACTCCCAAGGCAGTGCTACTGAAATCATTCACATTAACAGCTGTTTGTTTCACCATAACCACAACCCTATCTCTTCACTAATGGTCTGCATTGGCCTTTGTTGCTCAATGAAACAAATGTATGTGAAGTCAATTTAAACTAGGAATGTATCCACCTCTGGAGCCTTTTTCAGTATAATGCATACTTCCCCATCCCCTGGTTCGAAACAGAGACAGTACAGGAGGATCTCTGTTTATGTCTGTTGCCTCTAATGGCAGAATATAAGTTATCTGAGTCCCTCATTTAAACACTTTCCACATAGCCTACCAACCCCTGCCTCATCTTGAAAAGCCTTCCCAAAAATTACTGTTCTAAGTCATGAATTGTATCTCTCACAGTTTCCAAAAATGTAGAAAACTTTCTGTTAGGGGTAGAGTGCAATTCAATTTTATGTCATTGTTGTAGAGTTCTGCTGCTTCTCCATTAATTGTCGGTGGGTTTACTTCATTCAGTCTGAGAAAGGGATCACATCAACACCAGTTTCTCCTCATGGCACCTGACCTTCGGGGAACTGGTTTTGAATTATTCATTCTTAGGATGCAGGCATTGGTAAGAAGCCAGCATTTAATACCCATCGTTAACTGCCCATGCATAACTGAGTGACTTGCTGATCTGTATTTCAGAGGGCTGTTAAGCAGTTAAACTAACACCCTTTACTGTTATCCTGGTGATTTGTTTTGCTGCAATGCAGTATCACATTCAGCACTCTGCTCATACAGTCTGGCTCCAACAGAAATGCATTCAAGCAGCAAAAGATATAAGGGACAATTAGTTGGTTGTTTTTATGAAAGATGTTGCAATAATGAGCTATTATTCCACAAAGGATATTTAAAGGTGTAAACAATAAGTCAAGTCAGCTTTCTTGGTCATTTTTATACATAGAAACACAAACAACTGTCTTCATTAGGTCCCCTACGTTTAATCTATTAAAAATCTGACATTTGCTCACCTTTGCCATCAAATTTTCTATTTTAATTTCCCATATCCACATTAAAAACAGAAAATGCATATAAACTTATCATGCAGTAATTATGTTTTATACCTGTAGGACATGTTTACATAGTTCTTTCCATTATAAATTTGAACATCGTGATTTATAACATGAATACAAAGATAAGAATGGAAAGTATGACTTTAAAATTAAGTATGAATTACATCTGCACATTTTGTCCAATTATCCTCTAATCTTGCTTCACAGAGAGCTATCTTGCCCTGAACTGACCATGTACAACTAGAGGAGATTCATTAATATTTTAATACATGCCTGGGTTCATTACTTGACGCTTAAAATTTATGTCTATTTTTTCAGTTGAATGGGTATATTTCTTGTTGAATCAAAAACACCTTGTTTCACTAAACCACCTTAAAACTACTGAATAGTATTCCTCTGATATTGGCACAAATAAACCAGAGTCCGATTCTGTGTCAGTCAATCTCACCCAGAAATAAGAAACTAGATTTGGCTCCTTTGGCTTAAAAGAAAGTCAATTTTAAAAATGAAGTAAAAATTGGTTCACACTAACACTAAGTGTTTTTTTTTTCACTGAAATGATCCTTCAAGTAACAATTACTAAGTTTTTGTGGTTTAATTTACTGAATACATAAATGTGGCACCATTTGAACCTGTCGTTGCTTTGTACTGTATCTTTACTTAATATGGTTCTTTTCAGTTGTGTGATTTTTCTAATCCACAGGAGGTGTATTAATGCATACCTGTAACTGGTTTTACATCAAATTAGGGAAGAAATTTTAATGTTCAATTTTGTCTTCAATTTAAAATAGAATTACTTGTGCTGCTGTGGAGATTTTATATTCGCTGAAGTCATTTAGGGGAGGGAGGAATAATGATGCTTTTTTAAAAATGCTGATTATGATCTGATGGTGCTGGGGCTGCATTTGCATTTGAGGTGATGTAGCTGTAGATCTGTGATACATGTCCCTCAGTGGGGTGCCAACAAACAAATGTACAAACAAGGGTTTCTGCTTCCATCTCTTCACTGTGTAAAAGATAGAAGTACAAGTCTCCACCATCCATGGTGGAAGAAGGTACAGAAATAACTAATCAAATTATATCATAGAATCTGTATGGTTGGAAGCAGGCCATTTGTCCCATTGGTTCCATACTGACCCTCTGAAGAGAATCCCACCCACACCCACCCCCACCTCGATCCCTGTAACCCTGCATTCCCATGGCTAATCCACCGAGAATGCACATACCTAGACGCTATGGGGCAATTTAACATGGCCAATCCATCTAACCTGCCCATCTTTGGACGATGAAAGGGAACCAGAGCACCTGGACGAATCCCATGCAGACACGCAGAGAATATTCAAATTCCACACAGACAATCACCCGAGGGTAGAATCGAACCCAGGTCCCTGGCGCTGTGGGGCAGCAGTGCTAACCACTGAGCTACCATGTTGTGCCCCTGACAGAAAATATTTAATTGCATTTTAACTCAAAATAAAACAAAAAAGTCTTGCTATATATTGGAGCAACTAACTAATCTCCTGCAGTTCCAATATGTTGAACAAATTAAATTCAAACCTAGACTTTCCTTCAAACCTCTCCCTTTGTTTCTAAATGTCTTTCTCAAAGTCATTGTTCACTCCTGCAACCCAATCCACTATCCTCCTGCTTCTGGAATTTCTCCTTTTCTTCATAAGTTTTCCAAACCCAATCATCGACATAGTCAGATAAAACCATATCAATGCTCTTTGTCATGCTTTCATCATATATTAATACATACTGAAGAATGTATGATTCCAATCAGTCAGTTCAATTCGTTAGACGCTAGAGTTGCAACATGGAAAAATAGCAAATGATGCCGATTCAATCTGCTTACCAGCCACGATAGCTCTGCAGGCTGCCTCCCTGCTTTGTCCATGCTTGACATAGAGTCATGCACCAGGAGCAATATAACACCTCTCTTTCTCTCTCTCCAGTGTTGAGAAATATCTAAATAAAAACCAAAAGAACTGTGGATGCTGTAAATCAGGAACAAAAACAAAGTTGCTAGAAAAGCTCAGCAGGTCTGACAACATCTGTGGAGGAGAAAACAGAGTTAACGTTTCAGGTCTGGTGACCCTTCCTCAGAACTGATGGTGGCTGGGAAAACATCAGTTTATATGTAGAAAATAAGGAGGTGGGTGGGGTAGGGAGTAAACGATAGGATAGAACCCAAAGAGAGAGAAAGACAGTTGGACAGACAAAGGAGTTGCTAACAATCAGGCTGGGAAGGTAAATAGTTGTTAATTGGGACTGTTAGTGACTAACAACGGAAGGTGTGTAATGGCAGGCTATGTGGTAACAAAGCCTGGTGTGTGGGGTGCGGGGCTGGGACATGGGAGAGTTTACACCCTAAAATTATTGAACTCAATATTGTATCCGGAGGGCTGTAGGGTCCCCAAGTGGAAAATGAGGTGCTGTTCCTCCAGCTTGCGTTGGGCTTCACTGGAACACTGTAGCAAGCCAGAGACAGAGATGTTGGCCAGGGAACAGGGTGGTGCATTGAAGTGGCAGGCAACAGGTGGTTCAGGGTCTTTTTTGCGAGCAGAATGTAGATGTTCTGCGAAGCGGTCGCCAAGTCTACGCTTCGTTTCCCCAATGTAGAGGAGACCACATTGTGAGCAGCGAATGCAGTAGACTAGATCCTTGGAAGTGCAGGTGAAGTGTTGCTTCACCTGGAAGGTATGGTTGGGACCTTGGATACTGGGGAGGGAGGAGGTAAATGGGCAGGTGTTGCACCTTCGCCGGTTACAAAGGAAGGTCCTGTAGGGCTGTGGGGAGGTGTTGGGGGTGAAGAAAGTGTGGACCAGGGTGTCTCGGACGGAACGGTCCCTGCAGAAGGCCGACAAGGGAGGGGAGGGGAATATGTGTCTGACGGTGGCATCTTGCTGGAGGTGGCAGAAATGGCATTTGATGATCTTCTGGATGTGGATGCTGGCGGGATGGTAGGTGAGGATAAGGGTAACCCTATTGCTGTTGCGGGAGGGAAGGGAAGGTTTGAGGGCAGAAGTGCGGGAGATGCGTCGGACCCAATTGAGGGCCCTGTCGACAACAGAGCTGGGGAATCCTCGGTTGAGGAAGAATGTGGACATTTCGGAGGCTCCCTTGTCGAAGTTGGCCTCATCTGAACATATGCGACGGAGACGGAGGAACTGAGAGAATGGGATGGAATCTTTACAGTAAGTGGGGTGTGAGGATGTATAGTCCAGGTAGCTGTAGGAGTCGGTGGGTTTGTAATGGATATTAGTGGCCAGTCTATCCCCAGAAATGTGAACAGAAATGTCGAGGAAGGGAAGGGAGGAGTCAGAGATAGACCAGGTGAAAGTGAGGGCAGGGTGGAAATTGGAGGCGAAATTGACGAAGTTTCCCAATTCTCAACGAGAGAAGGAAGCAGCACCGATGATATCATCGATGTATCGGAGAAAGAGTTGTGGGTGGGGGCCGGAATAGGACTGGAACAAGGAATGTTCCACATACCCCACGAAGAGGCAGGCATAACTAGGGCCCATGCGGGTACCCATGGCAACCCCTCTTACCTGAAGAAAATGAGATGAGTTGAAAGAGAAGTTGTTTAGGGTGAGGACAAGCTCAGCCAAGCAGAGGAGGGTGGTGGTGGGTGAGGATGGTTCAGGTCTTTGCTCCATGAAGAAGCAGAGAGCCCTAAGACCCTCCTGGTGGGGAATGAATATGTAAAGGGATTGCACATCCATGGTAAAGAGGAGGTGGCTGGAGCCGGTAAACTGGAAGCTTTGAAACCGGTGTAAGTCGTCAGATGAATCATGGATGTATGTGGGTAGGGATTGGACCGGGGGGAGAAGACTGAGTCAAGGTAGGAAGAGATGAGTTCTGTGGGGCATGAGCAGGCTGAAACAATGGGTCTACCTGGACAGTCCTGTTTGTGGATTTTTGGCAGAAGGTAGAAACGAGCTGTGCGAGGTTGGGGGACTATTAGCTTGGAAGCGGATGGGGAGAGATCACCGGATGAAATGAGATCCGTAACCATGGTGGAATACGTGAGAACCGTGAGAAATATCTATGTTTCCTTTGGGGTGATGGCTAATTAACTGACTGGTATATGAATACACACACTAATGGGAATTTAAGATTTTAGATTATCGGATTAGCTTTGCAAACCCTTCCAGTGGAAGGTCCAGTCCAATTAGAATCGGAATCAGAATTAGGCTTTATTGTCACATATACTCAAGAATAGAAGTACAGGAGTATAGTGAAAAGTCTACATATTCGCCATTCTCAGCGCCATCTGAGATTCAAAGGTACCAGGTCTTTTATTAACAAATAGCCCTTGAGAAGTATGACTGAATGAGCATTCCCACTGCAGACCACTGTTGGGGAAGATGGTGGTATTGTGTTTATTTCACTAGACCAGTAATCTATAGCCCCAGGCTAAGGAAGGGAAGCTGGACATTGATTGTGTTGAACAAGTTGACAGAGAAGCCACATGAACTACATGTTTCATTGTCAAACAAAGTTTCTATGCATCATAGCACTGTTGACAAGGCTAATTGAGGCACATATGAGTTCATTCCTGAAGCATACAGGCATGGGTTTTGAAAGTTAAGTAAGACACCTGGGTAAAAAAAAGGGCTACACATTTAAGAGGTAAAGCAAAGTAATTTAGATGAGCATCATGTATGTAGCCCTCAGATAAATTGTTCTCATATAAGAATTTGAAATCTGACCAAGTTTTGTGATTGGAATCTATGTTGAAGACCAGAGACAGACAGTGGGAATGCCTGATGATTATGAGTTGATCCATAAAACTAAAACATTTTTCTGTCATCTTCATAAATTAAAGAAGGGTAGAGGGTGTGTCGGTGAAAAGAAAGCTTGTAGTCAGGGTAAAGAAAGAACACCTGGGAACGCTCTGTTCCTTAGATCAGAAAGGTGCTGAGGTGGGGGTGAAAATTGAAGGCCTAAATATTTCTACTGTAGTAGAATAGGACACCCTTCATTCAGATTGTTGGAAGATGTGAGGGAAGCCCATGGGAGTTATTGGTGTGTGGAAGAATGACTGTGAAAAAGGAGCTTAAAAGGAAATTATCACACATCAAATTGTAGCTTTAACAACAACCCTGAAATCAGAGGTAAATATTTCTGTAAGTGCATGAAAGTGGGTGACAGATAATATTCAAATGATGCAGCTAAAGCTATAATGAAACCCACAATCTCCAACTCCATCACATCTTTTCTGTTGATGCTACCTTTCCCCAGGGGAGTGGGAGCTCAGAAATGTCCACCTTTTTCCTTAACCACCCATGTTTGACAAGGCCCTCAAACCAAATATGGTAACAAAATCTTACGACAGAAATGTAGGAATACAGAAAACTCAAACATCAATAAACAGGTGCGTTACTTAGCCAAGGCTTCAAAAATGCATATTGCTGTTCTGTAAAACATGTCATACATATCAAGTAGGGGGAAACCTCAATATGTATTCAAACTGGCACCTTTAATATCCACACCAGATTTTGAGAAACCAGTTGGTCCAGTCTTAGTAGGTTGTTTGGGACCATTAACAAAACTGAAATGAGATACAATATATCCTGACAGTTATGGTTACAATAACTTGATTTCCAGAAGCTATTCCATTAATAATTTCAGCGAAGTTAATAGTGGAAAAGTTAACTTAGTTTTTTATTCATTATAGATTATCAATTTAAATATAATCTAAACATTGCATCTAAAAAATTCTCAGATGGAATAAGTTATTGATATAAAACAATTACAATCTACAGTCTGTCATCTTCAAACATACCATCTGATTCTGAATGATTAGACCTTATTGTCATGAAAACCCACAGGATTGGGACAAAAGATTAGATTCCTATTTGCTACCAAAGATTCCCCAAAAGAATCTACTAGGTTAGTTTATTCTAATTGATCTATAATGATGAGAAATCCATTAAAAATGATCAAGGAAAAGTTTTTAAGTCAAAAAGATGAATCATCAATGTTCAATTATGTGTCCTATTTTTATAGACTCTCGCAGGATCATACAAAGTCAAACAGAAGTATTTGAAAACAGAAAAAGCTGGAGAAACTCAGCAGGTTAGAAGAAGGGTCACTGGCCCCCAAAATGTTGACTGTGATTTCTCTCCAAAGATGCTGCTAGAGCTGCTGAGTTTCTCCAGCTACTTCTATTTTGGTTTCAGACTTCCAGGATCTGCAGTTTTCCATTTTACAAGTAAAGATGAAAAAATAAGCAGACAAACATGCTACAACTGAAACATTGAAAGCAGGAAATAAAGTATCAGTGTTGTTACTTCTACAAGGTGAACCCCTGAAAATGAAAAAGATAGTTAGAAGGTTTACTAAAGTTATTTATTTGTTAGATACTCCCTAGTAACGATGGATGAATCGGTCTGTCACATAAACACATTAAACTCACATCATCATAGAGAGCACGATAAGAGTGAGTATGCCAGATAGTAATAGGAGTAGAGGATGACAGAGGTATAGAGTTCATAAAGCGATCCTCCTACAGTCTGACTAGCAAGTACTAGGACAATTAGACTCTGTATTTCATACTTAGAGGAAGGATGCATCACAGATCTAGTAAGTGTACTCAGGAAATTCAAGGAAATCTGTAAAGATACATTTGGATGCACTAATTTAGATACATATGATGTGGATATAGCACTGATGAAACAACATCCTATTGATCAAGCCTGGGAAAATGAGCTCAAGTGAAAATAATGATGCAATATGTGCTAGAAATCACCTGATTGAACCAAGCCAAAGGAGTACGATTTCACTCCTGGTATTAGCTCCTACATTGGATGGATCAACTAATTTGTGCATAGATTACAGAAAAGTAAATGCAGTAACAAAGACAAATTTATACCTTGTATCCCAGAACATTGTAATGGTGGGGTTGCAGTGCTTCATTTCTCTCTAGGATTAATCTATTGAAGAGGCACTGGCAAGTACAATTATAGCAAAAGCTAAAGAGATATCAGCCTTTTGTTACATCAAATGGATTATGCCAATACAAAAACAGAAAAAGCTTGAGAAACCTCAGCAGGTTAGAAGAAGGTTCACTGAACCCAAAATGTTGTCTCCGCTTTGTCTCTACAGATGCTGCTAGAGCCGCTGAGTTTCTCCAGCTATTTCCATTATGGTTTCAGATTTCCAGCATCTGCAGTTTTTCATTTATTTCTTGTAGGGCTACATCAATGCTGACTCATGCCATTCAGGTTTAAAAGTGAACCAGCTACATATCCAGGACATGAATCAAGCTGTAGCTAAAGTGCTTAGCTGTAGAGTTTTAGACATGGTTGTTGCAGTGATTGTAATAAGGTCAGCCAGGTGGACCATATAGAATATGAGTTCCCTGATTGAGGGCAGTTAATCTGGTCTAATCAGGGGGCCCTGGCTAACAGATAAGAACAGGAGTGTCAGAGGATCTGTTCACTCTGAGGAAGCTAGATCAGTGTCAAGGATTGTCCACATGTAAATAACGGCTGGCTGGCTGATAGGATACAGGCCTCTATGAAGTTATTTCAGTTGTAAGACCTGGAAAGAACTTGTAAATTATTTCAAAGTCTAAAGAAAGGAATGAAATCAAATGATGGGCAAAATGGTCTGCATGGGGAACTTCAAAGTTTATCACCAAGAACCCTTGGATACACCACTGGTGGCCAAATTGGACAAGTCCTTAATGACATAGAGGTGGGCTGCGGCCTGTGGTAGGAGGTGAATGAGCCAACAAGTGGGAAAATCTTGTTTGACCTTGTCCACAACAATGTATCTGTTGTAGATCCATCTGTCCATGATACTAACAGCAGGACTGAACACCACATAGTCATTGTGGAGACAAACTCCTGTCTTCACATTAATTCAACTCTCCAATATGTTGTGTGGCATTCATGTTGCGTTAAATGGGAGCAGGCTTCGAACAGATCTAGTAACTCAAAACTGGGCATCCAGGTGACACTGTTGGTTCAGTTAGCTTGACAGCCAGTTTGTAGTGCAGAGTAATGCCAACAGGAGAGGGGGGGTGGAGGTTCAGTTCTGACAATTACTGAGGTTGTCAGTGCTAAAGTGTGTGCTCACCAGGTGACAATAAAGGCAGACCTTACACTGAAGCCTCCCACTGGGAGTGTCCTGTTATTAACTGTGAAAATGAACACATAAGAATGGCCACTTAGGCAAGAATCCTGGAGGGCAGTCAGAACCCAAGCTGGGCACCAGCAAAGGGTCAGTAATACTTTTTGGGAGATCAAAGTAAAGCAACGCCTCAGCAGTGTAAATGTAGTTTGATTTTAGTGCGTTCTGCTTTCCTGTTATTTTCGTTTGAAAACGAAAAAATTGAATGATGAAATCAAAAGCAAAACTTCTCAAAACAATTATTCATAAAATCATGGAGTTGTGTACCGGTTTGATGTTCCAATTGACTGCAGTCTGCAATGACATTTTTTTTTTCAAATATGCCTGTTGCCTATTCTATCTGCATTCTGTATAAATAGCACTGTATTATTTTAGTGACAATACACACTGTGAAAGGCTAATATGGCTGAATTTAAATATGAGTCCTATATTTGTTGTCTTGGAAAAAGAACGTTTCTTTCACAATGGGAAAGGCAATGAATTGCATAAATTTCTATAGCTTTTAAAAACTCTTTCCTCATATAGAATTTCGAATTTCAATTAATACTTAAGACATTACGAGGAGGAACAGAAACACAATCTTCGATCATAGCACTGTGTGGATTTTATATTCTCTTTGCCTATGTACTTGCCTTCTTATAAAGTATTAATGTGGTTCACATAAAAATAGAAAAGAAACCTAAGAGCGCATGCTGTACCTTCAGTGACTGTTACCCTTGAATGTCCAAATGATCTAAGGTCCTCAAACAACCATAATCCAGGCAGCTAACTATGCTGCACATCTAACTCATCAACTTCCACAGAGCTGTAAACTGAAACTCAGAAAGTGTGTTCCATAGTATCTAATTTTGCTTAATATTTTAACAGAAAAGCTATTTAAAAACATATTATGATCCTTTTAAACTTGCGACACAAGGGGACCAGTGTGAACAGGAAGTTTGATTTGATTCAGCAATTGGAGGTCAATGTGATTTTGACTCCTGAGTTTCAATTCAATTTATTTAATTTTATTTGCTCAGATGACATGTAAATTTATTACAAATATTTCTAAATTAGTTTCAAAAATAAGGTGATGACCCACTTACTTGAACCACTGCTGTCCACGTGGGATAAGAGAAACTACAATGCTGTGAGGGAGATCCAAGATTTTGTCTTGGTAACAGTGAAAGAATGGCAACGGATTTTTCAAGTCTGGATGCTGCATGACTTTTAGTGGAACTTGAGGGTCGTTGTGTTGCCATTCACCTGCTGTGTTCCTTGGGATGATAGAGATCATGGGTTTAGAAAGTTGTAGTAGCCTTGGAGAGTTGCTGCAGTGCACGTCATAGAGTGTGCATATTGCTGTCACTGTGTGCTAGAAAGAAACGTTGACAATCAAGTGAGCTTCATTTCCCTAGGGGAAATTGAGATTCTTGAGTGTTGTTGAAGTTGCACTGCTCCAGGTAATTGGAGAATGTTCCAGCTTACTTCTGACTTGCACCTTGTAGATGGAGGACAGACCTTAGGGAATCATAAAGTGAACTACTTACTACAGAGTTCCCAGTTTCTGACCTGCTCCTCTAGTCACAGTATTTGTTTAACTGGTCCAGTTAAGTATTAGATCAATGGTAACCTGCATGGTATTGACAGTGGGGAATTCAGCAACAATAATGTTGTGAGATAGATTCCCTCTTGTTGATATTTGCTTGGCACTTGTATAATAAGAATGCTACTTGTCACTTACTAGTTCAAGTCTGAATGCTGACCAGGAATTAATGCATGTGAGCACCGACTTTTACAGTACCTAAGGAGTTAAGAAAATGTGCTGAGCATGTCACTGTTGTTGGGTACTTCTTGAATTTGTCCATTGTTGCCATTTGGTTGCCTTTTTGCAATATCCTGGCATGTAGGTTGCCCTACCTCAGATAGAAAATCTTTTGTCCCTAAGTAAAAGGCTGTGGTCTCAAGTCCCATTCCAGGATTGACACTTCAGTGCGGCACTTCCATGGTACTTCACCAATCATTGGTAATGTCTTTCAGGCAAAATGATTTTCTTTCTGCTGTCTCAGGTAGACATGAAAGATGTCCTCATACTATCTCAAAGTCGCCCAGGAAAGTTATTCCTCATGTCTTGGCCAATAATTGTCCGTCAATCAACATCACTCAACTAGATGAGGTGATCGTTAGTACATTGTGCTTTCGGAAGCTTGCTGTATGCAAACTGGTAGTATTGGATCATACACAAAGTGACTATTTATCGAAAGAACTTCATAAGGTGGTAAAATGACTTGCAGTCATGAAAGGCACTTAATAAATGCAATACTTTATCTTATGTCGAAACCTGTCAAGTCACTATTTCCAAGATTTGAGTCCAATGGAATTTTAGTAAGTGTAAACATTGAGAAGAGATGTTTGAATTACTGGCAGTGCCTCTGACACTTTCACTGCAGACAGCACAAGAATTGTAACTTACCAGGTAAAAAGCTGCCGTGCAGACAACCATTTATTCAAGACTGCAGTGACAAGAGGCTGCACTCCTTTATATTCCTTCCCACAGCTTGCAGTACACTTCAAATGGACACAAGTGATTTTCATATCACTAAATCTGCTAGCATCCTCTGCAAGATCTGAACATAGCAAAGGCATGGACAATGTCGAATTTTTTTATTGAACAGGTCCGCCTGTTGCGTTGCATTTTCCTCCCTGGATTTCCTTTCTATATCATGTCGTGCGTATGTTTGTGTTCTGTACGCTCTTTCTCAAGGGGATAGAGATGCAATAGCATAAGGTGCGGTTATGCTCAGGGAGCACTGGCTGCAGCTAAAGTTTACTTTAAGGCAAAAGTGCCCAGAAATAGGAGCTACAAACACAATTGTCCCTTTTCAAGTGAAGGTAGTCTCTATGATATTCCCTTCTAGAAGGGAGGTTGGCTATTCTGGTCTCCCTGTTATTGGAAGGATGTTGTGAAATTTGAAAGGGTTCAGAGAAGATTAACAAGGATGATTGCCAGGGTTGGAGGGTTTGAGCTATAAGGAGAGGCTGAATAGGTTGGGGCTATTTTCCCTGGAGCATCAGAGGTTAAGGAATGACCTTATAGAGGTTTATAAAATCATAAAGGGTATGGATGGGGTGAATAGCCAAGGTCTTTTCCCTAACATGGGGGAGTCCAAAACTAGAGGGCATAGGTTTAAGGTGAGAGGGGAAAGATATAAAAGGGACCTAAGAGGCAACTTTTTCATGCAAAGTGTGGTGCATGCATGGAATGAGCTGTCAGAGGAACTGGTGGAGGCTGGTACAATTACAACATTTAAAAGGCATCTGGATGAGTGTGTGAAAGGAAGGTTTTGAGGAATAAGGGCCAAAGCTGGCAAATGGGACTAGATTAATTTAGGATATCTGGTCAGCATAGACAAGGTGGAACAAAGGGTCTGTTTCCGTGCTGTACATCTCTATGACTCTATGGATCTAAATGTAACACCACTTTTCAAGAAAGGAAGGGAAGAGAGGAAACAGGGAAGTGTAGCCTAATTAGTCTGGCATGAAGCATCAGGAAAAAAATGCTGAAATCTATTATTAATAAAGGCTTGATAATGAGCTTAGAAAGTTATAGTCTAATGTGGCAGAGTTAGAATAATTTTATGAAAAGCAATTCACCTTTGATAAATTATTCGATATACTACTGGGGCTTTAGATGAAGAGAAGCCAGTAGATGTTTGTCATGGACAGTTTGAAGTGTTACCTTAAAGTTGTCCATGAATAATGTGTTTGAATGGGTACATTTCTTACCCTTAAGTCAATCTTTTAAATAACCAGTAGCAAAGTCCTTCGTACTTAAAAGGAAAGTTCAGTTTATTTCACTCTCTTGCTCTGAAAATTAATAAGTAAAGCACATACTTACAGAGACACATATAGATTCACTACAGATAAAATTGAAAAAAATCTTATAAAATATAAAATGTGAATCAATTTCAGTCCCTATTGTTTGTGTTGGCCTGCCTGGTATTTCAATGTCAATATGCTGGTCTTTTAAAGGTGTTGATCATTAGATGCTGATCAATATGCTGGACATTTGTCTGAGGTGAAGTCTTGGAATTTCAGGATTTTCCCAATAACTGCAATGGCTTTCACAGTTAAATTTCTGGACCATTTTTGACAGTGGTAAGCTTTGTAGTTAGAGCAGGATAAGGGAGAGATTTTGTTTCTCTAGCTCTGCAGACGAGGCACGTTCAGCAGTCCAAAAGATTACAATACTGCAGTCATTCTCCCTCTCTGTTCTGACTCTCTCCCAGGGTTGATGTTCTTGTCTTTCTCTGATATTTGTTTGAAGATATCTCTCATGATATTTCTCTGCTTTTTGGCAGCTTGTCCTGCCTTTTCTATGCTCTTGGCAGGCAATCAAAAATGACCACAATGTCACGTGACCTACACAAACCGACAAAATCATCTTTCAAACAAGACAAGTGGCAATGTAATTGATAGTTTTGAATTTGAATATGCCTTTGAGGTGAGGCTCTCTGCTTCTCTGTTCTCAGGATAGTCCTTGACAATTCCACAGCAGTGCCATTTAATATGTTCATTTGTGATCCACTTGAAACCTTCCTGGCATTGATAATTTTGTAGTTATGGAATGAGTGATCCTTAGAGTCCAGTTTGCAAGTCTTTAACTTCACCCCAATTTTTAAAGTTGTAATTTTTAAAAGCTTTCTAAATGGTTGTACTTATATGACTGCATTGACAAAGCATGTTGTACATTTAGATTTCCAAAAAGACACCATAAGTTATAGAAGCAGAATTCAGCCCATCAAGTCTGCTCCGCCATTCAATCATCGCTGATATGTTTCTCACCATCATTCTCCTGCCTTCTCCCCGTAACCCTTGAGCCCCTACTAATCAAGAACCTATCTATCGCTGTCTCAATGACTTGACTTCCACAGCATGCTGCAGCAATTAGCTCCACAGAATAACTATCCTCTGACTGAAAAAATCCCTCCTCATCTCAGTTCTATAGGGTCGTCCGTTCACTCTAAGGCTGCGCCCTCAGGTCCCAGTCTCGTCTCCACAGCCACTCTATCTACGCCTCTCAGTATTCTGTAAGTTTCAATCAGATCCCCGTCATCCTTCTAAACTCTGTCTAATACAGATCCAGAGTCTTCAACCGCCTCTCATATGATAGCCACTCCATCCCGAAGATCTTGTAAACCTCCTCTGGACCCCCTCCAACACCAGCACATCCTTCCTTAGATACAGGGCACAAAACTGCTCACAACATTTCAAATGTGGTCTGACCAGAGCCTTATACAGCTTCAGCAGTAGATCCCTGCTCTTGTATTCTTGCCCTTTCGAAATTAATGCTAACATTGCAGTTGCCTTCCAAACTGTCAACTGAACATGCATGTTAACCTTAAAAGATACCTGCACTAGGGATCCCAAGTCCCTTTGCACTTCAGATTTCTGAGGCCTTTCTCCATTTAAAAAATATTCCAAGCCTTTATTCTTCCTGCCATAGTACATAACCTCACACTTTTCCACATTGTATTCCGTGTGCCCACTTTGCCCACTCTCCCAGCCTGTCCAAGTCCTTCTGCAGCCTCCCCACTTCCCTAACACTACTTGCCCCTCCACTTATCTTTGTGTCATATGTAAACTTAGCAACAATGCCCTCAGTTCCTTCATCCAGATTGTTAATGTATAATATGAATAGTTGTGATTTCATCACAGACCCTTGTGGAACTCCATTTGTCACCAGCTGCCATTCTGAGAAGACACCTTTACCCCCACTCTCTGCCTTCTGCCAGTCAGCCAATCATCTATCATACCAGTGCCTTGCGCCCTAATACCATGAACTCTTATCTTATTTAGCAACCTCGTTTGCAGTACCTTGTCAAAGATCTTCTGGAAATCCAAATGGAACACGTTCATTAGCTCTCCTTTGTCTAACTTACTTGTTACTTCCTCAAAGAATTCTAACAGATTTGTGAGGCATGACATCCCCTTGACAAAGCCATGCTGACTCAGCCCTACTTTACCATGCACTTCCAAGTACTCCACAATCTCATCCTTAATAATGGATTCTAAATCTTGTATTTTTATTTACTCATGGGACATGTTGGACCAGCATTTATTGCATATCCCTCATTGCCCTTGAGAAGGTGGTAGTGAGCTGCTTTCTTAAAATTCTGCAGTCCATGTGATTGACCCACAATGCCCTTAAGGAGGAAATTCCAGAATTTTCATCCAGGAACACTGAAGGAAGAGTGATATATTTCCAAGTCAGGATGATGGAAGTGGTCACGGGTTTGGAAGGTGCTGTCTAAGGATCTTTGGTGGATTGCTGCAGTGCATCTTGTAGATAGCACACACTGCTGCTACTGAGCGTTGGGGATGAAGGGAATGAATACTTGAGGATGTGGTGCCAATCCATCACATTCCTGACTTGTACTTTCTAGGTGGTGGACAAGATTTAGTCAGTCAGGAGGTGAGCTACTCACTGCAGTATTCCTAGCCTCTGACCCGCTCTTGCAGCCATTGTATTAATGTGGAGGGTCCAGTTGAGTTTCTGGTCAATGATAATACCCAGGATGGTGATCATGGGGATTTCAGTGATGGTAGTACCATCAAATATCAAGGGTCAGTGTTTAGATTGTCTCTAATTGGAGATGGTTATTGCTTGGTATTTATGTGGTGTAAATGTTACTGGCCATTTTTTAGCCCAAGCCTGAATATTGTCCAGGTCTTATTGCACATGAACATGAACTGCTTCAGTATCTGAGGAGTCGCGAATGGCGCTGAACATTGCACAATCATCAGCGAACATCCCCACTTCTGACCTTATGATGGAGCTCATTGATGAAGCAGCTGAAGATTGGTGGGCCTAGGACACTACCCTGAGGAACTCCTGCAGGGATGTCCTGGAGCTGAGATGATGACATCCAACAACCACAACCATCTTCCTACGTGCCAGGTATGACTCAAACCACCGGAGAGTTTGCCCCGGTAGCCATTGATTCCAATTTTGCTAGGGCTCCTTGATGTCACACTTTGTCAAATATGGCCTTGATGTCAAGGGCTGTTACTCTTTACTCACCTTCGGAATTCTGCTCTTTCGTTCAAGGCTGTAATGAAACCAGGAGCTGAGTAGCCCTGGTGGAACTCAAACTGGGAATCACTAAGCAGGTCATTTCTGAGCAAGTGCTGCTTGATAGCACTGTTGGTGACACTTTTCTGATGACCTGGAGTACACTGATGGGGCAGTAATTGGCCAGGTTGGATTTACCAATTTTAGCAACGACTGAAGTCATGCTAACTGTCCTATAATTTCTTGTCTTCTGCTTCCCTCGTCCTTAAACAGCAGTGTTACATTAACCATTTTCCATTCCTCGGGGATCTTTCCTGACTCCAGTGATTCTTGAAAGATCACCACCAATGCCTCGATAATCTCCTCAGCTTTATCCTTCCAAAATCTGGGGTATAGTCCTTCTGCTCCAGGTGATTTATCCACCTCCAGTACCTTCAACTTCCCCAGCATCTTCTCCTTAGTGATGGCCATCCACTCAACTCTAACCCCTGACTCTCCTGAAGCTCTGGTATGCTGCTGGTATCTTCCACTGTGAAGATTCATGCAAAGTACCCATTCAGTTCCTCCACCATTTCTTTGTTGCCCATTACTACTTCTCCAGCCTCATGTTCCAGTGGCCCAATGTGCACTTTTACCTTTTAGATATCTAAAAAAAACTCTTGCAGTCTTCTTCAGTATTCTGCCAGGGCCACTCAGCTCCTGATCTCATTACAGTCTTGGTTCCAACATAGACAAAAGTGTTGAATTCCAAAGGTGAGATGAAAGTGACAGCCCTTGACGTTAAGGCTGCATTCGACTGAGTTTGGCATCGGGGAGCCTTAGCAAAACTGGAATCAAAGTGTGCCAGAGGGCAAATTCTTCACTGGTTGGAGTCATTCCTGGCACATAGGAAGATGGTTGTGTTTGCTAAAGATCAGTCATCTCAACGATATTACTCGTAGCTTAGCACAAATTTTATCTTCTTCCCTCTTATTGCATTAGTTGTCGTTCCCTGCTGATTTTTAAAGGTTTTTCAATCCTGTGGCTTCTCACTAATCTTCGCCACATTGGGTACTTTTTCTTTTGCTATTAAGCTGTCCCTGCCTTCCCTAGTCAGCTATGATTGCCTTATTCTCCCCTTAGTACGTTTCCTCTTCCTCGCGAGGAATGTCTGCTGTGCCTCCTGAATCACCCCCAGAAACTCCTGCCATTGCTGTTCCAATGTTTTCCCTGCTAGGCTCCCCTTCAAACCAACACTGGCGAACTCTTCCCTCATGTCATTGTAGTTATTTTTACTCAACTGTAATACCATTACATCTGATTCCAGTTTCTCTCTCTCAAACTGCAGAGTGAATCCTATCATGTTGTGGTCACTGCCTCTGGGGGTTCTTTCACCTTAAGCTCTCTAATCAAGTCACCAAATCCAGAATTTCCTGTTCCCTAGTGGGCCCTACCACAAGCTGCTCCAAAAATCCCTCTCGCAGATATTCCATGAATTCCTTTTCTTGAGATCCACTACCTACCTGATTTTGCCAGTCCACCTGTATATTGAAATTCCCCATGATTATTGTGATAGTGCTTTTCTACATGCCTTTTCTATCCTGATTTATTTTCTTCCACACATCCTGATTACTGCTAAGAGGCCTGTACACAACTCCCATCAGGGTCTCTTTTTCTTTGTGGTTCTGGACTCTGCCCGTGCACGCCTGGACTGATGTCTCTGTCTCTGTCTCTGTCTCATACACACGCACACACACACACAGACACAGAAACACAGACACACAGACACATTTGTGACAGCTGTTTCCATGGAGACAGCTTATCTGAGTTCAGTAATTTTGAGAATTGAGTTTCATACCTTCATGAAATGTGAGCTTTAGGAAGGCAAATGGCATTTTGGACTTTATTGCAAAGGTTTAAAATATAAGAATCATTAAACTTGCCACCATATTATTGGGCTTTAGTGAGACTACACATTGAGTACTATAAGTTTCTGTCTCCATATCTAGGAAAGAATATAGTTGACTCATAGGCAGTACAGTGAAGGTTCACTAGATTAATCCCCGAGATCAGAGGATTGTTCTAAAATTAAAGATCAAATAAATTGAGTCATTAGTCTCTGGAGTTTGGAAGAATGGGAGTGATCTCATTGAAGGATGCAAAATATACAGTGGATTGACAGGGTAGATCCTGAGAGGTTGTTTCCCCTGGCCTGTGCAATCTAGAATAGGGGCCAAAACCTTTAAGTACCAGGTGGGGAAAATGGAGTGGACACAGAGAGAGGGGACCATCATTTAGGATTGAAAGAAAAAAATTATATTTTCATTCAGAGGCCTGCAAGCTTGTAGATGCACCTTCATTAAATGTATTCATGATTGGAATCAACATTTTTTTTTTATCTTCCAGAGAAACAAGATATATGAGGTGGAAGAGAAAGTGAAGGCAAGGCAGAAAATAGTGCTGATTGAAGTGACTGGTAGAGGACATCAAAGCAACCAAATGTCACTCTCCTTCTTATATCATGTTGTGAATGTTTTGGCACTACACATGCTTAAGGGGACAGTATTGAGTTTCCTTATCCTCTCAGGACTTTTTCTCACAGAAAATAAAAGTGCGATGTGAATTTGCAAGGCCAAAGAAAAGACAATGATAAATTGTGCCAACCTAGAGTATTCCATAAATTAAGGCACATGAACCTTAAAACACACTTTCTCAAAAGAAATGCAGTACATAAATTGAAGCTGGAGGAACACAGCAGGTCAGGCAGCATTAGAGGAGCAGGAAAGTTGACGTTTTGGGTTAGGAACCTTCTTCAAGAATTCAAAGTTCTTCCAATTTTTCTGAAGAAGGGTCCCGATCTGAAGCGTCAACTTTTCTGCTCTTCTGATGCTGCCTGGCCTGCTGTGTTCCTCCAGCTCCACACTGGGTTATTTCTGACTCCAGCCTCTGCCGCTCTTATTATCTTCCAGTACATAAATTATTTGGTACAATCTCCAATACAACAATCTTCCAGATAAATAATGGTCAACGAACAGAATGCAAAGATATTAAGGGTGATTCTGTGATCTTGAATTGAGTAACCTCATTATACTTCTGAGCATCTTCCTGCACAAGAGTAAAATCTAACCTGCACTAACTACTGAGAGGCCATTGGAATCAATGTTTGAGACTCACCTATAACCTATGTGAATAATTTAGAATGGAGCATGAATTAACTTCACAGAGGCTGATATCCCATCACCAAGTCACTCTTTGTTTACTTGAAGAGTCGTTGAACTTATCCAGCTCCCTCAGAGCCAGCTCTTGGAGTGAACAGAACCTCCGACACTCCTGTTCTTATCTGTCAGCCAGGGCTCCCTAATTGGACCAGATTAACAGCCCAAATCAGGGATTTCTACAAGTTCCACCTGGCTGACATCATTACAATCACTACAGAGGGGTGTACAATATATCTCCAAGTTTACTTACGGTCCAAAGGCTGATAGATAGGTAAGCTGTGAGGTGGATGCAAAGTGGTTGCACTAGAAACAGATTGAGTCAACGGACAAGCTCATATCAGTAACAGGATTTAGGCCCGAAACATCAGCTTTCCTGCTCCTCTGATGCTGCTTGGCCTGCTGTGTTCATCCAGCTCTACACCTTGTTATCTAGGATTGTGAAGTTACCCACCTCAACAGAAAAAGAGCAAAACAGATCTTTATTTGTAGATATTGAAAGACTAGGACATCTTGATTTTCAAATGGAAGTGGACCTGCATATCAATCATTAACTACAAGTAATTAGGAATACAAACTGCATATTAGTTTTATGACAAATGAATTGGAAGGTAAGTATAAAGAAGTCTTACTGCAATTACCCTATCTAACCACGGTGAGACAAAGTTTGGTGTATTATGTACCTTTTTGGTCTACTTATCCAAGTAAGGCTATACCTGTCTAAAAATAACTACAACAAATGTTCAGTGGACTAAGTTCTGAAATGGGAGTTGTTCCTAAAAAGAGATTGAGATTGGCGAGTGAAAGACAGAATCATAGAGGCATACAGCACGGAAACAGACCCTTTGATCCAACCAGTCCATGCCGAACGTAATCCCAAACTCAACTAGTCCCACCTGCCTGCTCCTGGCCCATATCCTGCTAAACCTTTCCTATTTATGTACTTACCCAAACATTTTAAAAATACATTATAATTGTGCCCACATCCACCACTTCCTCAGGAAACTCACACATGACCTGGGTATAAAATATTTCAACAAGTTGGGGTTCATGATGGCTGGAGAGAGGAGGCAATAAGGTAAGTAAGGATTTCAGTAGCAGAACAGCTGAGATTAGTTGGAAGAAGGCAGTGTTAAAGAGATGGAAAAGGCAATCTTAATGATTGATCTGCATAAGGAGTATCCCAAAAGTCATTTCCTGCAAAACCACACTCGTAGCTGAAGGTAAATAACACCAGGTTACTTAGGTTAGTACAAATACCTGAAATGCTTTAAAACTGAAGTTGAAAAAAGATGCAACAAAGCAGGTTGCCTCATTGCCACAGTCCTGCCTAATTTAGTGAGTGTTGGCCTTTTGCCAATGAGTTATGAGGGTCATGCAGGTTTCCAGCAGTTAATAATGGAACTGACTCTTAGAAATCTCTTGTACCTGACTGATAAACATACATTGCAGCACTGAAGCCTCTGGTGAATTTGCCTGAGTCAGCTTATCTACGAACAGCTTGCTGAGCAATTAATATTCAAACATTAGAGGAATTCTTGCCTTAGAGAATTGAATAGCTAGGAATAATTTGGAGTGATTTTCTCAGTGCTGAAATACCTTTTCCTATTCTAAAGCACTGTAGCTTAGCCATAGGCTTGTCTTTGTTTGACACTTATGCCATTCAACAATTACAGTTATATTCAGTAATTTCAAGAAACTGACCTGAAGGTCATTCTGGTCTAGTTTTGATGAATCCTCTGTGGATACTCAAGAACATCATGACAGATAGCAACAGTCTTGTATTTATATAGTGCCTTTCACAATCTCAGGACATCCAGAATGTTTTCCAGCCATTGAAGTTTAGTCACTGTTGGAATGTAGGAAATATGTAAGTCAATTTTTACACATCAAAGTCCTGCAAACAGCAATGCGACTTTGGAAAGAAGCTAGCAATGAGGGTCTGAGAAAACTAATCTGCCTTTTCACAGATCTACATGTAAATCTCTCAAAGGGATCTGCACAATGCCCTCTGTTATTTCTCAGTTTTAAGTAGCCATGATGTGGAGGTGCTAGTGTTGGGCTGGGGTGGACAAGGTCAGAGGTCACACAACACCAGGTTATAGTCCAACAGGTTTATTTGAAATCACAAGCTTTCGGATCGCTGCTCCTTCGTCAGGTGAAGTCACTATAGATCTGTGCTATCTTGTTACAAGTCTTCATCCTTTTGAAACAGTTTCTCTTTATTAATTTTTTTCATGACTTTATACCAAACACGTAACTTTACTCCTTCTTCCCTGGGACAATTCTAGAAAATCTTTTCTGCGCACTTTCCAAAGCCTTCATATTCTTCCTAAAGTCTGGGCCACAGAGCTGGGCCAGATGGGGCAAAACTCGTATTTTATATAGGCTTAGTGGAACTTAACGGTTTTTGAACTCTGTGGGCAGGATTTTTCAGATAACAGCATGGCCACCAGCTATGGTCCAAGCAGCACCATATTCAAGCAGTGGTCAATGCTGGGCCTACAATCAATCCCTATAGAGGAAGAACTAATGGACACTTGGCTGAAGGGAAGTGTTGTGTTATGTCTCATGGTCAGTATGTCAATTAACCTTCAAGACACATGTTTATCATACTATCGCTGCACTGTAGCATAGGACCTGAGGGAATAGAGGTCACAGACACCATTTCTTGATCTCTTGAAGCATGACACACTATTGAAAGCATGTTGCTTACTGCAATCAAATAGCTTAATGTGAGACCAAACACTGATGTGCCTGTGATTAGAATATTTGTATATATTAAACAATAAACTTCAATAAACATTTATTGGATTCTTCGATACTATGTTATCCGTGACTAGTTTCTTGGTTATGATAAATAGATAACATAAGCATTGCTGCCTCAGGCAAGGATACTCTGTGGAAGACAAAGGCGATGTCAGTAATTCCAGGGTTCCAATGGGACCCCACTGACAGGCTCGAATGAGGTGTCGAGTTTGAGAGGTTGTGGTACTGGTGTCGTGAACGATAAGATTAAGGGGATGTTGGAGTGATACCTCCAATATGTAGAGGACACAAAGAACAAAGAACAAAGAAAATTACAGCACAGGAACAGGCCCTTCGACCCTCCAGGCCTGTGCCAATCTAGATCCTCTATCTAAACCTGTCGCCTATTTTCCAAGGATCTGTATCCCTCTGCTCCCTGACCCCTAAAGGTGATATTGCATGGCATCATTCCATGCCTTTATAATTGCCAAACTACCCGCTTGACATGGGCTTTCCTTGCTGAAGGGAAAATAGAGACAGGGTGAGATGATTCTCTTTAGTAGCCATTAATTAACCTTTCAAAGGCTTCAATAGACTCAATGGAGGGTAGTACATTGATAGTTGGACCAATCCCCGTAAAATGAGAATCAGGTCAGGGACCCTGTGGATAAATTGTGGGTCAGCCACACACTGCGTTTTGTGAACCTCAACCTGCATAAGTGCATAAAACCAGCCACATGTTTCTATTTATAAAGCGCAGGATCATATTTACTTCATCAGCTGCTTTGCTCATCTGTCCTGTATTTTCAAAGATTTGTGCATAGACATCCCTTGTCTCTTTCTTCTTCTTTCAGCCTTTTAGGATTATGCCACTTAGTTTGTATTCTCAACACAAATTGAAAGATTTTAAAATAAGTCAACAAAGATTGCCTAATTTACCTGATTTTCAGACCCATATTGATAGAAAGCATGGACAAGATTTCTGTACTTAACAAGAATTACTATCTTTACAAGTAATTAGCCTCTAGGCTACAGACACACACACACATACACACACGCATGCACGCATGCACACACACACACACACATACACACACACACACAGGCAGTTCAGTGATTCCTGTTCACAAGGATTTTTGAGATTATTCTCATGGTTCTTCTGCTGGTCAGAATGTTACTTTTCAGTCATCATTCTCTAGATGCCTCCACTGGTTTGCAAGAGACACAATGTGGCTTGTTCACTTGTAAAAGATCTTCAATTTAGCCATTAAATGTCAGAGCTTACAGCAATTGTTGAATGAAAGTTAAACTGGTTTTCTCCAAGTTTAAAGTACCTTAAGGCAGAGAACAGAGAGAGAAAGCTGGTGGAGACCTGATGGTTCCTTTGTGTTTTGTTCCCAGCCCCAAGCTGGTCTTTTACCTGAGGATCAATCATATGGTTGTTGGCAGGCAGAAAGCCATGGTCATCAGTAATCGTCATTAGCCCACAAACCAATCAGTTTCTTGTTGCCAAACAAATTTCCATCTGTACACAAGCCCCCAGCGTTAGCTCATCTGCACCCCACAGTGCTGTAACCCCAATGGTCACAATGAGTGTCTAATTACTTGCTTTCAAGCCTTGCAGAAACCTTGGTTTTTAAAACTATTCTTTCATTTCAGCCAACAGTTCAAAACATAGACATAAAAAGACATATGTCTTTGTGAGATAGTAGGAACTGCCGATGCTGGAGAATCTGAGATAACAAGGTATAGAGCTGGATGAACACAGCAGGCCAAGCAGCATCAGAGGAGCAGGAAAGCTGACGTTTCGGGTCTTCTTCAGAAATGGGGGAGGGGAAGGGGATTCTGAAATAAAAAGAAAGAGAGGGGGAGGCGGATGGAAAATGGATAAAGGAGCGAAAAACGACTGCACCTCCCAGTTGCGAACCATTTCAACTCCGCCTCCCACTCCTTGGACAACATGTCTATCCTGGGCCTCCTCCTGTGCCACAACGATGCCACCCGAAGGTTGCAGGAACAGCATCTCATATTTTGCTTGGGAACCCTGCAGCCCAATAATATCAATGTGGACTTCACAAGCTTCAAAGTCTCCCCTCCCCTGAACACATCCCAAAACCAGCCCAGCTCATCCCCGCCTCCCTAACCTGTCCATCCTTTCTCCCACCTCAACCCCCACCCCCACCTCCCACCTACCAGCCTCATCCCCGCCTACTTGACCTGTCTGTCTTCCCTGGGCTGATCAACCCCCTCCCTAACTCCCCATCTACACTCAACTTTACTGGCTCCATTCCCCCCTTTTTGATCTGTCCGTCTCCTCTCCACCTATCTTCTCCTTTATCCATTTTCCATCCGCCTCACCGTCTCTCTATTTATTTCAGAATCCCCTTCCTCTCCTCCATTTCTGAAGAAGTTTCCAGACCCGAAATGTCAGCTTTCCTGCTCCTTTGTTGCTGCTTGGTCTGTTGTGTTCATCCAGCTCTACACCTTGTTATATCACATATATCTTTGTGCTCTTTTTGGCATCCTTCTATGTTAGTTCTCAGTCATAGTTACAAGACACTTTCAATAATCAGGCACAATGATTAACACTATGGATCACAAGTTCTAACTTCCTCCCTTGATTGTTCTCAAGATGAGGGAGGGTCCATATTTCAGGTTAAAAGGTTTATCCTCCAAAATCAACAGGTTACTCTGTGTTGAGAAGGATTACATTTTGGAACAATCTTTTCCTTACCTAATATTTACACACTTATTTTCCAGCAGAGGTTGTAATCAGATAAGGGAATGTGGGTAAATTTTGGCAATTCCTGGTCTAATGATGCTGACATAAGTATTATAGCCTTAATGCTATCTGACCAAGTTCATTAAATTTAACAAAGACTAGGCCTGGATTTTTTTTTCTCGTAGAACTCAGCAGCACACCAGGTAATGAAAAACACACCAAGCCAGCAAAGGAACTGTCAAATTGTTAACACCCTTGACATTACTGTATTAGCAGGATACTGCTTCAGTAACAAACCTTGTTGCTAGTTTTTACCATGTTCTGTATGACTACTGATTTCTTGGAAGAAAATGTCCTTTGCTTGACACTTTTAACTTTCATATGAGTAGGAAATAATGGTAGCCCTTTTATTATTTTATAATGAATTTAAGAAATCTCCTCTTTCTCTCTTACTGCCATTGGAAAAATTCCCACAAAAGTAAACCTTCATTTGTAAATCTTTCTGAAGACTTTTTTGGACAGTATCTGAAATACCAATTCTAATGTAGAAATATTTATTTCAGCAAAAACAAAGTTTTCACGTGTATCATTCATCAATGATTTTGTTGACAGCATTTTAAAACATAAGCACTTATTTTAAGAAGCTTCTAATGAAAATCTTCAAGAACTATTCTTTTACAATGTAGCACAATTTAATATAGAACATTTTGAACATAAAAGTCATAAAGTGACTCCTCTCACACAGCTTGCTCGTCAACCACAAAGTAGGATTTGGCCTTCGAATATAATCAGCTGAGATCACCACTGACATTAAACAAACAAGTGGACTTGTGCTATCGGGCCCAAAGTGATCCTCATATCAACACCTACTACATCATTTAAAAGAAAAGGTTGCTTGGGAAGTGAGTGTTGTCAGTGTGATGGTCATTTATAAGCAACGCTATGGGCAAATCAATCAACCTGGGTTTCCTGAGAAGATGGTGGGTCAATTGAATGACTTGCCAAGAACCTAATTCTAAAATGGTGGACTGAGAGTAGCATGGATCTTGCAGCTGCACCTGAGATTGCAGGTTTATTTTGAGATTTATTTCTAAATTTCTTACAGTTTTTACATTTCAGTAGTATAAGATTTGTTATAATGTTTTAAAGGCATTTAGATAAGTGCATGAATAAGAAATGTTTGGAGGGATATGGACCAAATGCAGGCAGATGGGACTAGTTTGTGTTGGGATTATGGTTGGCATGGACTGGTTGGACTGAAGGGTCTGTTTCTGTGCTATACGACTATGACTCTATGACTCTACAACCTGAGAGCCAATCACATGGTTGTTGGTAAGCAGAAGGCCTCT
The DNA here is from genome assembly GCF_021869965.1 of Rhincodon typus. NCBI lineage: Eukaryota > Metazoa > Chordata > Chondrichthyes > Orectolobiformes > Rhincodontidae > Rhincodon > Rhincodon typus. The sequence goes on from NC_063336.1 coordinate 109,726,432, forward strand.
GTCATCAGCAATGGTCACCAACCAACAAACCAATCAGCTTCTTGTTGCCAATTAAAACTCCATCTGTACACTAACTCTTGGCTCAAGATCTTCTGCAAACATTGTTGTAACCCACAGTGTTCACAGTGAGCATCAAATTACTTGCTTTTAAACCATGCAACATCCTTGGTTTTTAAAACAGTTTGCATACAATAAATGGTCAACCCCATTTGAGCAGGACATGATTTGTTTACAGACCAGACTAGATTTCCTTTCCTAGAAACATAATGCTGCATCTTCATGGTCACTCTTACTGATCCAGGCAGCTTTTTATTTTCATTTGGTTTACATTGCTACGATGGGATTTGAATATACATCCACTGGATTGCTATAAGATGCTTGTTGGATCTTAGCTGTTGGATTTCTTCTGGGCACCACAATATAGGAAGGATGTGAACAAATCAGAGAGAGAGTGCAGAAGTGATTTACAAGAATGGCAGCAGGAACAAGAAACTTCAGTGAGGAGGATAGATTGAAGAAGTTGAAACTGTTTTCCCTGGAGAGAAGAAGGCTTCGAGGAGACCTGATAAAGGTCTTGTTAAATCCTGAGCAGGCTAGATGAAGCAGAGAAGGAGAAACAGTTCCTGCTTGTAAAATTCACAAGAATGAGATTAATTTGCAAATGAAGCAAGGGTGATACAAAAATTCTGATTTTTCACTTGGCAAGTAATTAGGCTATGGAATGCATTGCCTGGAAATGTGGTGTAGGTAGGTTCAATTGGTCAATTCAAGAGGGCAATGGAGGATTATCTGAATAAAAATAATGTGCAAGACCATGGGGAAAAGCAGGAGATTGGGATGAGATAATGACTCTCAGTTGAAGAGCCAATGCAGATGTGATGAGTCAAATAGCCTCTTTCTACACAATAAGCCTTCTGTAATTCTGTGCTACGTCCAGATAATGACTTACTAATTTAGTAACAGAACGACTACGCAGTCATAACCTTTGCCATTCTTGTGTGCTTGTCTTGTCCATTTTGTTACCGTTCCATTTCAAAATTAAATGACTATACTTCAAGGAGAGCATCAGTGTCAAAATCTCTCATCTATACTGTTCCAGAAATGCAGCCATCATATTTGATTATTATCAGCAATGTCGGTTAGATACAACATATAAGCAGTCACTGCTGAAATTATATTTGTATTCTTATATTTATGAAGTCAAAATGATGCTGCAACAATTAAACTACTCATCAGTTCTAATGTTTTTAAAATTTGAGTTCTTACTTCTATTCATTAATATACATTGAACCAACCTCCCATTTTGCATTAATTTTATATTTCTAAGTTGGAAAGTTCTCACGCGTGAAGAGAGCTGTGTGGACAGAATAATAACGAACTGACTAGGCAATATAATATATGTTAGTGCAAAAAAGACACATTTAGAAGGAATAAGTGGGGACACTGCAGATTAGGTTATAAATAAATTAATTTGTGGTTTTGATTATGTTTGGCGAATAATATTATTAACACATTTGAGAATTATGTTACTCGTAGTTTTGTACTGCCTGTGCAAAACACAATGTACAATTTCATCAGAAAAGGCAAGTTATTATCCTCCATGAATCAAACCCTAATAAAGTCTAATCATTGATGACCTGTACTTGCTGTAGGACATATTGCTACCTGAGTTAATCTATGTTCTGACGAATAATGCCACAGCATTTCAAAACCAGCTACTGAAATGCTTAATCTTTCTATCTCATTCTAGATTATTTTGATGTTTCAGACATTTTTTAAAACAGAATTTGATTGCATATAACTTGCATGCGTGCTGGTTAAGCTAACTATCTATCTTTAAAAGTTCCTAAGGACCCAGCATAAAACAGTAAAAGAACAATGTTAAACATGATCAGGAGTGTAAGTTTCCCCTCACTGCTGACCAGAAGTTCAGGACCAGAGACCCAAGAAATATTTGCACTGAAATTAGCATTTCATGCAACAGCTTGCAATCTCCATCTCATGGCTTTCCATCCTTCCTGATCCATTCCTCTCATTCTTTCATCCCTCTTCATATCACTCTCATTCCATACCTCATTCTGCTTCTTTCTCATTTGACATTCCCATCATCTCCATGCCATCTGTTCCTACTCACCATTCCATTAACTCCAATGTTTATCCTCCACTCCCATGCTGCTCCCCCTTGACAGTCAATTTTCCCATTCACTCCTCCCATGTCATCACCCTTCCATGCCATTCCTCTTCAGTGTCGCTACATTCCCCTCACACATGCCATCCATCCAAATCTCCCCATCCCACGCCCCACTTCTGCAACCACCAGTTGCTGGTAGCCACATGTGCCCAGGAGCTGCCCACCAAATCAAACCACAGACCAAAGAGAACAGTCAGGACTGACAATAATTGTATTATTATTACAGATGCTGTGCTTCCTTAAATTGCATTTTAACTTGATATTTACTTCAAATTTCTAATGTCAAAAATTAATACCACAGAAAAGTTCTCTTTTCAACAAAACCAAGCTATCATTCTTTTGTGATAACAAGGTGTAGAGCTGGATGAACACAGCAGGCCAAGCAGCATCAGAGGAGCAGGAAGGCTGACGTTTCGGGCCTAGACCCTTCTTCAGAA
>NC_063336.1:109734059-109760340 GCF_021869965.1 Rhincodon typus
CAAAGCCAAAGGCTCTGCAATCTCCTCTCTAGCTTACTAGATTCTCTGCATTACTGCAACTTCTGGGCAATGGGTGCTACAGGATCCCACATTCCCATCTGCTGCTGCTGCTCTCTGTGCATTTCGATGATGTCCCTGATTGCCAAGACCACAGGGTCCTCTTCTGTCTGGGTCTGAGCAAGTGCCTGGTCTCTGGAAATCCTCCAAATGCCAAAAAACTAGGTCATTTCATCCTCAGTGAGCTGCTGAGCTGTCACAGCGAGGTTGTCACCAGACAGTGTACCCACTCCCTCTATATCTATGGATCCTCCCTCCGAGGGGTCAATGTCTGAGCTAAAGACGCTGCAGGAGGAAGCCTTGCTGATGCTTCCTCTGACACTCAGGCCCATGATCTCCACAAAGGTTGTGCCAAGGCTAGTGGAGTCTGCAAAGCAAAAGGCAGAGAATGCATCGCACGGCCAGGAGTTAGTGCAATGCTGGAGAGTGACAGCAGGGTTCCTGTGAGAGACGCAGTGGAATGGAAGGTAGTACTTACTCACTTGGGGACAGGGATGACTCTGCACCCCACAGGAGCAGTCTTAGTGTTCTCCTTAAAGTGCCAACATTCCCTCCTCATAGTGACGAAGTCACAGATGTTGGGCATCCTCCTATCCATACAGGCTGACTCTGCCCTGTCCTCTCCTGTAATAACCAAACAGGGGGCTGTGGAATCAGTCAGATTGTAGTGGGTGGCATGGCTGTTCACACTAGTGCTTGTGGGGAAATGTTGGTGAGGTGTCCTGAAGAACTAAAAAGGCAACACAGAAAGCATGTAGAGTTCGTGGTGTCAGAGGCTGGGGCTAGGGGAGGACAGTAGTGAGATGAGTTTCAGCTTTCCATACAATAGTGAGATGGACCTCAGTGGGAGGTGAGTGTATTACCAGAGACAGAATGAGTGTGAGGTTGCAGAGCCAAGTGTGTGGTGCTTCCCCTGGAAGAACACGGAAGGTCATTGAACTTTCTGCACTGCTGGCTATTGCTGCATACCCCGGAGGTGGCACTGCCCTGGCTAGTAACCTTAAACCAGTCTGACCAGTCTGGTGGCACTGTTTCCTCAGCTGGTCAATCAGGAAGTGGACATGCCCTGTGTTGTGTTCCTGAAAACAGAATTAGCATTCCACAGGACCACAAGGTCCCTGTCAGAGAACCATGATACCAGCTTCCCCTTCTCTGACATGTTCCGAGAACAAGCAGAGCAGCTTCAGAATGTCAGTACATGTCTGGGGGCCCAGTAGGTAGATATCCTCTGATTGTTGATTTGTTCCAGCAACAGCACATGGTACAATGGAACAGAAAATCAGATGTGAGAGATTCCATAGGGATGCTGATAGGTACTCAATGCAGTGAGTTTGGCAAGATAGAACGTGTAGAGATTGATAATAAATCAACAACTAGGAAAATATCAACCTTCGCGAGTTTAAACCCATGGCATCAGAGACTCAGGATGTCTATAGGTTGTTGTTTATATGCAAATTATTCATTTGATAAGTAAATAGGTTTGAGATTTTGAAGTAAATTGAACCTACATACTTACCAATCCTGTAAGACAATGCTAATTCTGTTTTCAGGAACACAACACAACAGCATACAATGGGCAACAGTGATTTTTCTTTTAAAAAAAAATGAAGTCAGCAAAGTTAGCTTAAAAACCACAGGAAAAGATCTCGGACAAGATTCAAAGCAGTATAAGAGTTAAATTTGCACCATGACCCAGTGAAAAAAAACACCATACCACCGCTGTGGGTGAATCAATAGGTCCTTGATTTGTGAGCTGGCCAGAATAGCAATCCACGTGGGTGGTCAACTCTACACCCAGTTAGACTGTTGAAGCTGCAAAGCCATTGAGACATTGTTGGATGCCATTCTCATAGAAAAGTTAAAAAGCCACAAACAGAAAAGTAGGAGTAGCAGCTGAAAATAGCTCAGACAAAACTTCTTTTAAAGGAAAGCGAAAGCACAGCAGTTGCCCTGTTGAATCTCCACATGAAGTAGACTCATAGTCTTGCTGCTACAAATTCCTATATATCTGAAACATTTACAAAATGACAGAGAACATCAGGAAGATGACTACCAAATTTGCTAACATGATTGGAAGTCTCCTATTTGAGTTTAAATGAAAAGGGTGGAGCTTTCTTTTTTTTAGAATTAACAGAACCACATAAGCATGTAGTGAAATAAAGATAGCCATTGGAAACAAGGAGCTACATACAGTCAACATTTCACTCCTGTCTAAAGGGGACCAGGGAGATCCTGCTAAGCTATGGAAAATGGTGGAAAATCAATTCTGTATAAATGTGAACTTTAGAATTCATCATCGACAGTTGATTCCTAAGATGACTGCACTGAGGCCGGTATCCTATCACCAAGTCACCCTTTATTTACACATGCACGGTACACTGGCTGTGACCAGCCAGTTCGGAGTCAGTCCCTGAAGTCAGGAGACTCTCTGAATCTCCTGTTTATATCTGTAATCCAGGGCTCCCTGATTGGCCCAGGTTAACAACTCCAATCGGGGGATCTCATTGTCAATGAAGTCAACCTGGTTCCAATCAGTACGATTCCTTACAGAATCAAAAATCAATTGATCAGGTTGTCCATCCCTAATTGCCCCGAAGGCAGTTAAGAGTCAACCACATTGCTGTGGGTCTGGAGTCACATGTAAGCCAGGTGAGGGAAGGATGTCAGTTTCCTTCACTAAAAGACAACAGTTGAACCATTTAATGCTGCACACCTCAGTTTGAATCACCTCAATTTGATTGCAAATTAGAACTGCACCTCAAAACTGAGGTGCACAAATTTCTAGTCCATCTCATTTCCACAGCACCCTGTTTCGTTAGCTTTTCATTTATTTGCATCATTTTACATTTCATACATATGAACGTCATGTCAAAAAGAGAATGCCTAAAGTTTTTTTTTATTATTTTACCGTCCAAATTGATTCTAAAATCTGATGAATTATGCAAGTAATGTCTAATTAATATTTAAGGTCATAAACACATTCTTCTGGGCTGATGTGGAAAATGTCATGCTGATGTGTTTTCACCAAGCTGCTGCTCTGGGAAATCACTTCAGGTCAATAAAGTTTAGAACTGAAACAACATTGCTGTGAGCATCAGCACAACAGTCATCGCATATCCTGTACAAACACTGCGGGTTCCTTCAAATGCTGGTTAATAGCTTCTTGTGCTCCAGGCTCATCTAATATTTTCCAGACGTCAGCTACAAGAGACTGTTGTGCTGAATGGAAACATTATTTTTTTAAGCAGACGACAATATAGAATAACTGCAGAAAGAAAAGTCATGTTATTTCCTATAGCTTGTCAAAGGCTAGTCAAAGGAGCAGTTCCCCAAAACTATCGACATTTTTAGCTACTTGTTAGCTTCCACCAAATTTATTCTTTCTCATCACGGGAGAAAATGACCGGAAGAGTTGAGCCATCAGAAAGGTTTCCAACCTGAAAAACATTGCATCCCATGAAAATACATGGTGAGCATGGAGAGGCGTTTTGTTCTGGTTATTAGGGATATAAAAACTAGAATAATAGAATCCCTACAGTGTGTAAGCAGGTAAATCAGGCCATTGACTCCACACCAACCCTCTGAAGAGCATCCCACCCACACCATCCCTGTAACCCTGCATCTATCCACAGCTAATCTAACCAACTTGCACATCTGTAGACTTGGGAGGAAACCAGAGCACCCACAGACACAGAAAGAATTTGCAAACTCCACACAGTCACAGAGGGGGAATTGAACCCAGGTCCCTGCTGCTGGGAGACAGCAGTGCTAACCACAGAGCCACCATGCCAACCCAGATGCTTATTACCAGCCCCAGCTCAGTTGACATGGTCCTTATGACATAAAGTCCAGCTATAAACAGTCCCAAAAGAGTAATACTCACTCATTCCAAGATTTTCACTCTTTTCTGTTAAATCCAGCAGAAAAACAAGGAACACAAAATGACAAAGATCATAATGAGGACAGATGAACAAGTAACAGGGACAAAACTAACTCCTAGTGGACCATTATGATGTTGAGGAAGAGAAAGAGGATGGTGATAAACAGAAACTCCTTAAATGTACCCAAAATGTCACATACTTCTTTCATCCTACCTACCAGGTCTGATGTGCCTTTATCCAATGATATTAGATATAATTCACGGAGAGGTGGAGCTCTAGGTGAGTCACAGAGTACAAAGGAGTGGAAGATTTTGAAGTGGACAAGAATATATCTCCTTCAGAAGGCAGGGAGAAGGCTGTCCACTGCTTGGAAGGAGTGAACACTCACCATGAAAGAAGTGAAATTCAAAGAATATGCCATGCTCAATTCCTCACATTTGCCTATTCCAGCTAGCAACACAGTGTACTGATCCTAGAAGAAACACTCTCACACAGATACATATCCATGAGCCAGAGCATTTGAAATCAGTAGCAAATGTGGAGTTTGTTACAGAAGCTACAAATCCCTTAACTTGGTGTCAATATATTTTCCTGCCTTGAGGCTGCATCTCAAATTCACAACAAACATATTCTCTTAACATCCACTGTCAACCTAACAAATGCCATTTATCGGATTCAATTAGCATAACCTTCCATTAAATACTGTGGATAGGTGTTTCTCTCCATCTGCCAAGGTGAATGCTTGGATCTGAACTGTCCTTAAAACATTGACATGTTGTGTGGTGAACTTTCAGTGGGGGGCCATAGTTGTCAAACTTGCAGATGCCCTCTACTTTGGCTCTAACAGCACTGGCAAAATCGGCAACATGAACTGTCACAAAGTGAATTGAGTCTGTTTACCCCTATTTGCATTAAGACCATGATTGTTAGAGATGTGTTGAGTCCCAGGGCACATTACAAGCTAACCCACCCTGCTTGATGATCTTCACCAAGGATTTTTTGGCATGGGATCTCTTGTTGAAGTCTGTGAGATGCTTTCAAGAATCCCGCCTCAGTGTGTCTCTTATACAATTCCCCTGGTTGCTGCTACTGCTGGTTGTCAATCCAGCGAAAGCATTGATTACAAAGATAATCTCCACTCAATCTGTTCAATTCTCCACTAAAACTGTTATCCTTCTGCATCCAGCTCTGTATTGATACTGATGGCACTATTAAAAAGCACGGCATCGCATCTATTTGTTATTGGACGCATGGCAATAGATTCAAGCTTACTTATTTTCTCAATGTCAAATTGTGTAGTTTTCAAATCACTTGGTTACTTTGTGAAATTGTAGCTTTATCCAGCTTTTGTCAAATAATTTAGCCCAGATATTTTGCAGTCCAAGTCATATCTTCATGTCCTAACAGACCTCGTGTACAGGTATCTGGAAAACTGTGACTGGAAGAACATCCTATCAGTGCCCATGTCACTCTCATCTTCTCTGCAGTTGGACACCGAGCTGGATCTGTGAATATTTCTTTGGAGTTTGCCAGCTGTATCTGACTATACAGAATGTACACGTCAAGTCTGTTCCTTCAGACACCAGACCCCAGAATTCACTGTTCACTGGATATGCATTGATGATATTATTCCAGGCTCCCTTTGACCAGAAGGCTCACATGGCATGCTATGATGCTGCTTGGCCTGCTGTGTTCATCCAGCCCTGCATCTTGTTGTCTCGGATTCTCCAGAATCTGCAGTTCCTACTATCTCTGATTCAATATATACCATGTCTACCTGCTGCAAGGCACCCATTCCCTCTGCACTGGTTGTGCGATCCGCTTCACTTCCAGCTTTTGCCCTATCAGCCATGAGGAGAAACTCCCACCATCCAACCTGTTTGTGCAAACCCTGGCATACTGACTGAGCTATCTACACCATCTACAGCATCATTGGTGTCAGATGTGTCAACTCGTGAGATAACCATACAAACTCCTCCAGTGGATCCCACAGTTCTTTTTTAATCACTGCCTTCAGGGTAAACCTCTAAGCTGCAACTAGATGTGGAGGCACTGATCTCTGATCCATGTCCCCTTTCCTCATCTCCCACACCAGTCTCATAGTCTCCAGTTCAGGCTTCCAACCCTATAGTGCTAGCTTGTAATATGCTTTGCCAGTTCTGTTTACTCAATGCCTGTTTTAAGATATTCCATTCAACAGTGGTGTTCTCCCAGGCCATCCTGCAGATGTTATACTTGTGGATTGATGCTTGGCATTCGGGTGTTAAATAAATTCCAGCGACTTCAGGTAGTTCACCGTCTGCACAGCCCTGCATTTGTGTGCTAACCAGTTGTTGTGGCTCCTATGCACGTGTTTGGACTACAAAGAGGTTTGTGTTCACCACATTGATGATGCTGCATTCTTTGTTCATGTAGTTGTTTGTGCATGTTGATGTGATGTTGCTGTTGACGTGTACTCAGCACAATATCATCTTGGGTATCATTAGTAACATACAGTGCATAGGTGAGTAAGCCCAGAGTTGCTTGATGGCTGTGGACATTAGTGTCATATTGTTCTTCTGTAGTTCCATTGAAATTCAACATTATCACTTCAGCACTGTTTGTATTGTCATCATCTGTGCGTGTAAATCTGCAAGAAAGCATAAGACTGTAAAAAATAGAAACAAGAGTAGGCTGTTCAGCCCCTCGAGCCTGCTCTGCCATTCATTAGGAACATGGCTGATCCAACATTCCTCACGTCCACTTTCTTGCAATCTCCCCGTAACCGTTGATTTCCCCTACGGATCAAGAATCTACACATTGCAGCCTTAAATGTACACAAGGACTCTGCCCCCACAGCTCTCTGAAGCAAGGAGTTCCAAAGTCTTACAAGCTTCTTGGAGAAGAAATTCCTCCTCATCTCAGACTTAAACTGGTGTCCCTTTATTCTGAGACTATGCCCTCTGGTCCTAAACTCTCCCACGAAGGGAAATATCCTCTCAGCATTGACCCTGTCAAACCCCTTTAGAATCCAGCATTTATTGCTTTTCCTTAAGAATCCTATATGTTTCAATAAGATCACTCTCACTTCCAGTTTAACTTCAGTAAAAACAGCCTATTGGTAGAAATCACAAGGACAATAAAATAGAAGTTACATTTATTGGATTGTCTATTAGCTGACAATCAGATTCTGGCAGAACACTCTACTGCCCTAGTCTCCTGCCCCATAGGCACTTTCTACTGTCTCAATCATGAGAATGAGACTCATATTAGTTTCCTATTGCTCAAAATAACATATATTGACTCCTCCTTGCCTTCAGCTGTGAAATCATTAAATAAAGCTCAGTATTCCTCCACTTCCCACCTGAATTGTGTGCCAATATCAATTACTTAATTCTGCTAGTTTTAGCCTGAATGTTCAATTTTCAGGAGCAGCCGAGACCTTGACAGTAGATTGGCACAGCTACACTATTGCTTCACATTTTTGTTTTAATGGTTTTTGCATCAGTGTGATTGAACTTATGCTGCAGTACACTCTGGACCAGCATAAAGTGGGGAGGGCTGTTCCAAACATAAGCCAGAAAATTTCAACAGGAATAATCATGAAATTGCCTCTAGTCTGTGTCATTGCCCCTTGTTCTAGTCTGTATAGTTCAAATGACCCAGACGAGAGAAAGACAGTTGGCCTCCTCCACTCACAATCTCAGAACATCTCCTGTGTGCTGCGCTTGCAGCAAGGCTTCAGGGAAGAAAATGGTACCTCTGATGTTTGCCTTTCTTTTTGATTATTCCCACACAATGGTTAATGGAATTGGTCGTTACTCTGTAATGCGAGCTCCGTTGGAAGGTGTCTCTGAGCAATTACACTATGTCGGCCACAAGAACATGGGAAAAGCAGCCTATCAGTCCCATAAACAAGCTGGGGCAAGACAACACCTCACAAAATCTCTGCAGCCCTCTCACCAATGACCGCCAGCAGCACGTCAATTGCAGACATCACAAAGGATGTTAATAACGGGGTAAAGGCAGGAAAGTGTTGAGCGTTACCACATCAGCCACGATCTCATTGAATGATGGAGCAGACTCGATGGGCCAAATGGCCTACTTGTGTTCCCCCAATCTTGTGATCTTGTTCAATTTAAAAAGCCCAAGTTGGAGGCTGTTTGCATGCTCCTAGCTGAGTGTGGGTTAGAGGAGTTGGGTTGAGGTCAGACAATGCCTGATTGTGAGGCCCACCACTAGTAAGTGGGATAGCCACCTCTTGCCATTGCTACAAATACATCTCCCTCGCTCTCTGTTCACAAACACCTCCCTATCCTGCGACAGTCCCCCAATCCCACCCTTATTTCTGATTTGAGTCCCTCACTGATCACAAGCCTCTCCCTGGCTACATAACTGATAGCTACCACCACTGCTGTTGGAGATATCTTCAATGGACTGATCCCAATCTCCCTTTGGCCCACAGATCCTGAGAGTGTGATGTCCACCTTGGGGTCCTCTTTCCTGGGGAAGGCCCAGTGCTGGCCAGATAAGTTTCTGTGAGAAACAATTGATTTGGCAAGCCTTTCCTGGAGATAATGATATGGAGCACTCATTGTGTCTCTAGGCATTAGTTGGAAAAATATCAAGCTTGCATATGTGCACACTGTTAACTTTTGGTTGGAACTCAATTATCCTGCTCTCATCCACCAATTAGAAAGTGTTATTTCTGTGGGGTATGACCAACAGAATTTCATGTCCTTCAGGGATTCAACTGGTTATCATTAGGCCTTTCCCAGGATTGACCAAGGTGAAATTCAGCCTGCTGAGAGCTACCAACCTCGTATTGGGCAGTAGTTTCTCCTTGCTGTTGGCACCAGCACAAACGCAAGCAAGTGCCACTGATGATCCCACCAGAGGTTCCAGGATTCAAGAAAGGTCCCAGGCCAAAGGAGAGGGAGTGCCAGATGTCACAATGACTTTTTAAGCGGAAAGTGCTAGGGTGGAGCAGGAGAGTTGGAGGCAAGGGCAGGGAGCCAGTTTTCAGAGTTGATGCTCAGCCTGACGCTGTGACCCTCTTTCAAACACTAAGTACTTGGAAAGAAGTTCACCCCCACCCTCACTCTACCCCAGTCATGCAAAGCTGTGGGCAGCACCTCCTGGAGACAAGGGCAAGACACGTCACTGCACTTTATCCCTGAGCTACAATTACATTCTAAAGGGTTAACTGGATCTTTCTTGAACAAAACTGACCACTTGATTTCTGGTCTCTCCCACAATTAAGTGGGCCCAGCCATTGTGTTTCCTACTGTGATGAGCTGCATTAAATCCAGTCCTTTGTCCAACACAAAGGGTGTTAATGGTAAAATGCAGATTTACTGCAAATTCTGTTGCAGCAGATAATCCAACTCCAAAACACCCACCTGTTAAGCTATTGGTTATTGCCCAGTCTGTATGCTAGGTCCTATAGATATATTAAGTAATGTAATGGCAAGTGTGGTCAATTTAGCTGGTGACTTTTTTGATCTCTCTTCCATGTTTCATTTCATTTTGTACCATATGAAATAGAAAATATATTGTAAAAACCCTCAAAGGTAACTTGTTATAGGAAGCTACACTTGGTATAGGTTCCTGTTAGTTGCAAAGGGATTTGAAGGAGCCCCTTTTGAATGCATGATAATAATGGGTGGAAGTGTCACTCTGAGTATCAGAATGGGATATGTGCCTTGCTTTAATGCTCAAAAAAACACAGGAATGAATGACATGAACATGTAATCCCATTAGGAACTGGACATGACCATCAACCACATAAGCTTCTAGTCTCAACTTGGGTGAATCCTACCACTGGCAGAAATATCTTCTGGAAGAAATTTAGTTCAAATACTCTATGAAAACAACAAGTATCTCAAAGTCTAGTCATTATTGGTAATAGCACATGAATAGAGAGTCAGTGATGGGAAGTTGTATCTGGCACTGAACTCTAATGATGCCCTTCATTAACCTTTGTCTGTGTGGTGGTACAGAAAGCAATAGACTGAAAAGCTCAGACTGTCATTCCATATTACATCTTTCTCTTTTTCTTAGATGTGAAGTTGACACAATTAACCAAAACTGTCAATCAAGGTTCGTACTTAATCAGGACAGTCTCCCAGAAGCCTCTGTCAAGTTATTCTCCCACTTTAAGGACAAAGCAGTGTTGCAAAGTTAGCACATAGGAATACTGTACAATCATTGCATGTCATAGTTCTTTGAAGGCTGGCTTTTTACGCACAAATTTCCCAACAAAAGGAATATAGAGAGTAAAATTTATTGTCATATTTATCAGACATCTGGCTTTTTACGAGCTTCTGAAAATTTCATAAAACATAGATTTTCAAAACTTTGCCTGCGCAAAGAAAAACAAAATAAAGCAATCTCCCGAACATAAGGGATATGAGATGAGGTTACCAACTTTGATTAAAATGAGCACTCCCCCTATAACTGCATGTTACGTGTCTCATAATTTTCAATTCAATTGATTTAACTTGCCCATTTCACACTACAATTCAACGTCAAAATTACCTCCAAATAGTCTCCAATTTGTTTATTTCAATATGAATAGAAACAAGCACATAGACATCCAGGTTAGAGTAGAGGACAGTTTGTGGCACGCTGTGACAGCTAATTAGTTTAGAGACTGGAAAAGCCAATTACAGTAGATTTATCATGAAGATAATTGGTGGTATTTACCTGGTTTAATTAACACCAAGACAGCTTGAAAGGAAAGCTTGAGTGAAACCAACAGGTAGCAGTTTTATCCCACAGACAAATGTGCAGCACAACACAGCTCCAGGCGGATAGCATTGGTAAACACAATTCACAGAGTTGACACCATCTTGAGAAGGTTTAATTGAGAAATACTTCAGCCTTAGAACTTGTGGAATATGTTGCCCTTTGATTCATTGTAAGAAGGATTTTTTTGGGAAAGCTAAACTGTTGCTGCTGGAGTTGTCAACTGAAGGTGGATTTAGTACAAGCACATTTAAAATGATATTTATTCAATATTATATATTATTTGGTGCTTTACTTACTTACAATGTTTGTGTACTCAAGTTATAAGTATGATCCAGAAAGGTTAACAGCTCAGAATAAATGAATGGTGCAGTTTTTGGATTACAATTAGACATATTGAACCTGCCCAACTTTTACATAGATTAGCACAACAATACTCTGGGTGTTATGTAACAGAGGAGGATAAAGTCAAGCATCTGAAATTGTCCCTAGTTTATCCCAATAAGTACAGAACCAAACAAAGAACATTTACAGGGGCACTTCTGTACATTTGGAATCCTCATTTGGAGCTAGTCACAGGAAACACCGTTTGGGAGTTTGGGGCAGAAGGTTAGTTGTCAACAGACTGAAAATCCAATATAAGCCACTGATCTCCACACTAATGTTCCTTACATAAACCCCAGGCAAGTAAAACTCACCCCAGGCAGGAAAAAGTCTGCACTAAAATTAAGAATATTGCTTTCTGTCTTGCCTGTAAATTGAACTTTTAGGGCAGCCATTTAATGATTAGTCATTTACTCCAGGTACAGTTTCTCTTTTATGTTTTATGTTATGCTTGGTGGAATGCTGGAGACAGCTGCTAATCACCAATTACATGCATTAGACAGGACTAGAATTGAAACATAAACAATTTATATTTGGACTATTCCATTTCGCTTTTCCATTTTGGAAATTTACTAGAGTAGCCTGGCTTTTAAGCCTCAATTGCAGGTCAATGAAAATTAGAGCTGTGTGGTTTCTATGACAACAGCCTATCTACCACATTTGTTTTATACCTATCAGGATGTTGCAAACCTATTTCATTGTTCCAAAACCTGACTCTTCTACTCATTTCCAATCCACTTTCCTTCCAGGCACTAGGATAGACCAAAATAAATATAATTCTGGATTTGGTTGCATTAAATTTGTTGTGACTCAAGCAGCCAGGCTAAGAAGTGTACAATTTACCCTCATTTTCCAATACAGCCTTCAAACTAGGTTCCATCCAATTGTTGTATGTAAATTACCAATGCTACCTTTAATTTAGCTATTCATTAAGAAGTCTCACAGATAATCAAATACTGAAATAATTATTTAAATTTTATTGCATGTGGCAACTAAAATAAGACCTGTCAAGTGAGCAAATTAAGCCCCACAGCCCAACTTGGCTAATTCCTGATTAATGGTGGAATTTAACAACAATTCCAACAAACAGTGTCTGCTTCTGCATGTATCTGGGTCTTGATCCTTTTGCAGGGTTATTCTCTGGAGTTCTGCTTCCAAGGAATCCTGGAGTGGAATTCTTATACAATTTTCCATCCTTCTCAGTTGTGGTATGTCATTATCGATGATCCTTTAGATCCTTTCATCCACAACATTGACTACTCCTCTGAAAGCATCAAGTTTGCAGCTTGCTGCCTTGTCAGAAGTCGCTTCTCTGTTCCTTGTTACATTTGGCATTGACTCTCTGTTTGAAGACTCAGCCTGTCCAGCAATTAACTCCTTAAATTCTTCTGCAGGGCATTCCTTTTCGCTTGTGGCATGCGGCAGCCATTTATCAAGGAGTTGTAAAAATAATGTTGTTCACGTAGCTTCAACTCTTGCTCCCAAACATGGTTAGTTGCTTTCAATTCCTGTATAAATTTGTCCTGTCCTTTGATAGCTTATTCCAGACAGAGTTATAGATCCAATAAATACTTCTGTCCAACAAGTCCATGCCGACCATAATCCTAAACTAAACTAGTCTCACCTGCCTGCGTTCAGCCCATATCCCTCCAAACCTTTCTTGTTCATGTACTTATCCAAATATCTTATGGCTGCTTCTTTCAATCTATGAACTTACTAAAGTTCTGAAGTTTATATTATCACACCATCAACATGCACTCCCCATCCAAATGGCAGATTTTGCCCAGCGCAAGTTGCATATCACACTTAGAGGTCATTTGCATGAGGCAGATCTCTCCATATGACATATGTGATTAGAATGTCAAAACCAAAAATGCCATCCACACGATTGATGCAAGAATATTTGGAAGTGGCATGTGAGTGCAAAAGACTGGAACAAAGGAAAACTCAATTTACTAGCTGTTTGCACCACCTTAAAGCTCTTCACAGCGAATTAAATATGTTTGGAATGTAGTTATTGCTGTAATATAGGAAATACCACAAACAAGTTGAATCAGCAAAACTAACAGAAAACCTAAATTTTTAGCAATTTTCAGGACAATGTAAATTTTAGGGATTCAAACCTTGATTCTTAAGGACAACAATCTGAGGATATACAAAAGGAAGTATGTTCTTTGGATTCAGAATTGGCTGACCCTTAGAAGACAAAGGGTGGTAGTGGACGGAAAATATTCAACATGGTGCTCAGTTACAAGTGGTGTACCACAAGAATCTGTTCTGGGTCCTCTTCTATTTGTGATTTTTGTAAATGATTTGGATGAAGGAGTGGAAGGGTGGATTAGTAAGTGCGCCGATGATACGAAGGTGGGTTGAGTTGTGGATAGTGCGGAGGGCTGTTCTAGGTTACAAAGGGACATCGACAGGATGCAGAGCTGAGCTGAGAAGTGGCAGATGGAGTTTAACCCTGAAAAGTGTGAGGTGATTCATTTTGGAAGGACAAATTTGAAAGCAGAATACAGGGTTAATGGAAAGATTCTTGGCAGTGTGGAGGAGCAGAGGGATCTTGGGGTTCATGTTCACAGTTTCCTGAAAGCTGCCACCCAGGTTTTTAGAGTTGTTAAGAAGGCGTATGGTATGTTAGCTTTCATTAATAGAGGGATTGAGTTCAAGAGCTGTGAAGTTATGCTCCAGCTATACAAAAGCCTGGTTCGGCCACATCTGGAGTATTGTATCCAGTTCTGGTCGCCTCATTACAGGAAAGATGTGGAAGCATTGGAAAAGGTGCAGAGGAGATTTACTAGGATGTTGCCTGGAATTGAGGGAGGGTCTTACGAGGAAAGGTTGAGAGAGCTAGGGCTTTTCTCTTTAGAATGACAAAGGATGAGAGGTGACTTGATAGAGGTGTATAAAATGATCATAGGTATAGATAGAGTGGACAGCCAGAGACTTTTTCCTAGGGTGGAGGTAGTTATTACGAGGGTGCATAGTTTTAAAGTGAGTGGAGGTAGATATAGGGGAGACGTCAGGGGTAGGTCCTCTACTCAGAGAGTGTTCGGGGCATGGAATGCATTGCTGGAGAGGGTAGTGGAGTCGGCCTCATTAGGGGCATTTAAGCGGCTATTAGATAGGCATATGGATGATAGTATAAGGTAGGGGTGGAGGTTAGATAGACCTTAGGATTAGGGTAAATTTTTGGCACAACATCGTGGGCCGAAGGGCCTGTGCTGTGCTGTACTGTCCTATGTTCTATGTTCTTTGTTCTTTGGTTTGTACGACTCCAGATTATATCTTGTCTATAAAATAGTTAGGTTTAATGAAGCCCATTGTTATTTGCTGACAAGAGAGCAGACTTCAGTCAGATGTTTAAAACTACCAGCCAATAGTCAGAGGTTGTCATCTGATCGAAAATACTACAAACAGTTTGGCATTACGGAATAACTAAAGCACTTCTGAGATGGTGTCGTCAAGACCTGGTTTATCTGCCATGTTATGTTTGGAATATAGCATTTTTGTACACCTCCCAGGGTGTAGAGAGTCACATATATCATATGTTGCCATTAAAATGATATGACATCAGTTTAAACCTGAAGAAAATTTCAAAACCCCTTTTAGTGACAAAACTGTTGAGTTTGCTCAGAAAATTAGTTGCTGTGAGCTCTTAAGTAAATCGACTTGTCTTGAATTCTATTCAGCACGTGGGAATTGGCGACACATTTAAACATTTTACTGCTCGAGCGCTTCAGAGCTTACTTATACCATTGCATCGGTGTCGGGTAGGTGTCAATGCCGAATGATGTATGGACAGCAAACCTGACTTACAATATAGGCTCCCTTGTCAATCTCTAGCTGGAGCCATGTTAACAATGTTACATACTTCCCTGCATGACCTTGTTAGACTGAATGACTTCCTCTGTGCCATATCGCACAGCTCATTCCAACTTCATTATTTCACTAAGCACAAGAAGAAACCTTGTTTTTTTTTCTGGAACCTGAAATGTACAACAGCAGAAAGTCTTCATATATTCTCGTTTCCCAGGAAAGCACTCAGCTATGTTTAAAAAAAGTGGAATATGCACTTCATCAGTGAAACTAAGCATGTGTTGATCATTCATGTTGAATTCTGATACGGTTTGTGCCATTGTCACAAAGGGGTTGACAGATTTTGCAGTGAATTTGCTGATTTCTTGCTATGAATACCACAGACATTCAGGGAAAAGACATGTGGAAGTGGAACACAAATGGTAATAGTCTGGACACGGCATTGTTCCACTTACTTGTGTAAGTAAGGAGACAAATTATTGTTCATTCTTTCTCACTTCTGTGAAAGTGCTATCAATTCAAATGGTTCTCCCATACTGGGACAAGACAGCCTCACTTCTTCCATGGTCTATTTTTTGGGGGTTAGAATTGAGGCTATCTCTGGCAGAATTCCTGCTCCAGAAATGGGGACACGGGAACCTGAGAGTGGTGACAAAGCAACCTCTCACTGAACATGACCAAGCCATTGACAAAATGGAAAAATGGCTCTGAATGGGATGCTTGAATATCTTAATTGACTTCTTTGTACCGGGATGACCAGAGATGATTCCAAGGTTGGTGAAATTCCCCTGTCTGCACCTGCAAAAATATTGCTCCCTGCCTGGGAAGGCGGACGCACAAATACCTCTCAATCTTAGCCATAGGTTTGATTCTTATTCCACTGCGACATATGGACAGGCACTCTGCAATAGTTAGCAGGTTATCTTCAAACTCCACATTTTCTCTGAAGAGTTTCTTGACAACATTGCCAATCCTAATTAGTTCATGTACTTTATATGTACATGTATGCCTTCTCACAGCAGTGCCGAGAATCAGGCACAAAGTGGTACCTTGCATTTCAGGCTGGCCTGCTATAGGAAGGATATTATTAAAATGGAGAGGGTTCAGAAAACGTTTACCAAGATGTTTCCAGGACTGGAGGGTTTGAGTTACAAGGAGGGACCGGATAGGCTGGGACATTTTTCACTGGAGCGTAGGAAGTTGAGGTTATAAAGGTTTATGACATCATGAGGGGTACGGATAAGGTGAATAGCAAAGGTCTTTTCCCTAATGTAGGGGAGTTCAAAACTAAATGGCATATTTTTAAGGTGAGAGGAGAAAGATTTAAAAGGGACTCAAGGGGCAACTTTTTCACACAGAGATTATATGTGGAATGACTTACCAGAGGAAGTGGTAGGTGCAGGTACAGTTACAACATTTAAAACACATATTTTCAGGTACATGAATAGGAAAGGTTTAGAGGGTTATAGGCCAAATGCAGGACTAGTTTAGTTTTGGAAACTTAGTCGGCATGGACGAGTTTCTGTGCTGTATTTCTCTTTGACTCTATGACTTTATGAGAGAAACATAAACATTCTTTCACCCCTCCCACCCCCTTACATGTTCCTCACTCTCCCTCAACACAATACAGCCCTATCCCCTACATTTGCAATCTCTGTAATTTAGTGTCTGGCTATCCATCCTCCACTGTCTACTTCCAACCACTACCCTTTCCCCCTTCAGATAGAATGCCAACCCATTGAGAATCCTAAATGAGTGCCAGTCCAACACTCAAGAAACTCATCACCATCCAGAATAAAGCATTCCACTTGATTGGTATCCTGTTTAAAACCTTCAGCCCCTCCACCACCAACACACAACAGCATCAGCGTGTACCATCGACAAGATGCACTGCAACAACTCACCAAGGATCCTTCAAAAGCACCTTCCAAACTCACAATCTCTGCCACCTAAGACAAGGGCAGCAGATATGTTGGAACACCACCACTTGCAAGTTACCGTCTAAACTACCCCCCCATCCTGACTTGGATCTATATGACTGTTCCTTTACTGCGGCTAGCTTACTATTCTGGAACCTGCTCCTAACAACACTGTGGGTGTTTCAACACCCCAAGGACTGCAGTGGTTCAAGAGGCAGCTCACCACCAGTTCCTCAAACCCAGTTATGGATGGCTAATGCTGCTCTCGGCAGCGATGTCCACATCTCATAAATGAATAGGAAAAATCCACAAGTAACCATATGCATAGGAAAAAAAATATATTGTTCTGTTACTTACATTTCTACATTGAGAAAATTACTCTCTTTCATAAATTTACATTTTGATATTTCTTTGACAGGACTTGGCAATTTGGACAGTTCCAAGATGTTTATGCATTGTTTATGCAGACTTTCTTTCCAGTTAATGGTCACAAACTGCACCTGACCCTCCCTCCAAAGGATTCATTAACCTATCCCAAAGGGTCCTTGGCCATATCTGCATGGATACCTTATCAGACATCTCCAAAGGTATACCCTGCTATCCAATAGAGATGTACTGAGAACGGACCTGCTCTTTCCTGGTCTAATCTCTACAGTCTGTGCTCCAGACACCAGTGACTTCAAAATCCCATTTGAGTGAAGGCATCTGGAGCCTGAATTACGGTACTACATGAGTGCAACCATGGCCCACTACCTATACCACCCCTGTAAAACAGAGATTCTGGGCTTGGAGGTAGGCCTTAAGGTTCCTGACTTCATCTGGCACTTTTTGCCATACCAGAGATCCTCATTGTTGTAATATTAGGAGCCCATTACTCCTTGATTTCCAACCCACTGCAATACGCTGTAGGATTAATAAATCCTGGAAAAGAAATTAACCGTCACTTGGTAAAAATATCGATTACTAAACAAATTTCAGCTTGAAGATGAATCAGGTCAGGTCAGCAGTTCTTTCATCCCATGTACCTGGACTTCCAAAAGTGTAAAGATCACCTTTTTATGCCTTTTATTTTTGGACTCTGGACTGAAAAAAAAGGTGGATAATGCTTTAGACCAAGGAAACTGTGTAAAGAGATGACTGCCATTTAAAAGTTATGTTTACTGGAACACACTGTGAGTTGTCTACACTGTTGTTTTTCCTCAGAACAGTGAGACCAAAAGCAGACACCACAGAGCCAATCGGTTCTGAACTTGGGGCATGATTGCTTGACAATAACATCCTGATTGGCTCATGCCATGGTAACCGTGGAATATGAGGGGCCAGGGCAGTAAGGAATCTTCCACTCACCTCTCTCTCTGTAAATGCCCTGTAAAGAAGGAATAAAACATGTTCAAATACAGCAGAAAGGCAAATTCTCAACTAGCAAATGAAAGATAGCATCAGTATTCAAGAATCTTACCTCACTGGCGTATAATTTTATAAGGAAATGTAAGGAACAGAAAGAAAACAGCTCGTCAAACCCTGTAGTGCCATTGAAATGTGTTTCCATAATTTTGATTTTTCCCTTCCTGTCGTAATGTCAATGCCTAGTCTATCTTCCTGTCCATCCATATATGAGAGGAGAATTTAAACCAGGTAGAGTTTAAACTGTAAAGTTTTAAGTTTGCAATTCACATTTGCTGATTGCCATTGGGCAAAGGCAATCTGATTGAATAAATTTTCTTGCTCAGTATATAAACCTAAGCGCTTCTTTTAGCCTGAATACGTTAGTCAGGTAAAAATTGGAGACTTTGAACAGTTTGACTAAATCTTTTCATATTTGAGGTGATTCTGTAAATAGTACGGTTTGTTTTCCAGTGCATAACCCAATGAGTTGTGATAAAAGACTAAAGTGCCATGTAATAAATTTCTAAGCAAAATCGTGGACCAAAGGATGAAAGGGTCAGTGAGTGTGTTTCTGTAGCCTTTGAGACAAAGAAACAAAATAATAGCAATCAGTTGTTTTCAGTGAGGAGTGGACCGTGAAATGTTAAACCCTGAGGATTGGTATTTGGCCCACTCTTTCTTTTGATATGTATTAGTGACCTGAATGTGAACACATAATTTCAAAGGTTGCAGATTACACCAAACTCAGAAATGTAGGAAGATAGCAACAGAGTTCAGGAGACTGGAGATAGACCGGTGAATTGGGGAGGCACATAGCAGATGAATTTAAATGCAGGGAAGTACAATGTGAAGAAGAAAGGAAGCAATGTAAAACGATAAAGCTTTAAACAGGCTGTGGGAACAGACACATTCAACAGTTTATATGCACAAAACTTTGAAGATGGTAAGACAAGTTGAGAAGGCTCTAAAAACAGAAAGGGGGATTTCATTAATAGTACAAAAGCAAGGAAGTCATGCTAAACCTTTAAGATGTATGGTTATGCCTAACCTTGAGGAATGAGTCCTGTTTTGGGAACCACACTTCAGAAAGGATGTCAAATGTTAGCATCATAACTGACCAGTATCTTCACTCCATTCAGATGCCTTGGCTCCATACCCTTTTATTCCATGGATTAGCAAAATGTATCTATTTGAGATCTAATCAAGCTAAATCCTCTGCTTTTCTGGAAGAGAAAGTTTAACTACATGCTTTTCACACTTTTCAGAAGTTTTAAGCATTCTATTGCAAATAGTCTGAGTTGCACAAAAGCTGGAAAGCTATTTACTCTATCTATCACTTTGTTTAAAAATCACAATTAAATTCTCCTTTATTACATTACAATTCTGAAAATTCAACCCTAGGTTATAGAATCTCACATTAACCCTTGAAATAACTTCAGCTGAATGACCTACTCCCTTCCCCAGCTCATTCCCATGACTGACTCTAATTTATCATTAACAAGTTAATGTTAATGATAAACAAACAAACATCTACTTACAATACAAATCAATGAAATTCCACCAGGATGCGAAGATTGTGATTGACGTCTAATTGCAATCTTGCATTAGAAAGCAGAACTCCAGTCACAACCAACACTTCAGCAATTCAGATGGAAAATCCTGCAGGGACCAGTGACCTTCACACTTGAGTTCCCGAGCTGCACTCTCATCACGCACATCCCGACAGGAATAAATTCCTATTCAAGATAAATTATCATGACTTCTGAGAATAGTGCAGGGAGGAGAACTATTGGATAATGAAAATGTCCAAAAGATCTGATATTCTAATTTTTAATTAATTGTATATCATCCCCATCTTTAAATGAAGACTACATCCTTCTGGTAATGGCAACCTCACAAAAATAGTTCTATTTTAAAAATCTTCACTTTCTGTGATAACAGAGTCAGTGGACGTCCTTCTCGTGGGATGAAATTTCAAACGAAAATGCCACTTTGCTGGAGCAGCCTGCATGTATTGCCTGTATTTCTGACAAATTTAACCTTTTCATGGCATTGCTAGATTTCTCAATCTACCTTGTTATGTGGGACTGATTTTGTTCTTACCTGAACATATCTTAGCCCTGTCAGTAGCCAGGAAAGTAAGTGAGCATTAGCTAAGTCAAAAAAGTAAGAGTCTAGAATTCAGCAGGTGGACAAAAATCATCAAGATGTTGTTTTATTAAAGTGTTTACATAAGGTTATATCTTTCTCTACATAGCAACTGTTGCCACAACAGAATTAGTCTCCATTGGAAAATCCAAGTCACAAGTTGCTGTTACACAGACACATTTATGCCATTATGTAATCTTACATACCACAGAAATGGCCTGAACAGATTAAGTGGATGTAGCAGTAAACACATTTGAAATTATCCAAATGTAACTGCAGTACTTTTCTGCAGCTGAAGAGCTGAAGATCTTTCTGTTTGCCAATTAGTTACTTTTTCCTATTTTCAAGATGGTCATTTTCCCATACAATAGAAGAAATTTGCACTGCAACATAAGCTGTGACAAAAATAAAGTACTGCCCACTTCTATGTTTTCATTCATTTATGGAATGTAGGCATCACTGTCTAGGTTAGTATTTGGTGTCTGTCACTAATTGTATTTGAGAAGCTGGTGGTGAGCTGCCGATTTGAACCATTGCAGTCCATATGGTGTAGATACACATTCAGTGCTGTTAGGGGTAAATGGGAGTGGGGAGAGGGGGGAGGGGGCTGGGTGGAGTTCTAAGATTTTAACCCAACAATACTGAATGAAAGATGACAACAATAGAGTTTCAAGTCAGGATGATGTGCAGCTTGAAAGGGAACTGGAAGGTGGTGGTGTTCCCATGCATCTGCTGTCCTTATACTCCCAGGATGTTGCTAATAGAGTCATAAAGTCACAGTCATAGAGCTGTGCAGCATGAAAACAGCATTCATTCCAACTTGTTCATGCTGACAAGATACTCTAAATAAATCTAGTCCCATTTGCCAGCATTTGGCCCATTTTCCTCTAAACTCTTCCTGTTCATATACCCATCCAGAAGCCTTTTAAATGTTGTAATCATACCAGCCTCCATCACTTCCTCTGGCAGCTCATTCCATACATGCACCAGCCTCTGCATGAAAATGTTGCCCCTTAGGTCCCTTTTAAATCATTCCCCTCTCACCTTAAACCTATGCCCTCTAGTTTTCAACTCCACCACCCCAGTGAAAAGACCTTATTTATTTCACCCTATCCATGCCCCTCATGATTTTATAAACCTCTATCAGGTCACCCCTCATCCTCCAACGCTCCCCCAGGGAAGATAGCCCCAGCCTATTCAGCCTCTCCCTCCGACCCTGGCAACATCCTTGCAAATCTTTTCTGAACCCTTTCAAGTTTCACAACATCCTTCCTATAACATGCAGACCAGAATTGCATGCAATATTCCAAAAGTGGACTAACCAATGTCCTAAATAGCTGCAACATGACCTCCCAACTCCTATACTCAATGCACTGGCCAATAAAAGCATTCATACCAAACACCTCCTTCACTATCCAATCTACCTGTGACTCCACTTTCAAGGAACTATGAACCTGCACTCCAAGGTCCCTTTGTTCAGCAACACTCCCCAGGAACTTACTATTAAGTGTATAAGTCCTGCCCTGATTTGCCTTTCCAAAATGCAGCACCTCACATTTATCTAAATTAAACTCCATCTGCCACTCCTTGGCCCATTGGCCCATCTGATCAAGATCCTGTTGTACTCTGAGGTAACCTTCTTTGCTGTCCACTGGACTAATGGCATATCCAGCGAAGAGAATGCTATTAAATGCGAATGACATGGTTGGATTTTCTCTTGTTGAAGGTGCTTATTCCTTGCGTGGATGTACATGCTACATATCAGCCAAAGCCCAGATGTTGTTCAAGTCTTACTGCTGATGGACACAGACTGCTTCAGAAATGAAAGGCACTGAATATTATGCAATCATCAGCGAATATCCCCACCTCTGACCCTTGGACGATAAATCATTGATGATACAGCTAATGATGGTTGGACCTTAGGACAATGCCCTGAGGAATGCCTGCAGAGATTTTCTTGGATTGAGATAATTAACCTCCAACAACTTCAATTTATGTTTGTTCTAGGTATGATACCAACCAGTGGTGGGTTTTTACTCTTAATTCCCATTGACTCCCATTCTACTAAGGCACTGTAATGCCACACTCAATCAAATACCTTTGTGCCAAGGACAGTCACTCTCACATCATCTCTGGAATTTAGTTTCCTTGTCCATATTTGGATCAAGGCTGACATGAAATCAGAATCTAAGTGATCCTTGTGGAACCCAAACTGAATGGCAGTGAGCAGGTTATTCGTCTGCAAGTGCGACTTGGTAATGCTGTCGACAAATAATTCCACCACTTAGCTGATGATTGAGAGTAGACTGGTGGAGCAGTAATTGACTGCGTTGAATTTGACCTGTTGTTTGTGGACATAATATGCTTGGCAATTTTCCAAATTGCTGATTGGACGCTGGTGTTGTACTTGACAACTTGGCTTGGGATAGAGCTAGTTCTGGAGCACAAGCCTTCCGTCCTATCGCTGGAATGCTATCAAGGCCATAATCTTTGCAGTAATGATGAAAACATGCAACATTTTCTGTGAAAATAAATGTGGCATTATTCCCCATACTTTAACTTCAATAATTCTAAGACTCAGAATTATCTTGATAATCATTTATAATATTTTATGGTCAGTTTATCCTTTATGATCTAATACAGCCTCTCAGGATATCATTGTACCTTCCCTTGACTTACATTCTGCTTATGTACCTTGATATTTCTCTTAATGAGTAGATTTTACTAAAAACATTTTTTTTTGTTCTTAGAAATGCTGAAGAAACAAGGTCGCACAAGCAGCAATGTGAAAAATAATTTGACAATAATTTTTTATAGCAGTGCTCTTGGTTGAGGTAGGTTCCCCAAGGAGAATTCCTGAGCTCGTCTTCAAAATAATGCAAAGGTACATTTTGTCAAATGCCTCCCTCTTTGAAGCTTTTTTTAATAATTTTAGATTTATGCAAGCCAGCTTTCTAAAGTTTCAACAAATCCAGCAGGCAACAGGGAGTAAAAAGGGCTGAATCTTTGAGCTGCCTTACATTGGACCTAGGTTCGATTCTACCCTTGGATGATTACCTGTGTGGAGTTTGCATGTTCTCCCTGGGTCTGTGTAGATTTCCTCCGGGTGCTCCGGTTTCCTCCCACAGTCCAAAGATGTGCAGATTAGCCATGGGAAATGCAGGGTTATGGGAATAGGGTCAGGGGCTAGGTCTGGGTGTAGTACTCTTTGGAGAGTCAGCGTAGACTCGATGGACTGAATAGCATCTTTCCACACTGTAGGGATTCTGTGAATGCATTTGTCATACTGCCTGTGGAGCAGGAGTGCTTCCTTCAGCCTCCATTAGTTAACCTCCTCAGTTTCTTGCAATTATCCTCCTGGCTATCAGTTTGTCTCCCCTAGTCAACACTACACGTTCCCATCATCTCTTCTCTCTGTCTCTCACCCACACCCACTCCCCTAAACACCACGAGGCCTACCTAACTGCAATCACTCATTTCTTCCCTACGCACTCCCCAGTTATGTTCCATATGCAAGCTTTTCCGTGTAACTGGCAGCAAATAAGATGCAAAATAATCAGAAATACATACTTCCAGTTTTCCTACATTTAAAGTGGCTAAAGCTAAAATATGACATTTTTTTAATTTGGGAAAAAACTGCAATGAAATGAAGAAAAGACCAACATGACCGTAAATTGATCATGAGTAACATCAAATAAAAAGCCAATATGCACTTAATATTGTAATTAACTGTCTGTCATTAATTCCAGTTCTTTGCCTGCAGATTCAATGATTTCAGAAAAGGGAATTGTGAGCCTAATGTTTCATAAAATTATTACATATTCAGTTTATTAGGTTGACAACATACTGCAATTCTAAGCAATGTCACAGTGGGACTAGGCAACTAATTCATTCTAGCTATATTTGGTGGACTATTTTGTTTTAACTGTATTGAAGCAAATCAGAAGTAATGCTTTAATATTTTGCAATGCGATATTCTAAAAATTTTTGTGTGAGTCAGAGAAAATATTAAGTTACTTGGGTAGCATTTGTGCATGACAGTAATTGCTTTCTGAGGCAAAGATAGAATCTCTGGCTTTTGTACATTCTGTCTTTGCCATTCTTCCTTGATTGGAAAGCAATTTCTTTGCAAAATTACATTTCAATTCAAATTAGAGAACCGGAATTGATTCTTTTTTAAAAAAAATGCCTCATCTGTTTAGAAGTTGTCAGTGTTTGTCCCAAAATAAAGCAGTATGACACGGAATGACTTGCCAATTTCATCCCATAGTGTAAAATAAAGAATCCCACATGGTCCAGCTGTTAATTCCTTGCTTCAATGATCAGTGGGCTAAGTGGTAAAATACACCTTTAAAAAACAAAAACAGAAATAGCTGGAAATGTTCAGCAGGTCTGGCAGCATCTATGATAAGAAATCAGAGTTAATGTTTTGGGTCCAGTGACCCTTCCTCAGAACCTTTAAAAAAGTTAGATTCATTCTTCTTGGTCATATACATTTTATAACGTTGGTTACTTTATGCTACATGGTCAAAATTATTATTTTTTTAATGTGATTTTCGCTCTTTATTCAAATTTGATTTTATGTTTCTATTTAGAAGGCAGTGATTCATATTGTGATATAATTCACTGAGTTATCTTATTTATTGCTGTTAAAGGTGCAAGTGTAATTAACCTTTAATGGGATCTTAGTCCATGTGCTTTGCATGACATACATTTTTTACTTCTTTCTCTTTTGTGTGCATTTATAGGAATGCATATATTTTCTCAGACTACATAGTTGAAACAAAGTTTTACAGTCCATTGCAGGTGGATTTGCAGGTAGGATTACTTGTAAAATTCTGATGGTGCCTTTCCTGTTACCTAAATACTTATTGACCATAACATAATGAGCAGTGGGTGAGGGCTCGGGTGCCTAGCCCAGCCTTGAATTGTTTGTGGCTTCAAGTGCCATTTTAAGGATCACTACCAGCCAACCACAAACTGTTCACCAGTGGGAATTGGTTGATCAGTGGAAGGTTTGGCAAGGAAGTCATTTGGCATCAGGTGAGAAAGGGGTGAGGAGCTTTCTCCTCCATAGGCTCCCTTTTCCAGTGGAAAACCCCTTCCCAAGCTCTGATCCACCTGAATGAACCCCATCCCCTGGACATTTGTATCTTTCTCTAAAGCCTACTCAATGCCACCTCCAACATTTAGCACCCCCCTACAAACCACTTCCCTCCCACCACCACCCCCAAAAAGGACATCCACGCCTGTCCCCATCAAGAGCATTCTGCCCTACCTTACATTCAACTCCCAGCTCATTGTCGTTGGGTTTAAGTGCAGTCTCAGTCATGACCACCTCTCTAGGAGCTGCTGTTGCCATTAGAGTTGTATTGTCCCATTAGATTGGTTGGTAAGTCTTGGACATAGAACATTCCCACAGAGGTGTGCAGTCATCTCATGCTGAGGCACCTAATGCTCTTCCAAGTGCTAAATGGCTCCAGGGTTGTCTGTCAGTGCAGTCAGCAAGTTTAATTCTCAGCAACGTTTACGCTGGCCAGGCAATAGATCCCAACACCTTGTGAAATCCTGTTCTTGAAGTTGGGATGCTCTATCATAAATTCACTGCTGAACATATTAGGGAAGCCTACAGTGACAGAGTTTAATTATAAACTGAACCAATAATAGGCAGCTAAGTAGGAGAAACCATTATCATAGGGATTAAACAAATTGCAGCCCCAATGATAACAGTAAAACATACGAATGCATGTTTACTAATGAAATCTTACCAGCTAATTTGGGCAACTTAAGAACCTGGAAAAGTATCTACTATAAAATCAAAGGCCCAGTGGGCATAAGAAGCAATTGCTTAAACGATCAATATAGTAATTGATATCATTTGGTTTCAGTATGTTAACCCAAGTAACATATAACGCAAAAAAGTCAGCATTCTGTTAGATTTCTCAAAGCTTGTTTACA
>NC_063336.1:109760840-109790201 GCF_021869965.1 Rhincodon typus
CCCCTTCCTAACTCCCTACCTACACTCACCTTTACTGGCTCCATCCCGCCTCTTCGACCTGTTTGTTTCCTCTCCACCTATCCTCTCCTCTATCCCTCTTCTATCCGCCTCCCACTCTCTCCCTATTTATTTCAAAACCCCCTTCCCCTCCCCCTTTTCTGATGAAGGGTCTAGGCCCGAAACGTCAGCCTCTCTGCTCCTATGATGCTGCTTGGCCTGCTGTGTTCATCCAGCCCTGCACCTTGTTGTCTCTCTTCTAAATACTGGATTGTTTTCAACATTGTGAGCCTTCTTTTAAATTCTGGATTGTTTTCAACATTTGTGAGCCAAGTTTGCATAGAGCAGGCACTTCTTTCGAGGGCCACTGCTTGATTACTTAATACTCGCAGCAGTGAATCTCAAAATTGCCATCAGTTTTCCTTTTCTTCTAATATATTTGCTAAGACCCACTGCTAATGATATGACAGCTGTCAGTAAATTTCTACTTCATCCAACAAATAATCCCGTTTTCAAATATGTAGGTCATTGTCAGTTCCACGATTGATTTCCTTTAGGTAAAGAAAACATTTCATTGAGTTCATTGTATTTTAGTGTTTTCTCCTCTTACTGCTTTATCTGAAATATCCAACCATGTTATGGACATAGTATTACTTGCTTGACTGATGACTGAAAGACAGGCTGCTCTCAAAAAAAATAAAACAAAAGTAAGGTGACTTCATTACTAGTATAGAATTTTGGTCATTTGCTTTGAGGAGAAAGAGTGTGTCTCCATGAATTATTTGTCTACTTGCTTGTTTGTACCAATTTATTCTCATTGAAAATTAAGTTGATGGTTAACTTAGGATATTGATAATACCGTCAGCAAGCTTCACTGCATGTGAATGCAAACTAAACCGCCTTACCCGTACTCAAAAAAGTGTTTGTGAAAGTGATAACATACTAAATTGATTACAGGTTCCTAATTCTTCCATACTAAATGAAGTAAATAACCATATCTAACAGATACCATCGATCTTGTCCTTGTTTAATTGGTTAATTGTTAT
The DNA here is from genome assembly GCF_021869965.1 of Rhincodon typus. Classification (NCBI taxonomy): domain Eukaryota; kingdom Metazoa; phylum Chordata; class Chondrichthyes; order Orectolobiformes; family Rhincodontidae; genus Rhincodon; species Rhincodon typus. The sequence continues at coordinate 109,761,884 of NC_063336.1, forward strand.
CTGGAATCTTGAGATGTCTGCTCTGAAATCAAAACAAAGAAAGTTGTAAATGCACAGTGGAATTTTTGACATCTAAGAAGACAGATCAGCATTCTGGGTGTAGTTTCTTAGTTGTGGTGGTGTGAGCATTTCATGACAGTACAGTGTTATGTAAGAAGCACTCATTGGCTCGAGTCTGATTTGTTTTTCTCTATAATCTCTCAGCTACGTATTGTGGTTTACTATGAATGCTGTTATGGTGAAATCTTCAGATATATTTGTCTCGTGAGTCGCAAAATTGCATGTAAATAGGGTAATTGACAATTTTATTATTCTGAATATTGTGACAAATATTCATATTATTCATGATAGATTTGCTTGATTATGTTGTTGTGAGTGCTTCTAATTGGAAGGCATTACAATAGCCAATCTAATGGAATATGGATGATTTTAAATGCAAATAAATGATACAGTAACAAATATGTCCAGTTGTCTTCCTATATTGATAGGCAGTTTGGTTGCAGTGTCCTAGAATAATTCCTCCCTGAATGTGCTGTTTCCATTGAAGTGAATGACTGCAATTCAGCTGGTACTGCACTTTATTGTGGCAATAATGCAGCAAACATCGTTGCCAGCACCATTTCCAGTGTGTTTTTATTGCTTTTGGTTGCAAATGTGCGAAGAGGAAAGTATAAGTGAGGTCTGAAGCTGATTAACATGCAGTGGAATATGGTTGTCACTCCTTTGGATTTCCATGCAGCAGGTCTTTAGTCTAATGGCACAATGAAAATACTGTTACAGTATAAAATGCTATGTTGTATTTAGCATCTAAGTCAGCATGTCTGTATACTTAAATATTGTGATACACTTCCTTTTCCAAATTGCCATCTCAAGTTACTTTTTCTAATATTATTCCTTATACTACTATTCACCTGACGAAGGAGCAGCACTCTGAAAGCTAATGATTTCAAATAAACCTTTTGGACTGTAACCTGTGTGTGACTTCTGACCTTGTCTACTCCAGTCTAACACCAGCACCCCTACATCATGAATACAGTTGTCATCAAAACTAAAAACTGGTCATGTGATATTTTGTTATATCAGGTTTTCCTTTTGCCATTGCCCAACCTAATGTATTTCCCAATTCAAGTGTATGAACGCTTGTGATGTTTATTTTAACCTGGGGTTTGGGACAGCAGCAGAGCCCTTTTTTAAGAATGTTTGTCTTTAACGTTCAAACATCTCTGTGGCACTTGACGTCTGTAACGTTGTCAGACAGGCAAAACGGCCAATCATTTTGAAGGATTGTCATAGCTACTGAATTGGAATGTAATCAGAGGACTTTATCATTCTTTCTGAATAAATTTTGTAAAAAAACAAAGCAAATATTGGGATTTACACATAAATTTAAGGTTGAAGCTGAAATATAAATATCATTTTCTTAATATATCTGAAGTTTATAATGAAGGAATTTGACAGATAATAAATACAGTTTGTTTTTCAAAGTTAGGGAGGTCCAAGTACCACTCTCCTCAATCAGATGGGGAGAATGTAAAAGGGAATGCCCACGTGGAACTACTTCACCTGTTGCTAGTTCAACACCCACTTAATTTCCCACCTCAGGATTTCAGTTAGTGCTCTTGTGGACAAGCCAACCATAGGCTTTCCCCCTGTGGATTTAATTGGACAGAGGCAGAATGGCAACTGGGTCCCTGGAACCACACCCACCTGCGTGCTTAAATGTCTCCAAACCTGCCACAAGGGGCTTTAAATTCTACTACTGACAGCAGTTTCCGGTTTTCCATGTTTAACTACAGATATTCAGATACCAGATGATGTTAGTTTCATAAAGTAATAACAGCACACACTTTGATATCAATACTACTGGAAAATGTAAATCAATTTTTTTCCACTGAAATCCTTGTGACTCTACAGGATTGATTTATATTGTAATGCCGAACAAAACAGACATTGTTCATGCATTAATTTAATATCAGATTCCTGCTTTAAATTTTTTTTTCTACATAATGAGCTAGAATTACATTCATTTTAGAACTCTTAATGTCTCAAATTTAAAATTACTTTTGCTTTTAAATCCCTCCTTAGTCCTTTCCCTGTCTCCATAACTTTTTCCAGCCCAAGCACTTTCTGCAATCTTTTTTTGGTAGGGTTTGCCAGAACTGCTGAGGTTTTCCAGCAATTTCTGTTTTTGTTTCTGATTTCCAGCATCTGCAATCCTTGGTTTCTTTTTCTGATTAAAGACTGTGTTGACCTGAAATGTTAACTGTCTTTCACTCCTCAGTTTGCCTGACCTGAATATTTCCAGCAGTTTTAAAATCTCAGATTTCCAGCATTTGCAGTATTTTACTTTTGAACCCTCCCAGATTTCAATGCTTCTCTAATTTAGGCCCTTTTATTAACATCCCTAATTTTAGCCTTTCCATATGTTATGTTGCGCCTAAGCTTTGGATTTCTCTTCCTAAACTCCGCCTCCTTGCTTCTTTCTCCTCATTTATATCACAGAATCCCTACAGTTGTGATCGAGCTTAAAGTCTACATCTATTACCAAACCAATGATTATTTGTTGTAGTATCTCAGTGTGTGGCTCAGTGTCAGATTTGTACTTATGCCACAGTGGAATTTGAATATGTTAATGTATATTAAAGATGTTGTATAAATCCAAGTCGTTACAGAGCACATGTAAAGATTTCTAAAAGAATTCACAAAATTTCTGTATTTTGCACGATCTGTACCAGATTATTGACTTCCCAAATGCAGGGAGGATGATGGTCGAGGTGTTCATGTTAATGCTGATGCCGGGCACTGTCTGGATCCATAATGTTATATAATGTTGATGGTAGAGTTGGGCAATTTGATGCCAAGATAACCAAGGTTGTGACTCTAGGCTGAAACTTCTGCCATGTTTGGAGATGATGGTCATGTTGTTGGGTTTGAGGGTTTATCGTTCTTGTATTAACCATTGGTCATTTCGCAAAGTGTGCGGCATCGCATTGTGTAAGTAACATTTGCGCTGCACTTATCAAGGTATGCACATAGAAATAAAAAGGTTCGCTAGTTATTGGTAAATTGACTTCACAGGCATCTGGAAACACTCTTTAATGTATTTAAAGATGCCATTTAGTTTTTTCTTCAGCTTTCTGGTGTTTGAGAATTATTTGTCATTTGATTTTTGCTGAAATGTGGTGAGGAGGAGTAGGGTAGACAGGCTGAAAATAGAATGAGGAGCTTCTAATTTGTTTAAATGTGACTTAATCCTAGTAATTTGTCAGATGGAATATGTGAAACTTAACTTTGAGATATTAGTATGAGAATAAAACATGTACATTTAGCCTTAATTTGGGAGACATTAAACTCAGTAAAAGTGGATGTATAGACAAATTCATTTGTGGGATGTGGGCATCGCTGGCTGGCCAGCATTCCTTGCCCAACCCTAGTTGCCCTTGAGAAGGTGGTGGTGACCTGCCTTTTTGAACCGCTGCAGTCCTCCTGCTGTGGGTTGACCCACAATGCTATTAGGGAGGAAATTCCAGGTTTTTGACCCAGCGACGGTAAAGGAGTGGCAATATATTTCCAAGTCAGGATGGTGAGTGACTTGGAGAGGAACTTGGAGGTGATGGTGTTCCCATATATCTGCTGCCCTTGTCCTTCTAGATGGAAGTGGTTGTGGGTTTGGAAGGTGCTATCTGTGGATCTTTGGTGAATTTCTGCAGTGCATCTTGTAGATAGTACACACTGCTGCTACTGAGCTTTGGTGGTGGAGGGAGTGAATGCTTGTAGATGTAGTGCCAATCAAGCGGGCTGCTTTGTCCTGGATGGTGTCAAGCTTCTTGAGTGTTGTTGGTGCTGCACTCATCCAGGCAAGTGGGGAGTATTCCATCACACTCCTGACTTGTGCCTTGTAGATGGTGGACAGGCTTTGAGGAGTCAGGAGGTGAGTTACTCGCTGCAGTATTCCTAGCTCCTGGCCTGCTCATGTAGCCACTCTGTTGATGTGGTGAGTCCAGTTGAGTTTCTGGTCAATGGTAACCCCCAGGATGTTGATAGTAGGGGATTCGGTGATGATAACACCATTGAATGTCAAGGGGCGATGGTTAGATTGTCTCTTATTGGTAATGGTTATAGCCTGGCATTTGTGTGGATCGAATGTCACTTGCCACTTGTCAGCCCAAGCCTGGATTTTGTCCAGATCTTGTTGCATGTGAACATGGACTGCTTCAGTTTCTGAGGAGTCACGAACGGTGCTGAACATTGTGCAATCATTGGCGAACATCCCCAATTCAGACCTTATGATGGAGGGAAGGTCATTGATGAAGCAGCTGACGATGGTTGGGCCTAGGACACTACCCTGAGGAACTCCTGCAGAGATGTCCTGGAGCTGGGATGATTGACCTCCCACAACCACAACCATCTTCCTATGTGTCAGGTATGACTCCAACCACCGGAGCGTTTGCCTCCTGATTCCCATTCATTCCAGTTTTGCCAGGGCTCCTTGACGCCACACTCCGTCGAAAGCAGCCTTGATATCAAGGGCTGTCACTCTCACCTAACCTCTGGAATTCAGCTCTTTTGTCCATGTTTGAACCAAGGCTGTAATTAGATCAGAAGCTGAGTAGCCCTGGTGGAACCCAAACTGGGCATTGCTGAGCAGGTTGTTGCTGAGCAGATGTTGCTTGATAGCACTGTTGATGACACCTTCCATCACTTTGATGATCGAGAGGAGACTGATGGGGCGATAATTGGCCGGGTTGGATTTGTCCTGCTTTTTGTGTACAGGACATATTTGGGCAATTTTCCACATTGTCGGGTAGATACCAGTGTTGTAACTATACTGGAACAGCTTGGCTAGGGGAGCGGCAAGTTCTGGAGCACAAGTGTGTGCTGTTGCAGGAATGTTGTTAGGGCTGGTAGCCTTTGCAGTATCCAGTGTCTCCAACGGTTTCTTGATATCACGTGGAATGAATCGAATTGGCTGAAGACTGGTATCTGTAATGCTGGGGACCACTGGAGGAGGCTGAGATGGATCATCCACTTGAAGATTGCTGCGAATACTTCAGCCTTGTCTTTTGCAGTGGTGTGCTGGGCTCTTCCATCATTGAGGATGGGGATATTTGTGGAGCCTTCTCCTCCAGTGAGTTGTTTAATTGTCCACCACCTTTCACGACTGAATGTGGCAGGACTGCAGAGCTTAGATCTGATCCGTTGTTTGTGGGATTGCTTAGTTCTGTCTATCACTTGCTGTTTTCGCTGTTTGGCATGCAAGTAGTCCAGGTTGATACCTCATCTTCAGGTAAAACTGGTGCTGCTCCTGGCATGCCCTCCTGCATTCTTCATTGAACCAGGGTTGACCCCTTGACTTGATGGTAATGGTTGAGTGGGGAATATGCCAGGCCCACAGCGCCTCATGGATGCCCAGTCTTGAGTTGCTAGATCTGTGCGAAGTCTGAGACATTTAGCACGGTGATAGTGCTGCACAACACGATGGAGGTTGTTCTCAATGTGAAGGCGGGACGTCGTCTCCACAAGGACTGTGAGATGGTCACCCTTACCGATCCTGTCATGGACAGTTGCAACTGCAGCTGGCAGATTAATAAGGATGAGGTCATGTATGTTTTTTCCTCTTGTTGGTTCTCTCACCACCTGCCGCAGACCCAGTCTAGCAGTTATGTCCTGTTGGACCTGAACAGCTTGATCAGTAGTACTGCTGCCGAGCCACTCTTGGTAGTGGACATTGCAGTCCCCCACCCAGAGTACATTTTGTGCCCTTGCCATACTCAGTGCTTCCTCTAAGTGTTGTTCAACATTGGAGTACTGATTCATAAGCTGAGGGAGGACGGTATGTGATAATCAGCAGGAGCTTTCCTTGCCCATGTTTAACTTGAAGCCATGAGACTTCATGGGGTCCAGAATCAATGTTGAGGACTCCTAGAGCAACACCCTCCCGATTGTCTACCTCTGTGCCGCCCCCTTTGCTGAATCTGTCCTGCCGGTGAGATAGGACATATCCAGGGATGGTGATGGTGGTGTCTGGGACATTGTTTGTAAGGTATAATTCTGTGAGTATGACTATTTCAGGCTGTTGCTTGACTAGTCTGTGAGACAGCTCTCCCAATTTTGGCATTCACCCCCAGATGTTAGTGAGGAGGACTGTTCAGGGTCGACAGGGCTGTTTCTGCCATTGTCTTTTCCAGTGCCTAGGTCGATGCCAGGTGATCCGTTCAGTTCCATTTCTTTGAGTCTTTGTAGCAATTGACCCACAGAAATAGTATGGTTGACTCTCAACTGCCCTCTGGGCAATTGAGGATGGCAAGTAATTTTGTATGGAAGTATCTCGCACAGAAAAGTGTTTTGAGGCCCTGGGAGAGAGATCAAGTCGGACTTATTTCAGGCTTGTTTGCAGATGGTTTAAGGGGCCGTTTGCTTTGGCTACAGCTGGTTTAATATTATTTTTAGTTGTCATTTTCTGAACTGGTAAGTCATTGGATTTTACGTCGTTGCGTCATGCAGTTTCACTGTAGAATTCACTTTGTTCTTAGCCAGTTGATATTTTAAAATAGATTGAAGATACCAGTAGTGTCTAGTACTTTGCAACTCCATTGTTGTTTAAAAACAGTTTCTACTGGTGAGGAAAAGCAATTTGGAACAACAAAGCCATCTGTTTTAAAATAAAAATCATTTCGTCCAAAACTCATGTAGTGAAAATTGTCACAGATTTACACTGTCGGTATAATACAATGTTAGCTTCTATTCTGGGTTTCCTGTGATTATGGCTCAAACATAGCTTGTAGACCTTCTCATAGTGACAAATGTGAGTAGGAATAAGATTTGGGCTAGCGGTACGTGGCTTGAGGCACAGTGCAGGAGAGAGGGTTTCACATTTTTGGCACACTGGGGCAGGAAACATCAATTCAAAATGGATGGATTGCACCTTGAGAACTAGCACCAGGGCCTCAAAACACTTTTCTTTGCTGTACTGCACCTGAATTTGTCACAGAGTTCCTGAAAATTAGTAGCATTTGCCAGAATTGTTGACGTTCTTCTAGATGACCGTAAACATTTGCCAAAGTAATTTTATTAATAGATGATTGCTTATATGAACTTTGTGTTGTGCAGGTCACATAGAAACTTATTCTCTTTGGCCAATATCAAAATGTTTTGATATTTTCAACACAAGGATATGTACTACGGAAACAAATACGATGCATGTGAAATTTTAATACCCTCATTAATTCAAACGTGAATCAAGGTACAGGCATTAATAGATGCAACTGTTACGATTTGAAGTTTATTCACCAATAGGCAAGGCAGTGCAGTAGATGTTGCATTGATTTTCAGAAGGTAGCAAAGTGCCGCACAGAAGGTGTTTTGGAAAATGATGGCATAAGTACAAACTCGGCTCAGTCATATGAAGCTAAATGTGTTGGTAGCTGTTTAGCTAAACTACAAGTTAGCTTTTGTCTGTGCCACAAAAATCAATTTTGTGTCCATTATTCCTTACAATTTTCACAAATGACCTCAGTCTTTTTATTTCTGTTCCCAGATTGGCTTTACAGAATTGGGAGTTATTCCGGCTCAGTGAACCAGACCTTTGAAAATAGCTTCCTACATTTTCGATGTGTGGGATTAGGAGTTTTGCCAGGCAACCGAAGAAATTGTCTTAGTTGGCTGGGGGCGGAGGGACAGTTGGCTTTGAGGCTTGATCATTGTGTTCAAAATTTAAAAATTAAGATTATAAAACATGTCTTCTGTTCTTATCCTCTCACTCCCCTCATTCTCAAGCCCCATCCTTATTAATCTGGACCCACTTCCCGAGGTATCTAATACCCCTGTGCCAATCTATTCTGTCTATGCATTCACCATTGCCCAGGTACCCCCATGCTAATCTACCCATCTTTCATGATCCCTCATACGCCAGATGCTTCTAATAATTCCTGTGGTCCTTTATAACCTTATGTCAGTGCTAACTCACCCCCACCCACCACTACCACCCTTTGCCTTTTCCTCTCCATGTTAACTCATCTATTGTCCAGCATAAGCATAACGCAGTTTGCATCTTGACAAAAAACAAAGTTGTTTTGTCTGCTAAAGATACATATATAAAAAGACTAAGGTGTCACAAAAAAAAATAACACATTGATTAATGCAAAATTCCATTTCAGCGGAGGCAGTGGTCATTCAAATGGCCAGCTGCCTCTGAGAATCATGCATGCATGATCTATGACCTGCATTCATTTTTGCCCCTGCAAAAAATTAAAAAATGCTGTGTTCAGGGTGGAACATGGGATTCCTGACTTCTTACCATATTTTGCTGTAATGGAGATGATCTCCGTCATGGTGAAAATCAAGGCTGTAGATTCAAACGTAGGGAGCAACATTATAATATTTCCAAATGGTACCAAACTTGGAAAAGTCGTAGGTAGTGATTACAATAACAAATAGGCAGGATAGTGAAGTGTGCAGAAGCTGTTGAATTTAATGCAGTGAAGTACAAAGTGATACACACTGGGAAGATTAATATGGAACAGAGAAGCTTTAGTGTCTATTTACACATATCTTTCCAATTATGCAATCTCCAACACCTAGGAGGACAAGGGCAGCATACGGATGACAGCACCAAATCCTTTAAATTCTTCTCCAAGCCTCACACCACCCGTCAATGTTGCTCCCTCAAAATCCTGGATCTCACTAACTATTGTGGATTTATATACACCATGTGGCTTGCAGTGGTTCATGATCAATTTATCAAGGGTAATTAGGACTGAGCAACATGTGAGATAACAAGGTGTAGAGCTGCATGAACACAGCAGGCCAAGCAGCATCATAGGAGCAGGAAGGCTGATGTTTCGGGCCTAGACCCTTCATCAGAAATGGTTGTGCTGGTTTTGCAAATGATGCTCACATAACATGAAAGAAAAGGAAACAAATGTCTAAAAATTTAAGGTGACATTGATAATATGGTTAAAACAAGTGTGCTAGTTATTTGGGTTTCTAAATAAAGAGGAATAGAAAATAAGAACAGATACCTGTTGATCACATCAGAACTTGATAAATCACTGGTTAGGGGTTCAGCTGGAGTACTGTGTAGTCAGTTTTGGACATTACACTTCATCAAAGATGGAAAGACCTGAGGATGGGCACAGAGGAAATTTACTAGAATATTATCAAGGTTGAGGAATTTTATTTATGAGGAGAGTTAGAAAAAGGTTAAGAGGTGACCTTGCAAACGTTTTGATTGCAGAAGTAGAGGAAATAGATCAGTTTCAGAGGTTATAAATTCACAATCATTGGCAGAAGATTTGGAGGGGAGGTAAAGAGAAATATTTTCACTAAGTCATCAGGATCTAGAACATTACTTGAATAAAGTGGTGGAATTGGATTCCATAAATAATTTTAAGAGGGAGTTGGGCAGATATTTGGGATCAAATGAATCTCTTGAAGAGTATAAATGGTGTTAGAACATTCTCAAGAAAAATCAGGAGGGCAAAAGGGGAATATGAGAGCCTTGCCAGATAAGGTTAAGGATAATCTAGAGAGACTCTACAAGTACGTAAAGAACAATGAGGGAGAGAATAGGACCCATTAAAGATCAACAAGGTCATCTGTGTGGAACTACAGGAGATGGGAGAGATGCTAAATGAATATTTCACATCAGTATTTACTATGGAGTAAGACATAGAGGCTAGGGAACTCTGGGAAATAAATGCTGACGTCTTGAAAACAGGCCACATTACAGAACAGGAGGTGCTGGAGGTCTTTAAAAAATGTAAAAGTGGATAATGCTCTGGGACCTAATCAAGTTTATCCCAGGACACTGTGGGAAGTTAGGGAAGAAATTATGGGGCCTTGTATCATTTACAGCCACGGGTGAGGTTCTGTAGGACTGGAGGGTGGCTAATGTTGTGACCTTATTTAAGAAAATCTGCAAGGAGAAGCCTGGGTACTGTAGACTGGTGAGTCTGACATCAATGGTTGGTAACTTGATGGAGGGGATTTTGAGAGATAGGATTTGCTTGCATTTAGGGATGCAAGGACTGATTAGGGATAGTCGGCATGGCTTTACGTGTGGGAAATTGTGTCTCACAAACTTGATTGAGTTTTTTGAGGACGTGACCAAGAAGATAGATGAGGGCGGAGCAGTAGACGTTGTCTGCATGGACGTTTGTAAAGCCTTTGACAAGTTTCTGCATGGTATACTGGTTAGTAAAGTTAGATCATAAGGGATTCAGGGAGAGCTTGCCAATTTGAGAGGGGTATTTTTCAGACTGGAGACCTGTGACCAGTGATGTTTGGCGAGGATCCATACTGGGTCCACTGTTGTTTGTCATTTATATAAACTATTTGGATCTGAATTTAGGAAATGTGGTTAGCAAGCTTGCGGATGACACCAAAATTGGTGGAATAGTGGACAGTGAAGAAGCTTATCTAAGATTACAAAGGGATTTTGATGAATTGGGCCAATAGACCAAAGAGCGGCAGGTGGAGTTCAATTTGGATAAATGCTAGATGTTGCATCTTGGTTAGACGAACAAGGACTTGTAGGGCCCTGGGGAGCATTGTTGAGCAGAGAGACCTAGGGGGTTAAGCTACATAAATCTTTGAAAGTTGCATCACAGGTAGACAGGATGGTAAAGAAAGCATTTGGCACGTTGACATCATTGCTCAGACCATTGAATATAGGAATTGGGACAGCAAGTTACAGTTGTACATTGAATGTTGGTGAGGCCACTTTTGGAGTACTGTGTACAGTTCTGGTTGCCCTGCTATAGGAGGGATATCATTAAATTGGAGAGGATGCAGAAAAGATTGACAATGATGTTACCGGGATTGGGGTGTTTGAGTTAAGGGAGGGGCTGGATGGGCTGGGATGGTTTTCATTGGAGCTTAGGAAGTTGAGGCGTGACCTTCTAAAAGTTTATAAAATCATGAAAGGCATAGATAAGGTGAATAGCAAGGTCTTTTCCCTAGGTGTAGGGGAAGTCAAAACTAGAGGCCATATATTTAAAGTGAGAGGAGAATGATTTAAAAGGGACCTGTGGGCCAACTTTTTCCACATAGAAGGTGGTTTGTATGTGGAAGGAATTGCTAAAGGAAATGGTAGATGCAGGTACAGTTATAACTTTAAAAGACATTCAGACAGGTAGATGAATAGGAAAGGTTTTGAGGGAACAAAAACAGAAATTAACGGAAATGTTCAGCAGATCTGGCAGCATCTGAGGACAGAAGTCAGAGTTAACGTTTCAGGTCAAGCGACCCTTCTTCAGAACTGGAGAAGTTCTGAAGAAGGGTCACTCATCCCGAAACATTAACTCTGATTTCTCTCCTCAGATGCTGCCAGATCTGCTGAGCTTTTCCGGCAATTTCTGTTTTTGTTTCTGATCTACAACATCCGTAGTTCTTTTGGTTTTTATCTATGTTTAGAAGAAAATGGGTCAAATGCAGGCAAATTGGACTAGTTTAGTTTGGGCAACTTGCTTTTTCTGTTTGATAGGTTTGAATGATTTTATGAATTAATCTTTGAGGATCAAAATACTCGGACTCTGGTGTCCAACCTACAGCCCATGAGCTGTAATGGGCCTGTATTCTAACTGGCTGAGTATGCACTATGTGAGAATGTTAATAGTGGGGGATCAGGTTTCAGATGATATTCTTTTTGTCAAAACCATCTGCAGCCCACTCATTTCCAGTAAGAATCAATTGAGCTTTTGCTGATTTAATGCATAATTAATGTGACAAAAATATTACAACACAGTAGGAAGCATACTAATTTTGTCCAATCTTAAATTTTGTAATGATAATTAAAATGAGAGGCATGCCATTTTGAGTTCTAAGTATAGATAATTTTTATTTGCAATCAATTTTCCTTTATTCGACTTCATATGCTACTTTAAAGAAAATAATCAGTATCAATAATAACAAAAAATCAACTGTAATAATTGTTTTTAGTCATTTTCAACAAACATTAAAAGAATGGTGAGAGAAAGCCATTAATCCACAAGATGAATCCTTCTATGTTTCTCGATACCTATTCCAAACTATCCACTTTAAGATTTAATAGAGTGGGTGGCTAAAGCATGGTGACATAAATCTGCCTTAGAGGCAAATCTCTGAGTTTCCTAATAAGCTACAGCCCATGCTGTTCACGCCAGTCAAGATCATGCTTTTAAAGAAGCTTACAAGTGACCTTTGTAGCACTATTCTTCCTAACTGAAATGGTCTCTTTAGAGTTTGTCACACTTCCTGGCAAACTTTGCATAATGCATGCTTTAACTATTTTGTTCCAGAGGATGTTATAAAAATATTCACTCCCAACCTAATTTTTTTGTTTCCAGATTTCTGCAGAGTGATCTCTGATCTTACCATCTCTTTCTATCTCAAATACTATGTGTGATGATAAGACTTCTGTTTTAAAATCCTTGACCTTGACTCTTCAAAGCTTAAATAAAACAGAAGGTGCTGGAGAAACTCACTTAATCTGGCATTATCTGTGGGGAGTAAAGCAGAGTTGATGTTTCAAGTGTTCTAAATCCTCTTTAATGCTTTGTTTACGTTTATGTTTGCTGTACTATAAGTAATCCTAATTCTTAAAAGTATGTTATAGTAATTAAGCAATCTAAAGTTAAGTTTCATCAAAGTCATCATTCTTAGTACCTTCTCGAGTGATTCTGTTCTCTGTGGGCAATAGAGTGAGAACAGCACTTCTAAAGCCAGACATAACAGGTTTACACAACTTCATTAAGTGACTGTAAGTCACAGCTTCCAAATACCTGTACCTTTTGAGATTACTGATCTGAAATATATATGTCTAGAATTAAGGTGTCTTTCTCCTCAAATAGGTGAACCACATGACTGTTGAATCCATGTGGCCCAACCCAGTCATCCGTGAACTATAGTACACATGAACGAGTGACTCACCAGTTGCCTCCTTTCTGTTTAGTGTTCTGGAATAGATGGAGTTAGGTAGAGCAGATCTATATTTTTCAAACACAATGGTTTAATGCTATTTTGAATAGTGCTGCAGTGAACACGAAGGTCGGATAATGAATAATGAGGCTGTTTTGAATCTAAAAATTTTAGTGAAGATATGTACCTTCGTAGAAATGGCCTTTAATATTTGTTGTGTCAGAGGAATTAGTTGAGTTAAATAAATTAAGATGTTGAAAATATTTATATCATGTTAACTCCACCTATTAATGGTGCTGATGAACATACCTGTGGTGAAAAGTTCAAGTTTCAAACAATAAAGCATAGTAAACAAAAATTCATAAAATTACACTGCTTTGTGCCCATCGAATGTGTATTGATCTATTACGAAGGGACATACAGTCTTGTTCAGGTGTAGAATAATAGATTTGCTACAGGGTTTTTCATTTGAGGAGCTCCCAATGTCTTTAGCCTTGTGGTGGATGGATATTGAGGTTGATGCTAGTATATACCTTTTGATATCAAGTCAAGGATGGAGATCTCTTTTAGGGAGAAATGGTTTGGGGATATTAAAAATGTTAATTGTTTAATAGGTAGTAGAAATTACATCTTCTTAATACCCCCCACCCCTTTTGACCCTATTCGCTACTATTTTATATTTGTATATTTTGTCCCTAGCTGTCCCACTCTAGACATCACTACCTTTAATAGCCTATTTATCCCCTCTTCAGACCCATGCTCACTTCCAATTTGTTTAAAGGCCAGTCAGCAGCCCGGTTTATTTGATTTGCTGGTCCCACCAAGATTCAATAAAGCCAGTCTGACCAGAATCCCTTCACCTGTAGTATTAGTGCCAATGTCCCATGAACTGAATCCATTCCCCTCACACTAATCTTTGAGCCACACATTGAGACTATTACCTTGGAGGCTCTGCTTTTTAATCTAGCTTCTAACTGTTCAAAGTTTTCCTACAGAGCCTCCTTTCTCATCCTGTCAATGTCTTTGGTATCAACATGGACATTGATAACTGTATCCTTCTCCTCCCACTTCAAGTTTTTCTCCAGCTCTGAGAAGATGTCCTTAATTCTGTGTCTAGCTTCTCTCCCGATGATGTATAACTTTTTTAGATGCCATGCATAGCAGAAAACCTATGTCCTTCCGAAAATAAGAATATAAGTAACTTTCTGCAGAGTGCTATAATCCATATGTGTGCATTCTAGATTCTAAAATGCATATGTTCTCAATAAGTCGAGTCTTGAATGAACTCACTGGGTATGCTTACTTTTGATTGTTAGATTGCAGTTGTTAGTTGCAATTGGTTAAATATGTGGGATGTTTCATCAGCCAAATTTATGATTTAAAAACCAGAAAATTGTCTTGTAATGACGGTTCTGCCAAACTCCTTATTTGAGGCAGTTACGTCCTGTTTCTTAATTATAGATTACAAAACTTTAATCATTGTTGCTATTGCTGTGATGTGGTTTGGTCTGGAAGTTTGTTTTTATCTTGTGTCAGAACTATACGCCATGAGAGGTAACAGAGGATTAATGAGGGCTGTGCTGTTGATATGGTGCACATGGATTTCCAAAAGGTATTTGGTACAGTTAAAAATTCTTTTCTTTAATTTTTTTTTGCTTTTTAAAATTGTGGACAGAAATGAGAGAAATTTTTAAAAAGTGTTTCAAAAGGATTTACTGTATGTTTTGAAAAGCAAGAAACCTGACAGTCATGGCAGGCATCATGTAAACAACTGTTTGAATAACGAGCAATGGAAGCTTTTGGATTGCAGATGAACTAGAGCCAATGAGTTACGTACAGATGCAGCTGGGTAGTAACAAGGTGATGTTTGGTCTATGGACTAATGACTAGCCATCATTGACAAAAACCTTTTGCCTACCAACAACTGGATGATTTTGTTCTCCGGTAACTGATCAACTTAGAACTGGGAATAAGATAGAGACCAAACCCCTTCCCTCTCTACCAGTGCAGAAACTGTCTCTCTCTTCTCTGCAGTCAGAATCCACTTTAAACGTGAATGCAACAGTTCATCTTGTCTTCAGAAGTTGTTGTAAGCTGAAACTTTTAACTGATAAGTCAGAAACCTCTTTCAAGTAAACTAGCCACCTTGTGTCTCTTGCAAACGATTGGAAACATCCAGAGAAAGATGACTGAAAAGCAGCATTCTGACAAACATCAGAATCATAAGGATCATCTTTGCAGTGGGCGAATAGAAACCACTGATCTGCCTTCCCAGTTTTCCTCTGCTCGTAACTTTTTTTTTTCCCTGTCTGTCTGCATATGTCGTAAGGAGGAGTTTATAAGGGATTAGAGTTTTAATTTCTACTGTTATATGGCAAGGGTTTATAACTGTTTACCTGAGGCTAGCGTCTAATACCAATAAGAAATAGTATTTCTTGTTAAGCATAGAAACTTGGTCCGTGCTTTCTATTACCCTGAGTCTGAAAATAAGCTAAATTGGGGAATTTTGTTGAGTCTCCTGTAAAGTCTTTAATTTTGGCAATGACTCTGGGAATAGTGGGGCTTGATTTCCATTGTGCTACTATGGTGAGTCGTGATGCATAGTGTATAAAATTGAGTTATAAATAAAGTTATGGCTCTTAGGAATAAAAGAAGTCGTAATAATAATATGGGTACAAAATGGAGTGATGAAAAACAGAGTGGTGGTTAATTGATGTTTCTTAGACTGGAGAGAAGTTTGTACTGCTGTTTCCCAAGTTTGGTTTGGGATTCTTCCTTTTCCTTACATACTTTAATTATCCAGATGTTGATGTCCTGTGCACAATTCAAAACTTGTAGATGTAAAGAAGCTTGGAAGCATTGTGAACTGTGAGGCGGATTATGTAGAATTTCAAAAGAACGTGTACAACATTGGAGGAATAAGCAGAAATATGGCAAATGAAATTTAGTGCAGAGAAGTGTGAATTGATTCACTTTGGTAGGAGGAAGAGAGACAATATGAAATGAAGGGTAAAATTCTAAGGAAGCACAGGAGCAGAGAGACCTCAGCGTGCAAATGCGTCAATCATTGAAGGTGGCAGGACAAGTTGAAAGAGTGGTTAATAAAGCACACAGTATGCTCGGCTTTATTAATGGCTATACAGAATACAAGAACAAGGAAGGTACGTTGAAATTATGTGAAACATTGGTTTGGCCTCAAATGGAGATGTGAAGGTAAGAGAGAGAGACTGCGGGAAAGATTCATGAGAATGGTCAATGATGTGGAATTCGTTACATGGATTGGTGAAATTAGGACTGTTTTCCTTGGAGAAGGGAAGGTATAAAAGAAAGTTTACAGTGATATTCAAAATCTTAAAGCCTTTGGTTAGAGCAGATAGCGAAAACTGCTGTCATTGGTAGAATCGTCAAGAACAAGATGTCACAGATTCAAGATAAATGGTAAATGATACAAAGGAAACATCAACATTTTATTTCTGTGCAGTGAGTGCTTGAGATCTGGATTGCACTGCCCAAGAGTGTGGTGTCAGCAAGGTTAATTTGAGGCAATCTAGAGAGCATTAGATAATTATCTGAAAAAGAATGTACACGATCACAGGGAGAAGGCAGGGGAGTAGCATTGGGTGCCTTACTCATTCACAGAGCTAGCACAAGTCAAATGTTTTCTTTCTGCACTGTCACGCTTATATGAATTTGTGAAATGGAATTGTAGGTAGTCTGTTGGGATGGATAGAGAATTTGTTGGAAAGTAGGAGATGGAATAGGGATAATATATATGTGCTCAAATTATCAGGATATAACTAACTGTGCTCTTCGAGCATCTACATTTTTCTCCTCTGTTCATAAATGACCTAAGAGCCACAGAATACATTCTGAAAGTGGACTGCAATACCTTTGAATGAACAGAGAGATTTGTGGGAAATAACTGAAGTATACAAAAGCTACATAAAAGGGCTAATGGTATATTGGTCTTTGTCTCGAGAGGATTGGTGTGCAAAGGGGTGGAAATTGTGACAGCTTAGCAGATATCTGGTTAGACTGATTCAGTGTACTCTTTAATTTAGGACACTGCAGTTTGAGAGAGATGTATTGACCTTGGAGAGGGTGCAGGGCAGATTGATTAGAATGATACTGAGCTTGAATTGTCAAATTATGACAACAGTTTGCAGGGGTTAGACTTGAACATAGAAGATTAAGGCGTGATCTAATTGAAGTGTTTTAGATGATTAAAGGATTTGATCGGATGTAGAGAGAATCTCTTTCCTCTTGTGGGGAGATGTCAGATCAAGAGGGTGTAATCTTTAAAATTAGATCTACATTGTTGTAGATGTCAAGAAGCACTTTTTCATACAGTTATGAAAATCTGGAATTCATTCTTTGAAAAAGTTATTGGGGCTAAGTGTTGAAAATTTCAAAACTTATTTCCATTTCTTCTCTCCCACCCCAAACTTTTCTACTGTCTGTATTCTATCTTGCACCAAGGCTCTTTAGCTATCTCTGTCAAAACTTACATGGATAAAGTCATAGAGAGACACAGCGCCGAAACAGGCCCTTCAGTCTAATGTGTCCATGCTGACCAGATATCCTATATAAATCTAGCCCCATTTGCTAGCATTTGCCCATTTCCCTCTAAACCCTTCCAATTCATATACCCATCCAGATGCCTTTTAAATGTTGTAATCATACCTGCCTCCACCACTTCCTGTGGCAGCTTATTCCATTTCACATACTACCCTCTGCATGAACAAGTTGGTCCTTAAGTCCCTTTTATATCTTGCCCCTCTCATCTTAAATCTACGGCCTCTAGTTTTGGACTCCCCCACCCCAGGGAAACAAACCTTGCCTATTTACCCTAAACATGCCCCTCATGGTTTTATAAACCTCTATAAGGTCACCCCTCAGTCTGTGATGCTCCAGGGAAAATAGCCCCAGCCTATTCAGCTTCTCCCCATTGCTTAAATCCTCCAGCCATGGCAACATCCTTGTAAATCTTTTCTGAACCCTTTCAAGTTTCAGAACATCCTATTAGAGGGAGATCAGAATTGCATGCAATAGCAAGGCTATTAAGGTATCAGAAACGAACGTGGCAGATGGATTCAGGGTACAGATCAGCAATGATGCAGTTAACTGACAGAACATATTTGAGGAGCTGAAATAGAAAGACTGATTGTGTGAATCAAGAATAGACAGACAGCACCATGGTTTGAGGTAAACTTGAACCTAGTCACTATACAAGATTAAAAAAAAATATGATGGCTGGACTCAGAAATAAAAACAAAAAATATTGTATTTACCTGAATCATTAACTCTGGTTCTGTATCATTCTGAATTGATGATTCAGGTAAATCCAGTATTTTCTGTTTTTACTTTCGAGTACCTTGGTCAAAATGTATCTCGTAATTAACTTCACAAGAACAGATTATATGATCATTTTCCCATTGCTGTTTGTGTGAGTTTGCTAAGTGGAAATTAGTTGTCATGTTTCCTATATTGCAACAGTGACTACTTTTCAAATAGTAACTCATTGGCTGTAAAGCACACCAAGACATCTGGTGACAGTGAAAAATGCAATATAAAATCAAGTCTTCCTTCTTTTGTAGTATGGTTATCTTGTGAATCCACCTTTCTTTTGGCAGCCATGGCTTTAGATGTCTAAATCCTGCTGTGGAATTCTCTCGCTGTACTTTTCCACCTCCGAAGTCCGTCTTTCTTTTAAGATCCTTCATGAAGCACAACTTTTTTTTACTTGATCACATCTTCACAAAGTGTGACTGGCATTTTTTATCTTAAGAATGCTATATAAATGCAAGCTGATCTTGTGGTAGTGAGGTTGATTATGTCATTTCTGCCTGGTGGGATGTTCTTGTAGGTCAGCTGTGTTTATGTTCTGAACTAATTCTGTAGCTAGCCCTTATATCAGGTTGGATAACCAAATATATATCTACCTGTTTCTCAGAGATAAGAATTTATCTGTCATGTTAAATAGTTTGAAGATGGGTAACATATTGCCAACTGATGTTTAAATTTATCTTGGGTAACAAGTTTTTTACAGCAAAATATTGCTAACATTTCTACCATAATTGATCATTACCCGTATTCCTACATAATTTGAGAAATAGATTTGTGTAAAAGAATGGATACAAGATGGGTGTTTCCTTTTAAAACTGTTTTTTGTTCGGCTAATTAACTAATGACGCATTTTTCTATCATTGTGACAACAAATCCAAATAGCTAATAAAGATTGTCAGAATATAGTATTAACATTGAGCCATTTTTAACAATGCATTATATTGCTGTTTTTTGAAATAATTAGTAATGGTTGTTTTAGATTAATGTGAAATGGAGTCATGCCCAGCTTTAAAAGTGTACTCTATGGCCACTGGCTTTTTAGAACGTATGAACGTAAGAAATAGAAGCAGAAGTAAGCCATCTGGCCGATAGAGTCTGCTCCACCATTGAATAAGATCATGGCTAATCTTTTTGTGGACTGAACTCCACTTACCTGCCTGCTGACCATAACCTTTAAAAATATTCAAGGAGATAGCGTCAATTGCTTCACTGGAATTCCATAGATTCATGACCCTTTTGGGTGAAGATGGTTTGTCCTCAACTCAGTCCTAAATCTGCTCCACCTTATTTTGAGGCTATGTCCCTACTTCTAGTTCTTTTTCAGCATGTTGTAACAGGAATCAGTTGCTCTTTTGCTTGCTTGTTGCTGCTGGACACGCTCTCCATTTGCAGTATTCTTCATTCAGCTAATTGGGTTACACAATCTTTGGTATCTTCCTCCTGTTGTACAGTTGTGTTAGCATTGCCATTGCTTCACTCCAGTCTTTAGTTGATTTGTAATGAAAACCTCTCCTTTAGGACCTTTTATTCCCACTGCGGAACTGAAAGCTCTGTATTCTTTCAAGGAGCCAACGCAGCATTTCCCCCCCCCCCCATTCTCAGGAACTGCCAAACATAAGATCAGCTGATACCTCCATGCTGGTAGCATCAGGCTCAACTTGCTTCTTCCTCTTTGCTGATAGCTTATCGAGTACATAGCATAGCATGTGGTTATAACTGGGAGTTAGTTGGCCTCTTGCTCTTTCTCTGCATTCTTTCAAAAATCTTTATCACTGAACATGCGAGGAGACTAAAACTGGACTTGGTATTCTGAAAGGATTTTGGGCAAAAAGGAGTGCAACAGTAATAAATGCAGTTAATACCATCACAAATCAGTTGGTCTGAATAGCCCTTGATCGTAATATTTAATATTTTTGTTGCTTTGCTTGTTTATTTGAGGGGATTATAATGGGCAGCTCACCACGACCTTCTTGAGGGACATTCAGTTAGATGATACTTGCTGGTTTTGCTAGCAAAGTCCACATCTCGTGAACAAATAAAAAACATTTTCAAAACATGATTTTCTTTGACCATTTTAGTGGTTGAATTTACTTTATGGAGCATATAAGTCCATAAGAAATAGGAACAGGAGTAGGCTGTTGGGCTTCTCAAGCCTGTTCTGCCATTCAGTAGGATCATGTCTGATCTGACATTCCCCATATCCACTTTTCTGCATTTTCCCCTGTAACCCTTGATTTCCCGTACTGATCAAGAATCTACCTTTCTCAGCCTTAAACATACACGAGGACTCTGCCCACATAGCTCTCTGCAGTAAGGAATTCCAAAGACACTTGACCTTTTTGAGAGAAGAAATTCCTCCTCATCTCAGTCTTAAGTTAATGTCCCTATGTTCTGAGATTATGCCCCATGGTTCTGGACTCCCCCATGAGGGGAAGCATCCTGTCAGCATTTACCCTGTCAAGCCCCTTAAGAATCCCATATATTTCAATTAAATCACCTCTCATTCTTCTAAACTCAAGTGAGTAGAGTCCCAACCTGTTTAACCTTTGCTTGAAGGTAGTCCCTTCAAACCAAGGCTAATCTTAGTGAACCTTCTGAGCTACTTCCAATGAAATGATATCTTTCTTTAAATAGGGGGACCAAAACTGCTCATAATACTCCAAATGTAGTCTCACCAGCACCTTGTACAGTTGCAGTAACACTTTCCTACTCTTACACTGTAGTCCCCTTTAAATAAGGGCCAATATTCCATTAGCCTTCCTGATTACCTGTTGTACCTGTGTGCTAGCTTTCTCTGTACATGTATCCTCAAGTCCCTTTGTGCTGCTTCTTTCTGCAGGTTTTCTCCATTTAAATAATATTCTGTCTTTTGTTCTCCCTTCTAAAATGAATAACTCCACATTTCTCAGATTATACTCTTTGTCAACATTTTCCCCACTTACTTAATATATCAGTATCTCTGTGTAAACTGTTTGTATTCTTCTCCCAACCTGTCTTTCTACCTATTTTGTATTGTCTGCAACTTAGACCACAGTATGCTTATTTCCGGCCTCCAAGCCATTAATATATATTGTAAGCAGCTGTGGTCTTGTGGTGATCCCTGTGAATCTCCATTTGTCATGGCTCACCAACCTGGAAAAGAACCTCTTATCCCGACTCGGTGTTTCTTGCCATTAGCCAGTTCTCTGTCCATGCCAATATACTGTGTGGGGCTGGAAGCAGTGGTTTATAACAGTCCATTGAAAAGTATCAACCATATAACAATACATTCAAATCAGTTCAGCATGCAAAAGACTAATTATCAATCTGAGATATTTATGGAACAGATAATTTTCATAAAATTTATATTTCCATTTTCCAATATATTAATTTTAGCTTAACTTACCAGGTAGACTATGCACTGAGAGGCTATAGAATAATGAGCATCGTGGTGTTGAGTGAATGAAAAACTGGGATATTATCCAATGTTTGTGTCAATCAAAGGGGAAAGCATATGCTATTTAATTATCCCGTTTGCTAATGTTAGAAGACAGTGCTTCACAAACATTTTCCTGTTGTGACCTGATTTTGAGGCTTGAAAATTACCATAACTTCAGGATGTGTCAAGCTGTGGAACCAATGGGGAAAGAAGGAGGATGTAAGAATGGGAACTGTTTAGATCCAGGGATTTTAAATAGAAAAGCTTTGACCTTTGAATTGGGTTTTTCAGCCCAGGAATTGGGCTTCAAATCAGTCGGTACGATTTTCTTTTAAAACTTGAAAATCTTCTATTACACATGATTTTCTTTTTAAATGAGGACAGTGGATTATTAGTTGCTTTATTATAAGAAAATCTTTCAGGAAGGAATCTAGTGAAGTGTTTGTGTCCTTTTGGTAACGTTGGTATCCTACATCATCCACTCTGCAAAGGGAAATACAATTTGTCAGAGAACATTCATATTTTTTACTTAAACTATTGTGACCTAAAGCTGGTATTTAATGGAAATCTTGAAATGTTCCACAGCCAGAAAAAAAACTGTGAAGTTTGCTTATGCAGACATACCCCCAAATCTATGTTGAGGATAAATGAATTTTGGTGTGGTATTTTGTGGTAATCAAGGGTAATTGCAACTAAATTTCATACATACTTCCTGAATGTGGAAATTTGTTAGCTGGAATGTCAACCCATGTACATTGTATAAGAGGTTTAAGTGCATATTTAAGCAATGTGCACTGAATTGTGTACCAGACTGCAGGAAAACGGTGTCTCATTTAAAAAAAAAATACATCAGTTTCATTTCCTTAAGTCGTTTGTGCTATTACCACCTATTACAATCAAGCTTGTAGGGTATCTGTCATTTCTATCATTGCTTCCACCTGACTTCTGTAATACATCTTGTTTTAAAGGACAATATCTAAAATCCATGTGGAACATTTTTAATTTACTCATTTTTTCCACTTTTGAACTTCAGTTAACAACTACATTTGTAAATGCATCAAATTTTAATTTAGGAAATGTTTAGAATTAGAATAGTTACAAAACAGAAGGAAGCTATTTGGGCATTTGAGTCTGCTCTATGTAAGAGCAGTTCAGCTAATCCCACCCTTTGGCCCTTTCTCTGAAGCCCTGTATTTTTGTTTTCCTTCCAGATGCCTATTCAACTCGCATGAAAACTTGACTGGTTCAAGCTATAGTTTGATTTTCAGTTGTTTTAACACATTCTAAATAAATAAATGTAAGTTTAAGATTGAGGCCACTTTAAAACTTTGACTATCAGCATTTTTTTGTGTAATGCAGTGCAGTCTGTTTAGCCACTAGGGGAATTCTTCATGAAAGTTCAGCAATTTTAGAAAAAGTTAAAAGTTAGAAAGCACTTTACAAAAAAAAACTGAATTTGATTCCATTTGTCTTTCTTTTGCAGAGTGAATGTAACAAAAGTGGAAGAGAAGTTTTGTGATTTTTAAATAGAAAGATGCTAATACTGGAAACTGCTGCAGCACCATTGCCATCCAGTATTCAATTTAAAGTTGCATAGCTGAAATTGCTAGACTGAGACACTTGAGCTTCTGCTGTCGTGCTGCAAAAAACAGAAGTATAGCACTGCGTATAAACTCTACCTTAGTGGGAAAACTAGTTCTTTCATTTAACCAAAGACGCTGCTTGGCAACCACATCTTTTGTTACTATAGAATAACAAAAAGGTTTCTGAGCCTGATAATCATCACTTCAGAAGCCTGCCATTGAATTGTAGAACATAATAAAGATAGTAACACAAAGTATGCAACAAATGCTGGGTAGCAATTTATGGAATGGGCCACAATGCCAGAATGGACTCAATTTCTGATGATTGAATCTGTAAATTTCAAATAATGATGGAATTTAGTTTTTATTAAGTTATATTTAATTGTCATGGGCCTGTAACAAAATGTAACACATGAATACAAGTAAAACATTCTTTTTTATACAGTTTACAGGACATTCTTAGTCCAACTGTCTAGCATAATCTGTCACTTTTTTACCCATACAATAAATCTGTCTTGCGTCCAACCATCCCTTAATTAATTTTTAAATTGCTCCACTGTGAGGTGTGTTGGAATGTTCATTATGCTCATTTTTTTAAAAGTGAAAGATGTTATTATTGTTTATTACTTTGCCATTGATCTGCAACTAAAGCAACATAGAATGGACTTGAAAGGGAATGTTATTACTTGAAATTAATTGCTGCACTTGCCGCATGGCTATTGCAGGCAGGCAGGTGGAGTAAAATATAATGTCTGTTTCTGAGTGGAATTTAGCAATTGCAAAACACAATCAGTTATTGTAAGATTGCCTAAATTGAATTTGTTCTCTTCAGCCTAATAGGACAGCTCCTCAGATGCAGATGCAATGCATGCACTTAATTTATTTAGAGTATTATGACAGGAATTTAGGTTAGGTGTTTTTGTACCAGTTTGAGACTAGGTGTTCATTTCAATGTAGCCCCAACCCCAGCTGTTGTACTAGGAAAGATAACTAGAGGAAATAACTGCACCATTTTACACTACATGAGCCACACACCCATCTGTAACTCTTCTGTATATAAAAAAAACTGCACTGTTGGCTGTGGTGTGGATGTTTCACTTTTGTTGAAGCATCCAGCCAAAACTTTTACTCCCCTGACACAGTTGGTTGTTTAGAATGTAAAGTGTCTATTCCCACGGGTACTTTACAACAAAGTGGCCAGTACAGTTATGACTAAAACTTTTATTTTTGCTTAAACTAGTATTTTCATTAAATGATTCAAGTCTGGACAGCACTCTGGATTTTATGTAAAAGATTTGAAATAATGATTCATAACAAATAAACCAAAACAAATATTCTGTTTAATGAAGTTCAGTTTATATGGGACTAAATTTTTTTGAAAAGCTTTTTTTCGAAGGTAGAATGATACAACAGCACAGGGGAAAGCCACTTGGACCATCCTGTCTGCGCCTGCTCTGTGGTATTGCTATTCACTTCACCCCACTGCTGCTTGTTTTCTGAATCACTGCAGGGAATGAGGTGTGTGGTCCCCTCAAACAGCTACATTTATCTGATTCCCTTTTGACTGTGACTATTGAATCTACGTAGAACATCTTTTCAGGCGGTGCATTCAAGATCACAACAATTTCCTCTGTTCTTTCTAAAGGTTTATCTTCTTTTCTTCTGCCAATCATTTTGAATCTACCTCCTCTGTTTGCTGACCTCCTACAAATCTCCTCTTAACCTTATTAACTCAAAAACCACCACTTCCTTTCGCAAGTGTTGTGTCTAGTATCTGCTGAGGCCTAAATGATCTTTTGTAGAGGTTTAGCATAACTTTCATCCTTTTATATCAACTTCCTGCATTAGTAAAGCCAACGATTTTCTATTTTTTTTAAACTGTTGTCTCAGTTTCAAATGTTTGTGTACCTATCCCTCTAGCTCTGTTACTGCTCTCTCAAAATAGCATTTATTTTGTATGACCTCTCCTAATTCTTTCTACCAAAATGTACAATAAATACGTCCCTGAGAAGTTAATTTTGTCTGCCGTGTACCTGCCCATTTTCCAGTCAGTCAAGCATAGATGGGCATAGAATCATACAATACAGAAGAGGCTCTTAAGTTAATTAAGGATGTACTGCCAAAGCAGTACTAAATCTACCCTAGTCCCACCTTGCAGCACTAGACCCTTAGCCTTTGTCAAAGTTTATGAAATGAGTTTTGTGTTATCTTAGTGCTTGGAGATTTGTTGTGTGATTTTTCTGTACTAATTGCTTCTCCTTACAATTATATTTTAATTTGTTAATTAGTATAATTTCTGTTTCAGTTTATTTCTTCGTAAACTGAAGACTTTTCATAACTGGTATTAAATCAAGGCTATTCAGATGCCTTCATGAGGCAAGGTCAAAAATCACACGACACCAGGTAATAATCCAACAGGTTTATTTGAAGACACAAGCTTTCAGAGTCCCGCTCCTCCTTCAGGTGTTAGTGAGAGAGGTGACGTCAGACACAGAATGTATAAGCAAAAGATCCAAGGGTCATAGAACTGATTCGAATGTGTTGAACAAACCTAAAATGGCAATTAAATCTTCAATTAGTTAAAAAGGATTAATATGTAAATTCTAGAATTTCTTTCAAGTCACTGTCCTGAGATAACTAAAGGTTTTATCAGTATACCAGAAGGGACATCTTGGGTCTGACGATGCATTTTAGGTGTGAGGCCTTGTTTAGAATCTGGCTGTGTATTAACTTGGAGGCAGACTGGTTTTATTTCCAAAGTAGGAACTTATAAAATGCCTCATTGACTGTCTACAAATTGAACAAAATAGAATAAACCTGCAAATGCAAATTCACCCCATAGATTTTTATATGTGTGTGTGGGTGGGTGGATGTGGTGTGGTGGGGTCACCTGACGTGCGACATGAACCCAAGATCCTGGTTGAGGTCTTCCTCATGGGTACCAAACTTGCCTATCAGCCTCTGCTTGGTATCTGTGTGGTTGAGTATCCCAAAGTCCACATCAGAGGACGTTTACCCAAAGATCCGAGGCCGAATATCCTTGACCGCTGAAGTGTTCCCTGACTGGGAGGGAACATCCATGGCTGGTGATTGTTGCGTGGTGTTCATTCATCTGTTGTCGTAGCATCTGCATGGTTTCGCCAATGTACCATGCATCGGGTCATCTTGCCTGCATCGTATGAGAGACAACATTGGCCGAGTCACATGTGTATCTGCCGTGCACATAGTAGGTTGAGTTCCTACGTGCCGTGGTAGTATCCATGTCGATGATCTGACATGTCTTATAGAGGTTGCCATGACAGGGTTGTGTAATGTTGTGGTTGATGTTGTCCTGAAGGCTGGGTAGTTTCCTGCGAACAATGGTCTGTTTAAGTTCTGGCGGTTGTTTGAAGACGAGAAGTGGAGGTGTAGGGAAGATTTTGGCGAGGTGCTACTGCTGGTGGTGGTGCCAAGTTTCTCCAGTTTCTAGTTCTTGGTGTGCGTGTAAGTGGAGTAGTTCCATTGCCTCATCTGTTTGGCAGTGTCACTTAACTGTACTGCTGTATCTTGAGTGCAAGCTGAGAATATGGACTCCATGTTGATTTCAAGGTTACGGCGCCTGCTGTAGAGTTTGTGTGCGAGATGATTGAAGAGTTTGCGAGGGGTGTGATGGCAAAGTCTCTCAGTGTAATCTGTTGCAGGTCGACTTGAGTGGGTTTGTGATCTGTAGTCCTTTTTGGGATCTTTCCTGCTTTCTTGTATTTTTGTAGAAACTTGATGTCTGTGTCAATATGTGCAATCTCCCACTCCCACTTCTATGTAAATCTATGGGGTGAATCTGCATTTGCAGATCTGTAGTTGCAGATATATTCCATTTTGTTCAAAAAGTACACAAATTGTAGACAGTCAATGTGATGTTTTATAAATTCCTACTTTGCAAATAAAACCATTCTTACTCCAAGTTGATACATAGCCAGATACTAAACAAGGCCTCACACCTATAATGCATTGCCTGACCTGAGATGTCACCTCTGGGTATACTGATAAAACATTTAAGTTACTGCCCCAAGATAACTAAAAGAAATTCTGGAATTTGCATATTAATCCTTTTTAACTGATTAAAAATTTAACAGCCATTTTAGGTCTGTTCAACACATCGCATTTTGATCTTTTTCTTATGAATTCTGTGTCTGATGCCACCTCTCTTACTGACACCTGAAGAAGAAGCGAGACTCCGAAAGCTTGTGTCTTCAAGTAAACCTGTTGAACTATAACCTGATGTTGTGTGATTTTTGACTTTGTCCACCCCAGTCTAACACCAGCACCTCCGCATCATGGCTTCATGAGGCATTAAGTAAATGTCTAAGAAACTGCATTTTAAATGAAGAATGCTTGTCAGGTCAGGCAACATCTGTGGAGGACCATATTTCAGATGTACCCCTTTTTCGGAATTAAAAAAGAAAGAATACCAGACAACAAGGTGCAGGGCTGGATGAACACAGCAGGCCAAGCAGCATCATAGGAGCAGAGAGGCTGACGTTTCGGGCCTAGACCCTTCATCAGAAAAGGGGGAGGGGAAGGGGGTTCTGAAATAAATAGGGAGAGAGTGGGAGGCGGATAGAAGATGGATAGAGGAGAGGATAGGTGGAGAGGAAACAAACAGGTCGAAGAGGCGGGGATGGGGCCAGGAAAGGTGAGTGTAGGTGGGGAGTTAGGGAGGGGATAGGTCAGTCCAGGGAGGACGGACAGGTCAAGGGGGCGGGATGACGTTAGTCGATAGGAGATGGAGGTGCGGCTTGAGGTGGGAGGAGGGGATAGGTGGGAGGAAGAACAGGTTAGGGAGATGGGGACGAGCTGGACTGGTTTTGGGATGCGGTAGGGGGAGGGGAGATTTTGAAGCTTGTGAAATCCACATTGATACCATTGGGCTGCAGGGTTCCCAAGCGGAATATGAGTTGCTGTTCCTGCAACCTTCAGGTGGCATCGTTGTGGCACTGCAGGAGGCCCAGGATGGACATGTCGTCTGAGGAATGGGAGGTGCAGTTGTTTATTGCGAACCGAGCGTAGGCGTTCTGCAAAGCGGTCCCCGAGCCTC